>NC_137427.1:35400000-35985000 GCF_964374335.1 Astatotilapia calliptera | reverse complement strand
TGTTTTGTTTGTTCTGCTGTTGTACGGCACTACGTTGCCTGGCGGAAGGATCGGGGTTCAAGAGTGGTATGTTAGTCACATGTCCGTCCGCCAGGCAACGTAGTGCCGTACGAAGTAGCGCGAAAAACAAACTTCAAAGTAGCGCTACGCATTCAGCGGGAGTCGTGGTGGATGACGAGCGGCGATAAACTTGCGAAAAGCAAGTTATGCCCAACTCCACCGGTGGATTCTGACAGCGTGGAAAAGTGCGAAAACATCCACGATCACCAACGGATTTTGAAGGGCTGGACTGCTGCATGATGGAGAGGAGGACACCGCCACGGCCCTTCAGAGGGTGTTCGACTCTGACACTGACAACGAGGATTTCTTTGGTTTTGAAAGTGACAACGAAGGAGAGAAGCTGAGAGTGGATGACGAAGCCATCATGAGCCTGTTCGTTTCCGACATTGGAGAAGAGGACTTTGGTGGTTTTAGAGCGCAGGAAGAAGAGAAAGATGGTGAATGACTGACTTTTCTTCTTGTTAAAGCCGTGTCACTGCACCTGAGCCTAAAAGGTAGTCCGAATCTATTTTCTGGTGTGCTGTAGGTTACTGTTATGTACTACATGTGCAAATATGTACCCATAACTTGTTTTTCAAAATATTAATAAAAGGGGTGTGTCTCCAAACAGCCATCTCTTTCCTGACAATTCCCTTTGTGCATATTCTCTTACATATGATAAGTCAACATTGAAACACCTGCGGCTTTTAGTCAGGTGCGGCTAATGTATGTACAAAACAGGATTTTCCCCTGATTTTAGCTTGTGCGGCTAATATTCAGGTGCGCTTTGTAGTCCGGGAAATACGGTATGTATAAATTGCTTGCACATTATTAATATATTAATATTATATTAATATTAACACCATAATTAGTTTTCTTTTCTTTCAAAAACACTCCAAACATTATCATATTTAAGGTAAATGGGGTAATTTGAATCCCACTGGAATAAAGGCAGGTATGAAAATCAAACCAAAATATTTGTATAAAACTGCACAAAAAGAATAGATGGTCCAAATCCTCCTCTTCTGTTTCACAAAATACACAATTACCCGTTTCTATTTTGAATCTATCACCAAGGAGTCTATTTGTCGGGTAAATTTTATTAAAGATTTTAAATTGGACTTCTTTCCCTTTAGGAGGGATAGGGAAGGTGATATAGTGTCTGAGACGTGAGAGCAATGTTTTGCTGATGACACGCTATGCTGCCCGTAAACTCCAAACCTGAACTGAGGAGAATAAAGTTGCAAAAAGGAGAATGGAGGCATGTCTCTCTGAGGGTGCAACATATGCATACAGTATTATGGTTTGTTTTGCACGATTAAGAATAGTGATTGTGTACAGAGCTGTGGATGCTTCCAAAATGCTGCTTCCGGTAGTGTGTTGTTCACACTACCGGTTCTTTGTGAAAGGCGACTACATGTAAATATCTTAGCAGTGCAATTCAGAGAATGGTATTACTGATAAACCTTGGGTTGCAGAGAAGTCAGCCTGAGCACCAGCTTGTGTGGACCTACAGTGTGTGATGGTAATTAGGCCCGACTCAAAGTTCAGCGTAACGTGTTTCAAAATAGCCCATTACGGTAACCACATTACAGTTTTCTGAAATGCTATAACATTTTACAAATTGGGTAATAACATTACCCAAGCAAACAATTATGCTGTGACTTGCTTTACATAAGTTCTTCAACTACCAGCATGCAAGCTGGGGGGAAACAAAAATCATCAATATTGGATCTTCCTGTAGACTGCAATCAGCTTCAGCTCACACGAAGAAGGAAAAGAGCTCATATATATGTACATTCATTTATTTCTCACAAAAGAACTAGAACGTGAATAGTAAGGTGCAAACTGAGCTCAGGCCAGAAATAACTATGCACTGCTGCTTCTCTTAACAGGATATCTGTGCTAACTATCTGCATAAGCAAGACATTAATCTAACTCAGTGATGCTAACATCAAGCTAACTCTGAAAAAGTTGGATCTAAAATGCTATCAGACTCAAACGGTTGATTTCTAATCGGTTATTAAAGCAGTGATGAATAGTCAGGAATGTAGTTTGGTAGCCACTTGTGTCTACAGAAGAACTACTCTTTGGAGCACATTTCAACATTGCTATTAGCTTTATGGCTAACTGGCTAACCTAACCCCTAGCATATCATTTATAACATTTAATTAAGGTTAAAAATTGTCAGAAGCTTTAATAAACACTCAATTAAAAACAAAATGTTCTAAAATTGTAACATTTTTCTTAAGTTTTCTGGCAGTTACTTGGCTTTAATGATGAAATACCAGTTTAAGCTAAGGTTAAAATATAACATGCGGTTTATAGTGGTAAATATGTATCAAAGGCAAAGTAGTGAAATGAGAAGTATACTGAATTACTGTCAATAAGGATTAAAAAATTAAATTGTAAATAACCAATTACTTTTTTTAAAAGTAGAAAACCATGGGAAATACATTAATTTTTTATATGGCCAAAGCAACACTGATCATACTGTTGTTTAAAAATATATACCCTTTTCTTTGGCTGCCTCAGAATTACAGCTAATTCTGTGTGTCACCAGTTGAACAGCAGGAACAGTATTCTGTTTCTATTAGTAACAATTTATTACATTTCACAGTGAGCTGAAATTAAAAACAATAATTCTGTATTACCAGGATGCCTCGTTTATGTGAAATAATGTGCAGACCAAACAGTAATCAAAATATGTAGTTTAATTAACAAAACATTGTTCAATTAAATGTCTGATAAAGTGATGAAATTATCTCAATGAAAGAAATGATAAATTAATATTATGTTTTAAAATTAGTTATTAGCTACAGGTTTTCTCATTATAGGATGTGTCTGTTGACAAACGTGCAAAAAACAACCTAAAAAAGAAATGGTTGCACGTTGGAGGAGCATTAAGAGGGTAATATACCATGCTCTGTCTTAATATAGGTTCAGGCTATTAAAAATCCCTTTTACTAGACAGTAAGTGGTGATAGGATCAGTGGAAGTATGTGTGTCTCTGTGTGTATCCATTCAATGGCAAAGAAAAAAAAATACCCCCCATAACCTAACAATAGCTACACCAGTGTAGGACATAATACCTTTGTATTATCTAGGAGGGAGACACTGACATGCAATTTAAGGCAACAATTTTTGACCTTCTCCTGAACGATGTTCCTATTCGTATCACCATCTGTTATTCACATGGCCTATACTATATACAGTGGTTATACACATTTTACATTGTGTTGTTTTTATCATGTTCCTAAAAGGTAACTGAGGAGCGACACAGCGACCTGAAGCTTCTTGGCTTTGTCACCGGAGATCAACAGCTGAAATAATGAGACTTTCTGTCAGTTTCAGCTTGTTTTCTGGTGGGAAACAAGCTGGTCTTAGAGAAATACCCAGACAGATCACAACCTCTTAACACAGTATTATTTGCCACCACTTAATCTATACAAAGAAAATCATATCATACAACATAAGGCCAATGGACATTTTGGTTAGGTGGGATAAGATTGAAGGTCAATTATATGTTTTATATTTTTTCACTTATAGTTTGGTCATTATTTACCCAGCCTGATTGTTTCACCAGATGAATCCTAATTTTCCATTTACATTTGTACATTTTTATCCGTAAAGATTAAAATGTGGAGAAACGGATCAGACGCAGTTTAGTGATCCACCCGTCATATTAGACTCCTTGACAGTAATACACTCTGAGGTGCATCCACCGTCAAGTTGTTTTTGCAGCAGTTTATGACCTTTTCATTTTTTCACTTATTTTTCAATAAACATTTAATGTACTGATGGGATGTAAAAAGCACATTTTTATAGTGAATTTCATTTTTATCTGCCATTACTGGATAAAAACACTTGATGAGATTTACATGAAAACTCTGCTTTAATGTCCCCCAGTTTGACTGTTTCTAATCTGATCTAATATCAGCTTCGGTGCTAGAGGAACGCTCTCTTACAGAGTGGAGATGCTTTACTGAGTCAGACATAGTAATTGTTTCACAGTCAGCTCAAAAAATACTGGACAAGTCTAACATTTCATCAATGTAAAGTTTTATTAATAAAGGCAAACATGTTGTGAGAAATGTGGGTGCCTTATAGAGCTTTCTGCTTGTTCGTCAAAGATCAACATACAGAAAGATCATCATAGATCTGTGAATTTCAGTGGCATTCTGGAACACCGAGACACTTGTAAAATAAAGGAATAGGGATCATGTTGGGACAAAATGAGTGATTATTGATGGATCTGAAAGGATAGCTGGGAAATAAACGGATCCAGGTGTGATCTCATCTGTATCCATTAAGCTTTTCCTGCAGTGCATATAAACTCTGATTCAGATCTGGTTTACTCTACAGGTAAACCCACTGAGACTGATTTGACTTAGACTCTTTGTTTTAGACACTGAACTTTTCAAAATGTCTTTTGACATCATGCAATCTTCAGAGCATGGACTGTCTGCAGAAGTCACTTAAAAATACATTTATATTTCAATTGGAGAACAACTTGGGGTTAGTGTCTTGCCCCAGGATACTTGGCATGCAGACTGGAGCAGGCAGGGATTGGACCACCAACCTTTTGATTGGTAGCTAGCTGCTGCTCTACCTCCTGAGAAACAGCTGCTCAAAAAGGCAAAACTGAATCTCATCTACGCTTTAAATTTTCAGTCCATTTAACGTCACTGAGCAGTCTTTAACTTTCAAACTAATCTATCCTTTTCCTCTCCCGTCCTGTGTTTTCTCCATCTTGGAGGGAACTTTTTTCACCTTATTTTTTCTTCCTGGCAAATATAGAAGCTGTGCCATTAGCTAGCACACACACAGTGTGACAGACTTCACAGAAACGTTGTGTTTGCCACATTGAAAAGTTACTTCCTTACTTATGTTTGCTCGTTTATTGTAGTGCTAGCTAGATACTGAAATACAGTCATGGGCATCTGTGCCAAAAACACTGTCCTGGGTTTTTCTGGCTCACTTTAACCCCTGAGTAAAAAGTGTAAGTGACCCTGTTATAAATTATGCATAAATGATACATTTTTGCTTCGTGTCATGTGCAACAAGCACAATAACATTTAGAGACCTCACACCCACTGATATCCCCCTCAGCAGGTTCATTTCTGTTGTGCGTACGTTTAAAGTGTTTCAAACACGAGGTTCTCAAATCAGCCTGAAGATGAAATGAGCAAAGTCTTAAACTCTCCCCACTTGGGGTGGCTGTAGCTCAGGTGGCAGAGCAGATCAGCCACTAATCAGAACGTCGGTGGTTCGATCCCAAGGCTGCATCCTGGCTGCATGCCAAATATCCTTGGGCAAGATACTAACCCCATGTTTGCCTACTGGTGGTGGTCAGAGGGCACGGTGGCGCCTGTGTCCGGCAGCCTCGCCTCTGTCAGTGCGCCCCAGGGCATCTGTGGCTACAATGTAGCTTGCTATCGCCAGTGTGTGAATGGGTGAATGACTGAATGTAGTGTAAAGCGCTTTGGGGTCCTTAAGGACTTGAAAAGCGCTATAGAAATGCAGGCCATTTACCATTTACTCCCTCTTTCTGTCGTCACTTTGATAGAAAGATGAAACTGATGCTGTGGGAGGCGCCTCTAACATTACTTTGCAGCAGCTAAATAATTACTTTGCCCCTGCCTGGTGTATTTATCATCACCAAGATCTCACCTCCCTCCATCTCTCTTCCAATCCACATGGCCTTCATTGCAGCAATAATGGCTTTCACTATCGATAAAGGATTCGCCACAACATAAGGCAGATTCATCAAGCATCGGTCTATTTTTACTGAAGCATGCAAGTGTGAGCGAGGCAGAAAGACCGACAGCATATTGCTGCCATGCTTCCTTTAATAGAACAGACTGAATTAAGTTTTATTGTGGTGCGATCAGCATGTAAATAGTGCACAGAGAAAAACTTTGGAGATATAATTATAAAGTATCTTAATCTTCTAAATTAATCCATCTTCTCTCTTCTGTGTTCGTGGTTGTAAGCTCCACACTGGATGTGGGTTGGAGTGCAGTCCCACTCATCTATACTTTTCTGCAGCATTCCTCCAATGTCGTATTAATGGCAGAATAAAGAGAGAAAGCAGGCGTAAAAAATGGGGGGGAGGAGAAGACAGTGTCTGGCTGTTTCTCAGCTATATGAGCTGAGAAAAGTGCAAAAGCAGGAGAGCTGGAGAGTAAGACAAAAATGATCATGTCATGATTGCATTTGACTTGCTAACATGACATTCTGACTCTTTCATCTGTATAAACTGTCACCAACATAGGCTCTAACAAGCACAACGTAACTCGCTTTGAAGTTCGCTAAGAAGGCAACTACTGCTGCGTGTCAACTGTGAAAGCCAAGGGCAGCCGGGCAAACTATGCTATGAATGCAGCACTTGAAAGCCTCGTGGAGAAAAGTGTCCACCACTGGTAAAATGTTAACATGTTAACTGTTATTGAAAATTACACTGGCTACCGCCTGCCATCAAGGCATCCACATAGATTAGCAATTTCCACACTGAGAGGCATAGCATTTTTAAGAGGTTTATCTGAGTTATGTAATGAGGAAGAAAAATGATTCCCATCCACATGACAGAGGGAGATACTAAAAGCCCCCATATATGCTGCCGCAGCAGAATGTGGAGTGTGGGACGAGGCTTAAACCCTACGTGATGTGTTGCAAATTACTCATAGTGTAAAAAGAAGGGAGGAAGACTAGCATGTAAGTAGTGTTACACTATATCCTTTGTGTGTGTGTGTCATATTGCACAAGTGGTAGTGCTGGTTTTTTATTTATACCTGAAGAAATGTGCTATTGCAAGGAAAAGGGAAAGAAGAAAATCCTAATAAGTGAGATAAAGGTTGCTCCCTATTAAGAGATTCTTCTGAAAGCATTCAAGACAAACTGTTAAAATTAAACTAAGAAGTATTAACTTAGATCATTTGTAAAAGGTTTCTTTGTGTCATCAGGATGGTAACCAACAAACCCTGCAAAGGCTGATGTGATGGCTGCAGTTACAGCCACACAGTGGTAATATCTATCAAACATCAGTGTTACAACAGAGCAGGTGTGTCCAACTCCAGTCCTCAAGAGCTACCGTTCTGCAGCTTTTAGATCTCTACTCCAATACAGCTGAATCAAATAATTAGTTAATTATCAGGCTTCTGGAGAACTGCAAGACATGTCGAGGAGGTCATTTAGCCATTTAAATCAGCTGTGTTGGATCAAGGACACATTTAAAACCTGCTGGAGTTCAACACCTGTGCTTTAACTTACAGGCTAATAAAGAATTAGTTTTGGTTTAGAATTAATTTACTTATAAAATCACATAATACTGTGTTCTAAAATAAGCACACACATTTGAATTTACACTGTTATGAATGTATGATTTAATCTTTTTTTGTTTTCTGAATTGCCTCAGTGGCAGCTGCTCCCAGTCCCTTGGTTTATCAGCTAAAAGGTAGAAAAAGGGGCGGAGCAAGCTTATATGCAGACCTGCAAATTGGGTCATACCACAACCCTGGAACATGGGGGGAAATGGAATTTGTTATGTTAGTTTCAGTTAGGTTTTTGTGTGTTTTACCCCTTTTCGTGTTTTTGGGGTCTGATCAGCCACTATTTAAGTTTCCCCTTTGTCTTGTTTAGATAGGTTAGTTTGTGTGTGTCAGTAGTATTGATTGTTGTTAGCTTTTGAATAGCGTTCTGTTACTTTGACCTCTTTTGTGGGCCCAAGGTTTAGTTTTTTCTGTATAATTGTTTGTTTGTTTTTTTTAATGACGGAGTGACCCGTCTCAAGGCAGAGTCCGCTGAGTATGGCACCGCCACCATTAGATCACCACCATTAGTTCGATTTGGCACCCGGGGCGGCGTATCTTTCTGACGACCGAGTAGAGGAATAAAAGGGGTGAGGAGCAAGTTGTGAGCCGCATCGGGGGTGGCTAGATTTTGGTTCCCACTTACTTGTTAAGGGCGTCGGTCGGGGGGACGTGCGGGGGATCGCCAATCGTGCAGGGTGACGCAAGCCGATGGTATGGGGGTGTGGGGTTTAAATAATGAGTTCACGTGTGTCTGGACCGTCATGAGAATGGCCTCATTACGTGGGCCGTTAATGTGTATATGAAGTCGGGTAGACTTCTGGGAAATAGTTGAGAGCCTGTATCAATGTATATGTTTTGTGAGTGTATAATGAAAAAGAAATTCTGGGGGAGGGAGACGGGGATTAAAGTTAGAATAAAGAATTGGTGGTGACGCCAAGGGGGAGGGGTTACGGGATATAAGAGACGGCGAGCCGGATATGAAGGGGGGTGTGTGTTGTAACATACAGGCTGTGTAGCGTGGCTCTCAGTTTTATGTCTTTGCAACCATCTTTTTATGCACTGGGGAGGCCGTTTCAAATAAAGTATCCACACTAATACCTTACCGACTACGCCTGTGTTTGTCCGGGAGAGGTCTGGAAGGGGACCCCGTGACATATGGTGTCAGGAGTGGGATGGCTAGTCGGAAGAGGAAAACGCGCCTCCCAGGGAAGCGCACAGGGCTGCGGTCCCAGCAGCATGAGCTTCCGGGGAGAAGACAGCAGAGGAGCTGGCGTGGGACACAGTGCCGGCGTCATCTTCTTCAGCAGAGGAGGAGGAGATTTCCGGCAGGATTGGTCCGGAGTTGCCTACAACCTCGACCGCAGCACGTGATGGAGAACTGATTGCGATGATGAGGGACTTCCTGGCGGGACAGCAAAGGAGAGAGACGGTGTTATTGGCAGAACTCAGGGGGCTGAGGACCGTTCCCTCTCCTAATGCGCTGTTGCCGGCGGATTCAGCTAGTCAGCAGAGCTCAGGGCAAGTGTTAGCGGGAGCTAGCACTACGGCCGCTACGGCTACACCGAGCACGGTAACAGCGAGTAGCCCCAGGATGGTGCTGCCTACCCCGGCCCGGCAGCGAGAATCCCGGCCGTCGTTACTGGAGGAACCGGCTCGCCAGTCCCTGGCAACGACAAGCAGCCTCGACCAGACGGGCGGAGAGTGGAGGCGATCGGAGGGGCCAAAGATTCCACCGTACCAGATGGGGGAAGATATTGAGAACTATTTGTTGCGCTTTGAGCGAGTGGCCAGAACCTGGAGATGGCCGGAGAATGAATGGGCCTGTCGGCTAGTTCCGTTGCTAGCGGGGAAGGCGTTGGAGGCCTATACCGCAATGGATGAAGAAAGAGCCCACTGTTATGAGGATTTAAAAGCTGCCTTGTTAGTTAAATTTGACATTTCCCCGGAGACGTATCGGCAGCGGTTTCGCTCTAATATTATTCCACCTGGGGAGAGCCCCACCGAGACGTACTACCGGCTGAAAGGACTGTACCGGCGCTGGCTTCGACCAGAGCAGCATACGAAGGACGAGATGGGAGAAGCGATTATTTTGGAGCAGCTAATTCGAGTTCTTCCAGGGGAGGTGAGGACCTGGGTGAGGGAGCATGAGCCCGCGGACGGACTGGCCGCAGCCAAGTTGGTGACGCAGTATTTCAATGCGCGGAGAGGAGCGGCCCCGGTCCGCTCAGCTGGGACGCCACAGCGATCGTCCCCGCAATCCGCGGGTCTGCCGAAGCGGGAGAGTAACCCCGAGCCATCCGGGGCCCCCAAGGTATCCACTCTACGAGGAGCGGGTAAGGACTTTCTTTGTTATTACTGCCAGCAGCCAGGCCATAAAGCCTCGGTGTGCCCCATCCGGAAGGCCAAAGTCACTGGGGCCTGCTATGCACCTCGGCTGGAGGCGGAACCAACAAAGGTCCAGCCAGCTGAGGGGCAACGCTATAAAACTGTAAGGGTAAATGGGCAGCAGGTTACTGCTTTGCTGGACACTGGTAGTTTTATGTCATTAATTAAGCAAAGCTTGGTACCAGTGAACTGTGTGGACTATAGTCGACAAGAAGAAGTGTTATGTGTGCATGGTGACAAACATCCCTACCCAAAGGTGGAAATAACAGTGACTATTAATGACCAGCCATATTTATTGTCTGTTGGGGTGGTACAGAATTTGCCGGTAGAGGTTATTCTGGGGATGGATGTGCCTGTGCTTATGGATTTGTTGCAAGAAAAAGAAGAGCGGGACACAGAGACAAAAGGGAGGGAATCGGGGAATGTTCAAATGAAGGTGTTAGGCCCAGTGGTCACTAGGGCCCAGGCGAAGGCGGGATGCCAACCCCTGCCAGACTTGGACAGTAGTCTGTGCGAGGGTGGCACGAAAGGGCCGAGAAAATCTCGTCGCCAACGCCGCTTTGAGAAGCAGCTATGGTCCCAGGGACCGGGCAATAAGAACATGAAATGGGATGTACCTGAAAATATTTCTGTGTTGCAAAGGGAGGATGAGACGTTGGAAGTGTTGTTTGCTAATGTGCCTGAAGGGGGAACAGGGAAATGGGGAGGAAAAGAGAAGTTTGTGGTTGAGAAAAATGTGTTGTATGCAGTTGATGGGGACCACCAGCGGCTTGTGATCCCTGCTAGTTGTAGACCTCTCATTCTGCATTTAGCTCATACCCTCCCCTGGGCAGGCCATTTGGGTCGCCAAAAAACCTATTTACGGGTTAGTACGCGTTTCTTTTGGCCGTCAATGTATACGGATGTACAGAAGTACTGTCGTGCATGCCCTGTGTGTCAGAAAACTTGCCCAGCGCGCAAATCGGATCGGGCTCTGCTACAACCAATTCAATTCAATTCAATTCAATTCAATTTTATTTATATAGCGCCAAATCACAACAAAAGTCGCCTCAAGGCGCTTCATAGATACAGAGAAAAACCCAGCAATCATATGACCCCCTATGAGCAAGCACTTTGGCGACAGTGGGAAGGAAAAACTCCCTTTTAACAGGAAGAAACCTCCGGCAGAACCAGGCTCAGGGAGGGGCGGCCATCTGCTGCGACCGGTTGGGGTGAGAGAAGGAAGACAGGATAAAGACATGCTGTGGAAGAGAGACAGAGGTTAATAACAGATATGATTCAATGCAGAGAGGTCTATTAATACATAGTGAGTGAGAAAGGTGACTGGAAAGGAAAAACTCAATGCATCATGGGAATCCCCCGGCAGCCTACATCTATTGCAGCATAACAAAGGGAGGATTCAGGGTCACCTGGTCCAGCCCTAACTATATGCTTTAGAAAAAAGGAAAGTTTTAAGCCTAATCTTAAAAGTAGAGATAGTGTCTGTCTCCCGACAGACACTATCCGGTCCCTTGCCGGTCATCTCTATCCCCTTCCATAGGGTAGCTATGGACATTGTGGGTCCGTTAGTAAAAAGTGGTCGGGGTTATCAGTACATATTGGTGGTGTGTGATTACGCGACCCGTTTCCCAGAGGCGTTTCCGTTGCGAGCGATCACAGCCCCTAATGTTCTGCGCGCACTGATACAGTTGTTTTCTCGGGTGGGGATACCTGATGAGATTTTGACCGACCAAGGGACTAACTTTACGTCGAAGTTAATGCAGCTCTTCCACACTCAGTTAGGCGTTTCGGCCATCAAGACGTCACCGTACCATCCACAGACAGATGGGTTGGTGGAGAGGTTTAATCAGACTCTCAAACGGATGTTACGGAAGTTTGTGTCAGACACGGGAAAAGATTGGGACCAGTGGTTACCCTTTCTTTTGTTCGCGTATAGAGAGGTTCCACAGGCGTCCACGGGGTTCTCCCCCTTTGAGTTACTCTATGGGTGGGAGGTACAGGGGCCGCTTGATCTCGTTCGAAAGGGGTGGGAGTCTTCGACCGTGGCTCCAAATGAGAAAGGGGTGGTGCAGTTTGTGCTGGAGATGAGAGAGCGGTTGGAGCGGTACCAGGCCGAGGCCGAAGCCAATCTGCGGGATGCTCAACGAAGCCAGAAGATCTGGTATGACCAACAGGCCCGGCAACGTGAGTTTCAGCCCGGACAAAAGGTGCTGTTACTTCTCCCTTCTTCCAACAGTAAACTGCTGGCGAAATGGCAAGGGCCCTATATCGTGCTTCGCCGAATGGGACCAGTGACGTATGAGATCCATCATCCGGGAAAAAAGAAACCGAAACAAACCTACCATGTGAACCTCCTGAAGGAATGGGTGGAGCAGCCCCGTCCGGCTCCGAGGGAGGCACTGATGGCCAGGGTGGTGCAAGGAGGAGGACAGAGTGAACCTGAGCAGGCTACGGATCCAAGGTCTCCAGTATTGACTCATCTGACCTCACCGCAGGCTGCGGAGCTACTGAAAATTCTGCAGGAGACGCCTTCGCTGTGTTCCGTTAACCCAGGTTGGACTACCTTGGTTGAACACGTGATCCGGCTAAAAGAGGGACAGCCCATCCGGCAACGGCCCTATCGGGTTCCGCAACACTTGGTGGAGAAGCTGCGACAGGAGGTGGAGAAGATGCTGGAGCTTGGAGTGATCGAGCCGTCCTGCTCCGAATGGTGCAGCCCGGTGGTCATTATCTTCAAAAAGGATGGCTCTTTACGCATCTGCATCGACTTTCGAAAGCTAAATGCCATCTCCGAGTTTGATGCGTACCCCATGCCGCGAATTGAGGATTTACTGGAGAAGATTGGGGCTGCCCAGTATATCACCACTTTGGACTTGTGCAAAGGCTACTGGCAGGTGCCACTGGAGGAGACGTCGAGGCCGTACACTGCTTTCAGGACCCCTGCCGGGCTCTTCCAGTTTACCGTGATGCCCTTTGGCCTACATGGGGCACCGGCTACCTTCCAAAGGCTGATGGACAAGTTGTTACAGGGCTGTGACGGTTATAGCGCCGCCTACCTGGATGATGTCGTCATCTTCAGCCACACGTGGGAGGAGCATATGCAGCATTTGTCGGAGGTCTTGGGAAGAATTCATAAGGCCGGGCTGACTCTGAACCCCTCGAAGTGTGAATGGGCGCGGCAGGAGACTCGCTACTTGGGCTACCAGGTGGGACGAGGAGAGGTGCGACCGCAGCTGGATAAGGTGGAAGCTATCCAGAATTGTCCTCGGCCTCGCACCAAGAAGGAGGTGCGGGCTTTCCTGGGACTGGTTGGTTGGTACCGAAGGTTTGTGCCCCAGTTTGCAACAATGGCGGCGCCGCTGACGACATTACTGGGGAAGAACCAACGAAATCCGGTCATATGGACCGCAGCATGTGAACAGGCGTTCCAGGGACTGAAAACTTGCCTGTGTTCGACCCCCGTGCTCTGGAGTCCGGACTTTAAGAAGCAGTTTTTGGTCCAGGTGGATGCCTCCAAGAGCGGCCTGGGAGCCGTGTTGGTTCAAGGGGACCCGGGCGAGGAGCACCCGATCCTATATCTGAGCCGCACGCTGCTGCCGCGGGAGACCAATTACTCGACGGTGGAGAAGGAGGCTCTGGCGATTAAGTGGGCGCTGGAGAAACTCCGGTATTACTTACTGGGAAGAGAGTTTGTGTTGGAGACTGATCATCGGGCGCTTACCTGGATCCAGTCCATGAAGGATCATAATAGCCGACTTACACGCTGGTACCTCTCACTGCAACCTTTCAGGTTCGCCATCCGGCACAGACCAGGTACACTCAATGTGGTGGCGGATTACCTCTCTAGGTTGCTGCACATCGCCAACCTCCGGGGGGAAGGGGATGATGTGACGGAGTGACCCGTCTCAAGGCAGAGTCCGCTGAGTATGGCACCGCCACCATTAGATCACCACCATTAGTTCGATTTGGCACCCGGGGCGGCGTATCTTTCTGACGACCGAGTAGAGGAATAAAAGGGGTGAGGAGCAAGTTGTGAGCCGCATCGGGGGTGGCTAGATTTTGGTTCCCACTTACTTGTTAAGGGCGTCGGTCGGGGGGACGTGCGGGGGATCGCCAATCGTGCAGGGTGACGCAAGCCGATGGTATGGGGGTGTGGGGTTTAAATAATGAGTTCACGTGTGTCTGGACCGTCATGAGAATGGCCTCATTACGTGGGCCGTTAATGTGTATATGAAGTCGGGTAGACTTCTGGGAAATAGTTGAGAGCCTGTATCAATGTATATGTTTTGTGAGTGTATAATGAAAAAGAAATTCTGGGGGAGGGAGACGGGGATTAAAGTTAGAATAAAGAATTGGTGGTGACGCCAAGGGGGAGGGGTTACGGGATATAAGAGACGGCGAGCCGGATATGAAGGGGGGTGTGTGTTGTAACATACAGGCTGTGTAGCGTGGCTCTCAGTTTTATGTCTTTGCAACCATCTTTTTATGCACTGGGGAGGCCGTTTCAAATAAAGTATCCACACTAATACCTTACCGACTACGCCTGTGTTTGTCCGGGAGAGGTCTGGAAGGGGACCCCGTGACAAATAGTTTGTTATGGGGTTAAAATATAAACGTTGACCTGTGTCTGACTTTCCTTCACTGCTCGGTCCATCACAGCTCAATAGTATTTTGGCACTGGGGGTTAAAGTGGGACAGAACAATATGGGATGCATCCTAAAGATCCCACTTGGCTTCCGATAAACAGTTTGATTCAATTCTCACATCCTATGAGCACTTATTCACTAAGCATCAGAGTGCAGCAGTCCACTTCAAAGACACTTTTACTAATGCTGGTAAAAAAAACTTTGAGTTCTTACTGCATGGTAACAGAGTATGCTGTTTCTAACTCCACTAAGGGTTTTGCACTTCAGCTGTCTCTGGATACACCACAAAACATTTGATGTGTGCTAGGAGAAACTAGCTTGACTATAATTAACTTTAATATGGAGTGGCATATGACTCTCACACTGAGCTAAAAGGAGACGAGTTTTTACTTGTTACATTCTAATTTACAAAGTTAAGGAACTTTTAGTTGAGCCTATTATTGTCTTACAGGTTAAAGAATGATTCCCAGCCTCTTCTTCATATTGAGGACTATAACTTAGTAATTCAACACTATTAACCAAACATCTGTATCATGCTGGAGCTGAAAAAGGTTGGATCAATGCATCCCTACTAAAACTAAACACCAGGACCATAATGGCCTGCCTTATATTGAAAAAAAAAGTTTAACCCGACCTGGTCATGGTTCTTCCATTTGTGCTAGTTATGCTTTCTGTTTCTTCTGACATTTTACATTGAGCACCTAATACAGGGAGTGCAGAATTATTAGGCAAATGAGTATTTTGTCCACATCATCCTCTTCATGCATGTTGTCTTACTCCAAGTGTCATGATCTGCGGAGGCAGACTGTGCGGAAATGTGTGTGGTGGACCCAGGTGCGAACACAAGCGAAGATACAGGAGTGGATTAAACAAAAGCGAGCCTTTTATTATGGCTGATGAAAAGGAACAAACCAGAGTGAGGGCAGCATAAGAGTATAACTCAACAGAAACCTAAACTGGACATAAACTATGGAAAGGCTATGGCTGGAGATACGGAACACAGGGGGTGGGAACACAGACGACGCGACACAGACTGTATGAAACACAGAGACTAATACACATGAGGGATGATCAGGGGAAGTGGCCACACATGGGAACACAGCTGACACACATGAACTTAACGACAGGACAGGAGGAGTGAAACTGAATACACTGACAGTGAATACAGGCTTTCGAAGTAAAACAGGAAACATGGAGATTAGACATGACACATGACCCGGGGAGACGTAGTACAGGGGAGATGACATAACTGACAGCATGACCTTGACAATACAAGACACACAGACATAAACACACAAAGGGCAAGGGAGACTTAATATATACAACTAGCTGGACTACCTAGTGAACCTAAACAAACCATAAACGATAATCATTAAAATTAGGTTAAACACAAAACACTGGGTCGCACGACCCAGGACCATGACACCAAGCTGTATAGGCTCGAAAGCCTACTACCAATTAAGCATATTAGGTGATGTGCATCTCTGTAATGAGAAGGGGTGTGGTCTAATGACATCAACACCCTATATCAGGTGTGCATAATTATTAGGCAACATCCTTTCCTTTGGCAAAATGGGTCAAAAGAAGGACTTGACAGGCTCAGAAAAGTCAAAAATAGTGAGATATCTTGCAGAGGGATGCAGCAGTCTCAAAATTGCAAAGCTTCTGAAGCGTGATCATCGAACAATCAAGCGTTTCATTCAAAATAGTCAACAGGGTCGCAAGAAGCGTGTGGGAAAAACCAAGGCGCAAAATAACTGCCCATGAACTGAGAAAAGTCAAGCGTGCAGCTGCCAAGATGCCACTTGCCACCAGTTTGGCCATATTTCAGAGCTGCAACATCACTGGAGTGCCCAAAAGCACAAGGTGTGCAATACTCAGAGACATGGCCAAGGTAAGAAAGGCTGAAAGACGACCACCACTGAACAAGACACACAAGCTGAAACGTCAAGACTGGGCCAAGAAATATCTCAAGACTGATTTTTCTAAGGTTTTATGGACTGATGAAATGAGAGTGAGTCTTGATGGGCCAGATGGATGGGCCCGTGGCTGGATTGGTAAAGGGCAGAGAGCTCCAGTCCGACTCAGACGGAGGGAAGGAGGGAAAACAGTACACCTCTCTGAACAGTGTCTGGGAGGCTGTGGTTGCTGCTGCTCGCAATGTTGATGGTGAACAGATCAAAACACTGACAGAATCCATGGATGGCAGGCTTTTGAGTGTCCTTGCAAAGAAAGGTGGCTATATTGGTCGCTGATTTGTTTTTGTTTTGTTTTTGAATGTCAGAAATGTATATTTGTGAATGTGGAGATGTTATATTGGTTTCACTGGTAAAAATAAATAATTGAAATGGGTATATATTTGTTTTTGTTAAGTTGCCTAATAATTATGCACAGTAATAGTCACCTGCACACATTTATGACCTATTTTTATGTAAAAGAATCAGGAACCACCAATATAAAAAAGAAAGCAGACACATTTTTATGCATCTCCAAGGAGCAGATGGATCGCCTATGCCACTATCCCTGATCTAGCCTGTTTCATAGTGGAAGCTTAATGTTGCAACAGCTGCTCCATGAAAAAGCATGTGTTCCACATACATAATGCCTTCACAGAGTAACTGTGAGGTGCCAGCACTATGAGCTGATGGACTTTAAGCTTTATTTTTTGCCCTTTGATATTTCTCTTCGCGGCTTGACATTTATAAATTATTTCTACATAGAGTAGATACTAAGTTGGTTTCATGCATTGACGGAAGGAAAAAAAACTCTATGTGCCCAACATTACTGTAATTCAACAGAATGATGCAGAGCACTCTTAATGGCTATAATCCACTTTTCATCCAGTTCTTGCCAGGACTTGTGATGGAAGGTAAGTGACAAACTCCCCATTGGCTGAATAGCAGCTGCTGACAGCGACAAGTTCAGCATCTGTCACTTTGACAAGCTGACAATCTTATTTAACATGTGAACACCATCGGAAACTTTTGTTGTCAAGAGCGTGAGCACCACAATTTGGCAGATTTTATTCAGGCAGTGCAGAATGTGATCTTCTGCTGCTGTTGTCCACCTACCATTTGGACAAAAATTAAAATTACAAGAAAAGTACAAGCTCCAGAACTTGTTGTACTTAAAGGGAATTGACACACTTCCTTATTGCTCATGTCAGTGTGACAATATTTCATTTTTAAAGATGCACAACTTACACCTGACATTAAAAACTCAGATCTTGTAAGTAAATGATGTTGCAGCAAAATAAGCGACTGAGGTGACCTGCAGATGCTAAGTCAATAAGCTGATATTATACTGAATTATGGGGTTCTGGGAACAGTGAAGTCATGGTTCACTGATCTGATTGGTTCAGGCACAGGGGCCGTCTGCTCTCATCAAACAACACCAAGTTGACTAGTGACAAAAATTACATCTGATTGAACTTGGAGCTTGCCCTCTCTCCCATTGCTTCTCCATGTTAATGCATCCCCTCATGAGCTTGGTGAAAAAGTCAGGGATTGTTTGGGGTTGCTATGCACTGCGAGCTCTGTAATAATGTTTAATTTAATATATTCATATGTTTGTTCACCGTTCCAAACAGAAACACACAGTAGACAGAGAATGTGGCAGGAAATGAATGGATTATTGTTTTGTGTGCATAAAAAGGTCATACCATGACTGGATTTATCTCAGATTTTCTTTACATCTGTGGGGTTGTCTGTAGCTGAGACAGTGAAAAATCTTAAAAGCAACCTCAGCAGATACCCAAGCCAGAAAAAAGTGCATTTTATTTTCCTGTCCTTAGACTCTTGATTTGAAAGAAATTCAAAAATCTTGACTAAATTAGGGAAACGTGGACTATAATGTAAGAAATCGCTATACACGGGTATTTTTGAAAACGCAGATTTTCCGTTTTCGTTTTAAAAAATAATCCCGTCCACACGTAAACGCAGAAATTGAGGAAAACGCTGCTAGGAACATGCCAAAGCAACAGGTGGTGATATATTCCTAACCGTGTAGAAATGTTGGCCAATCAGAAGTCTAGAAGCCTCGGTGGGAAATAGTAAACAAGGATGGGGCATAGAAGCAGAACCGAGTCGTATGTGTGGAGGGACAGTAACTGTGTGTGTATATGTAAGTATTTAAGCACTGCAGAGAGTACAATTAACAGTAACCGTACTGTAGAAATTCATTTCACCAAAACAATAACGTGGCGCACAGTGTGACGTCAAAAAAGGCGCACACCTTTGACGGTGTGTTTTCTGCGTTTTCTCCGTTTTTCTCGTCCACACGTAAATGCAAAACCGGAATTTTCAAAAATATCCACCCTGGCCGGAGTTTTTAAAAATCTCTGTTTTCAGTGACCGAAAACGCTGTTTACGTGTGGACGAAAGGTGCAAACGCATAGAAAAATCTGCGTTTTCAAAAATACCCGGGTACGTGTGGACGTAGCCTCAGACTTGTACCATTACGTACAGCTGTTTTCAATAGTGTTGATATTTATTTAGACTCTTTCTCTCCTAATCATTAGTTATTATTGATCTGTGTCTCTCTTCCACAGTGTGTCTTTTATCTTGTCTTTCTCACTCCAATTTCAGACACAGCAGTGGGCTAACCCTCTTTGAACCTGGGTCTGCTGGAGACTTCTTCCTGTTAAAAAGGAGGTTTTCCTTCCCACTGTTGCCAAGTGCTTGCTCATAGGAGGTCATTGGTGGGGTTCTCCCTGTGCTTGACTTTACATTATAAATTGCCTTGAGTTGAGTGGTGTTGTGATTTGGCAATATATAAATAAAACTGAACTGAATTGCCAGAGTTTTGGTGTTTTCACAACCACAAGCACCAACAGTTTGAGAACTTGTCAAAATACAGTTAAAAGTCTAAATTTCCATGCCCTCCTTAATAACTGACACCCCAAGGTTTGAGGAATAATTGTAATTAAAGTGCAAAGAAGAAGTCAGGATTTAAAGGGTCCAATCAAATCTGCCAGCAGAGAGGCTCTACATAAACGATTGATTGCAAGGTTATGAACCGTTACACTCACGTAGGGATGAGTAGTTGTTCTTAATGTCCTACTTCCCAGGACACTACAAGGACACCATCCTGATGTTCACCCCATAGATAGTGGGAAAGATTGACATAGCTACAGCGACGTCATTGGTCCGTTGGTTGGTAAGGTCCAGTTATGCAGCCTTGAGCTGTCATCATGTTTTAAACTAGGACGTGAGGGCTGGAACATTTGTCAACAACTGGAAAAATCATGACGTTAGTTCACCTTGCTGATTCATAGAATGATCGTTATTTACAAAATTGGCTTAATTTTCTATTCAGTAACACCTGAAAGTAACAAGTGAGCCCATCAGGTCCCAGAACAGGGAGCAGAGAGCTGTTTTCTCGTTGAATTTATGCAACTTTTATGGACTTCTATGGATTTTTTTTTTTTTTTGCTGTCCCCTGCTGTCTATGAAGAAGATGTAAATTAAAGACAGTTACACATTAGTTTCATTTTTCAAAATCTACTTCCACTTTTGTCCTATCAGTGGCCATTAATATTAAAATTTCCATTACTCAAACTATACTTGAGTGTAACACATAGAATGTAAACGACTATTGATTTGCATTCACACAGGGCATTGGCTTTGGTAAAAATAAAGAAATAAGAATTTGTGCTTGTGCATGCCTGCCAGCTCGTTTCAGTGAGATGGAGAGGTGAGGGCATCCCTCTGAAAACCCTGTCACATAATTTGTAATTCCAGTTAAACTGTAATTCCCAGGCTAAATGGCTTGTCAGGGGAATAAGAGGAGGATGAGTGCCGCAGTGCTGCATGCTAATGGCAAAGACAAAAGCATCAGTCCAGGAAGTCCAGTGCAGCTAAATGAGAAAAAGGGGTCTAAGTTTCTCTTGTGTGTAGCCTCTCCTCCTATTTACATGATAATGACTCCCACACAACACCACGAGAACAATTTGACATCCCCGTTGTTGTTGTTTTTTTCTTCCGTAGGCAAATTGCGTGTGTTTGTGTATGCATAAGAATGAGGTGGTTTAGCTACAGTGCAGTGTGTGTGTGTGTGTGTGTGTGCCATACACAGCCCGTCAGGATGTCATAATGCAGAATTATGTGTAGAAATGTTCAAAAACCGGATTTGGATGTCTTGTTATTCTTGTATCTTGGATGCGTGGTGGTGCTGGTGACAGGGTTTAGCCGTCATCGAGCTGTTAACAACAAGAATCAAAAGGACTCTTCAGTCCTATTCAGATCACAGATGGTGTGCTTGACCTTGGTCATGTCTTGAGAGGGAAAGCTTGACAGCCTTAATCCTTCACTGAATACGATTGTGTCACAGTAACTTCAAGAAGGTATTATTAACAGGCATATGATTGAGCCACAAACCGACAAATGACACCCAAGGCACTAAGAAAATGTGTGAAAAAATATGTCTATAAGATTATGACTGTGTGACTGAATGACGCAGGCGGTTGTGTTTAGACTGATAAGTGACAATTTGGAAAATTCTGAGCTTTTCCTCAACTTACTGCAGGATTCCTAACACACAGGGTGAAGGGAATATTACTGTTACTGGCTCAGTCTTAGTTTCATTTTTGGAAGGGTCTGTAAACTAGCTTTGTTCTGAGGTAAAATAGCATTATGTTACTGTTTCTATAGTCATGCAGGTGTCAGTTTTGAGCTACAAGTGCACTTGTTGCCAGATGGAGTGGTCTAATTGGTCAGATCTGCTATTTTCTTGCAAAAAAGTCTGAAAACTCAAGCAAAAAATAAACACTGCAAAATTTGTCCTGCAAACTTACACAGTCAGTGTGAAGCCCTGCGTTAAGAATCAGTCTTTTACGGTGACTGAAATTCAGATCCTAGCAAAATTCAAGACACAAATCAGTATACTCACAGTGCTGCCAAACTCGATGGTTTTCAGTGCTGTATAAGTAGAAATATGACACTCTGGGGTCGTGTAAAAGCTATATACAAAACACCAAAGGTTTTATATGTTATTTCTGACACAGCAAAACCATCAGCGCCTTGGGCAAACGACTTAGTTTCTTATATTTTCCACTTAAATGAACTTTAACTGAAATATTTTCCCCTGCTCCCCGTGGTTAGCTAGTTAATTAGGGTGTTGCACAGCACGAATGATATAACATCTTCGCAGTCTTTGAGCTCGTGCTCTGCTCGTGGCTGCCTTTTAATTTAAGAAGGAGGAAAAAGCCTCTAACTGTATCTAATCTCTCATCTTATAGATGTGTGATTAGATAGAAAGAGATGGATTCTGGTTTAGGTTTCGTCTTATTTCCTCCCCACTTTTATCTGCCTCTGTTATCTTCTCCTGTGGGAGCTGTTCCTGGCTGCATGTATCAACTCTCCAAAAAATTTGTTTTGAATAATGAATAGATGTAAGGAAGCTTCTTTGAAATAAACTTAATAGGTGCTGTTGTTTTGTTCTCTTGCTCTTTTCACCGCTTTATGCTATTGGAAACCTACACGGGGCTTTCATGTTTTCTTTTTCTGCAATAAGCACATTGAGTTTTCATATAATCAAATATGCTGTATTAATAAAATTGTCATTGTCATTTTCATCGTTAAGTCTTGTAGGCTGTTTTTTCCCCTTCTTTATTAAAACTCCCTCCTGTGTTGTTTGGGTGCAGATTGACAGACCACAGATTGAACTGAGAGAGGGCGGCAAATAGGTTTTTCTCTTGTTAAGCCACTAATTGGCCACAATGTTTTGCCCTGACCTCCCCGGCACAGACAACCGTGCATTTCCCATGACCTAACCACTCATTTCCAGCACCCACAGCACTTTACCTATTTTAATGCTCAGTGAGATGGCTCTTGACCACTACATATGCCATGTCAGCTTGCTAATTAACAGCAAACATCTGGTGAGTGTTGTGGAGAGGAATGTAGATGCAGAGGAAACTCCCAGAGAACAAGTGAATCGACACAGAGCTCTGCATCCCTTAAAGACAGATGGATAGAAACAGACCTTCACTGAACACTGCAGTGCCACACATTAACATGTGGAGAGGATACAAAAATGAAAAAGAAAAAAAAAAGCATGGATATTTTTCTGATTGGAGATTTAGTCATGTCCCCATCCATGTATGTATGAATGAACATACACACTTTCCACAGCTGGTGGAACTTGAAAAAGTTCAGTTTATTAAAAATTGCAAGGGTGAAAGATTATGAGGTTTTTTTGTACAGGGTGGGCCATTTATATGGATACACCGTTATAACATGGGAATGGTTGGTGATATTAAAGTCTGTTTGTGGCACATTAGTATATGTGAGGGGGCAAACTCCTCAAAATGGGTGGTGACCATGGTGGCCATTTCGAAGTCGGCCATCTTGGATACAACTTTTGTTTTTTCAATAGGAAGAGGGCCATGTGACACATCAAACTTATTGGTAATGTCACAAGAAAAACAATGGTGTTCTTGGTTTCAACGTAACTTTATTCTTTCATGAGTTATTTACAAGTTTCTGACCACTTGTAAAATGTGTTCAATGTGCTGCCCATTGTGTTGGATTGTCAATGCAACCCTCTTCTCTCACTCTTCACGCACTGATAGCAACACCGCAGGAGAAATGCCAGCACAGGCATCCAGTATCCATAGTTTCAGGTGCTGCACATCTCGTAGCTTCACACCATAGACAATTGCCTTCAGATGACCCCGAAGATAAAAGTCTAAGGGGTCAGATCAGCCATTCAACTGGCCCACAACGACGAATCCACTTTCCAGGAAACTGTTCATCTAGGAATGCTCGGACCTGGCACCCATAATGTGGTGGTGCACCATGTTGCTGGAAAAACTCAGGCAACGTGCCAGCTTCAGTGCACAAAGAGGGAAACACATCATCATTTAGCAATTTCAAATATCCAGTGGCCTTGAGGTTTCCATTGATGAAGAATGGACCCCATATCGTTGTACCCCATTTACCACACCAAACCATCACTTCTGTTGTTCCAACAGTCTTGGAGGGATCCATCCAATGTGGGTTAGTGTCAGACCAATAGCAGTGGTTTTGTTTGTTAACTTCACCATTCACATAAAAGTTTGCCTCATCACTGAACAAAATCTTCTGCGTGAACTGAGGATCCTGTTTCCAATTTTTGTTTTGCCCATTCTGCAAATTCTGTGCGCCGATCTGGGTCATCCTCGTTGAGATGCTGCAGTAGCTGGAGTTTGTAAGGGTGCCATTTGTGAGTAGCTAATATCTGCCGAAGGGATGTTTGACTAATGACACTCTCCAGTGACATGCAGCGAGTGCTACGCTGTGAGCTCTTGCTGAATGAAGCTAAGACAGCCACTGAAGTTTCTTCATTAGTGACATATGTCTGTGAAGGTTCTCAGACACCCAGGTCATCGTAGTCTAAGGAGCTTAGAAAGAAAAGCGTCTGGACTTCCTTGAGTTGCTTGAAGACGTTTCACCTCTCATCCGAGAAGCTTCTTCAGTTCTAAGGGTCATTAGTGACAGTTTTCTGGCGTCCACATTTTGGCAAATCCAACACTGAACCAGTTTCACGAAACTTAGCAAGCAGTTTGCTAACTGTAGCATGGGAGATGGGTGGTGTCATGACAGGCGGTCTTGCATTGAAATCTGCTGCAATGACCCGGTTACTGCGTTCACCAGATATCAACACAATTTCGATCTGCTCCTCACGTGTTAACCTCTTCGACATGTCAATGGCTGTGAACAAAGAGAAACTTGTAAATAACTGATGAAAGAATAAAGTTATGTTGAAACCGAGCACACCATTGTTTTTCTCGTGACATTACCAATAAGTTTGATGTGTCACATGGCCCTCTTCCTATTGAAAAATCAAAAGTTGTATCCAAGATGGCCGACTTCTAAATGGCCACCATGGTCACCACCCATCTAGAGGAGTTTGCCCCCTCACATATACTAATGTGCCACAAACAGACTTTAATATCACCAACCATTCCCATGTTATTACGGTGTATCCATATAAATGGCCCACCCTGTATACATTTTTCCTATAATATGACTTGGAAATAAGTTCGACTGGAACTGTACTGGATGTCACTCTGTAAAGCTGCAATTGCACTGCAACTTAAGAAAACTGCAAAATCTCACAAAACACAACACAAGCGTCTTTGGAGACGGACCAGCTGCCGAGGTGACAGAAATCAAACACTGAACTGAGACATGCTTAAAAAAAGCAGAAGATTCATCAGTGAGCAAGAAAAAGATGCAGCTAATGTGTATTTTAATCACATCATTCATGAAAGAGCACTCAGAGAGCGCCACTCCCCCGAAGGGCAAGAGCTGTACTAAAACTTTGATGTTTTATGTTTTATTACAACATGCTGGCATCAATCAGTTATGATGTTGTAGGGTATTCTACTGAAAAAATAAAAAGTGTGTTCTACAGTTCTATCAATGTGATATATTACTAGATATCAACGATAACGAGCTAACCGCGCTAACGTGTTGATGCTGTGTAGCCCTATGCACGGGGCGATCTGTGCTAACTCGCTAACGGAGATTTGCTGCGGTTATGGCGTTAACGTCATTTTAACAAGATTAATGCTGACAGCACTAAAACTAAACTAAACTGCTAACAAATAGACAAACAGACAAAAGGAACCAGTTACATTCTCCCTCCCTTCAGATGGACAATAAGACTGTAGATACTTTGTCAGGGTTTTGTGGTTGTGGATTAATTTATATTCTTTGTTCTTAGACTTTAGGTTCCTGTTTCTTTCCACTCAGCGTGTTCCATGTTTCTCATCTTGTCTCCATGTCTCCCCAGTCAGCTCTGTCTCTGTGTTAAGTCTGCATCTTTGTGAATGTCTCTTGTTTCCTTTTTTATTTTGATAGTCCTTCTCCTGTGCGCAGTGTATCTAGTTTTGCTTCCACTTGTCTCATTATGTCTAGGGCTGGGTATCATCACTGATTTGTAGAATCGATTCCAATTCACAAGGCTCCGAATCAATTCGATCCATGATTTGATTCAATTCGATTCGATTTAAATCTGGGAAATTTTGCCTCAGACAGTCAGAAATATTATAATTCAGATCAGTACATTTACATATTTTTGTATCTATAAAAAGGAAGCTGACACTTTCCAGACTTTATCAAAGGTGTGAGCATCACAGCAGATGCCTTTGTGTCAAAGTAGCTGAAGATAAAACACAGAAAAACATGAAGGTGATTTTCCTGGCCTGGGATTTTATAAAAATATTCTGCAGTACATCAAAAACGAAAGAAAACCATTAATCAACACATGAACGTTACCTCTGACGTTACAGCGGTTTTATTAGAGACACAGCATTTTGCATTTTGCATAATTTTAAAAAGTTTACATTTGTTCAGTAGCCTATTGAACAGCAGAAATGAGTTCTTCTTTTCGGAAGTAACTAAAAGGGAAAAAAAACAGCGGCCGACAGCGCTGTAAACAACGGTAGACTTGTGCGTAACAAGCAAGCGAATAATGCAGAAAACAGATTTTTAGACGGGAAACTGTTCTTGAAGTACAGCGAGTGCAAGAGAGAGAGAGCTGTTCATGAAGTGTGATTTTATTGTGGTGGAAGCAAAACAGCAAAAGTAAGAGGAAATTCATGACAATGTTTTTGTGAAGCGTAGTTTGGATCTTCTTTTGCTGTTGGTTCGGTCAATAATGTTTGGAGAGAGATAAAACTAACAGCTTTAGAATCAGCGCAAAAAGGGCGTAAACACAAAGCGTGGACCCGCCGAAACATCGGAATCAGCGAGCTGTCGGCTTTCAGCCCCGACCGTGTCCGTGCCGTCGGGTGAGAAAGGCGACACCTCACTGATTCTGATCCATCGGCGGGTCGAGCTTTGTGTTTACATGTTTGTGCAGAATCTGCCTGCTCTCATTTACTGTTTTAGCTGTTTGGTGGTTCTTGAAATTTCGTGAGGTTTAACCTGAGATTCTGGCATTTCGGGCAAAATAAATTAATATTAAAAAAATCGATTCAGGATTTTAATGAATCGATATCACGTTATCCAAGCCAGAATCAATTTTAATCGCTAAATTGATTATCAAAACCCACCCCTAATTATGTCTGATTAGCCCCAGCTGTGTTTCCCTCCTGTTTCCTGTTTCCTCGTTACTTAACTCGTTACTCGAACCCTGTGTTTCCTTTGCCCTTTGTTGTGTTGTACACTCTCACTGCTGTGTGTGTCCCTTGTGTTCCTGTTTAGAGTCCAAGCTTCTTGGTTCCTGGTTTGTTTTCTTGTGGTCCGGCTTAAGTTCTAGTTTTCCGGTGTTTCAGTCCATGGTTAATATGTTCAGGGTTTTTGTTTATTTTTCTGAGTTTATGCCATCGTCAATTTCCTAACAATAAAGCTGCTGTTTTCAGTTATCCTCCCATGTTGTGAGTTCTGCGTTTGGGTCCTTCCTCCAGACAAACCTAACCCAGACAAACCATGATACACATATTGCTGTTAGCTATCTTACCTATCTTGTCACTGGCAAAGCTGTTCCGTTACTATTCTCTCCCCAAAATCACTTCTCTTTTGTTTTTCGAGGTTTTCTTTAAAGTTTTTACAACATTTTTTTTCTATTTTCATCATGGTTTATTCAGCTTCCATTCTGCTTTGTGTGCTTTTGTAGCATTTTTCTGTTTTCTAAACTGCTAGTTGTTGTGTGCTTGACCTCTCGGAGCCAACATAAATTCGACCATAAACTACTATGTTGTGTTTTATTACCTTAAATGTGAAGCATTTCCTTATATACTGTAACTGATCTTGAAATATTTCCTTTTCTTAACTTCGGTTGTTGTTTTGTTGTAATAGGAAAGAACACGTCCATAATTCACCATAATTTCCATCAACTGACAGTGCACATAAACAAAAGACCCACACTTTACAACTCTTTATAGCATTATTCACACGTTGCGATGCTAAAAGCATCTATGTGGATGGTAGAAATGCATATGGGTTGACAAGAATAGAAGCGGGTGTCAATCATCGCATTCACAGCTACAAGGTATACACCGATGTGTAAATACAATCTCTAAACAAACAGAAGAGCAAAGCTGTCGGTTTGTGTGACGGGCTCTGTAAGAGCGTACGAGCACATTCAATGTGTCCATACGTGCACGAGTCGGTGCATCTGCCTGTGCCAGCAGAGATACAGAGGCCATCACTCTTCCATTGTCTCCCAGTCCACGTTGGCTGCAGAAGGAAGAAGCCTTTGTGCCAGTCCACGCGCGTGCTTGGCGCTTCCACAGAGCTCATTTTAAGAACCCTCTTCTTTTGTCTCAGCCTACACCGTGCTGAATATGGCTTTGGTTTATGAGCTTTAAGTTAAGCCTGAGCCAGAGATCGGGGGTGTAGGGGTAGTAATTGCATGTCGCGCTGTACAGCCTCCTCCTTTTTTTGCTCTTGATGGCGTCTTATTGTACAGCAGACAGAGAAGGAAACACACGTGCAGCCATTTCACTGATTAATTGGCTATCTTTGACTGAAAGTTCACTCTCTGACGGTTAAATGCTTTTCTTAATGGAAATACAAATTAAATTGAGAGCTTTCTTATCTTGTTATTGCACTGTAAATTCTATAGAGTGGTCACACATGATTTGTCACACATGCGTCTGTGACTTGCCTTCCTTTCCTCCATAGCTAAAACTATCTCAGTATTTCCCTGAAGAAATAACAGCGGTGCTTACCACTGCCGGCCCCTTCACTGGCTTTGTCTTTTCTGACATGACAACGACAGAATTCAAAAACAAATTAAATTTGTGATTCTACTCTTGTTACTCCACTGTGTAGAGCTGGTACATTTTTCAAAAGAGGGTAATTTTTTGGTTATCGTGTTATGTTCTAATTCAGTGCTGGAGCTGCAAAGTCACAGATGGCAGGATGGGAGCTGCCTTTGAAAATAAGCTGGTGTGTTGGAGTCTTTGAATTATTCTTTGGGGGAAATATTTTCAAGGGGCATTTGAAGCAATTAATTCTCATTATGCAGCCTGAGTCTTTCAGAAGTTAAGCTGGTTGCTCAAGTGCCCGACCTGACTCGGTGAGTCAGTGAGTCAGTGAGTCTAGAGTCTGTGAAGAGTGACATTCACACTGTGTGTGTAAGACCACTTGTTACTGACTCGTGTGAAATTTAACGTTTAATGGTGACAACAGCTAATTAGACTTTTTTTTTAAATTCAAGATCCCAGTTAGGAGGTGAAACCCACTGCAGGTGATCTCCTCTGAAGTGGCAGGAACACACGTTTTAATGTATGCTGTGAAACTCAGCACACACACACACACACACACACACACACACACACACACACACACACACACACACACACACACACACACAGATTTTGGAGGATCAACAGAAAAAATACCCATGAAGCTCTGCAACCATCACAGCTGGTCAACATCTGGCAGGCTGCTGCAGCTGGGAGCTGCCTTCCAGCTCTCTGTCAGATTTGAAGGTCTGTTCAGCTTTTTTCTAGGAGACTGGTTAAAAAAAAAAAAAAGGAAAATCATGTTTTGATTAAATAGTTTCCCATCTGCAAATATGAAGATGGAAATAGGTTTGAGTCATTAACAGTCATAACCCTGTTTGTATCGCTTTCATTTGAAATGAATTCAATTCAATTTTATTTATTTTGTGCCAAATTACAACAGCAGTCACAACAAGCTGTAAGGTAAAGACCATACAAATATACAGAGAACCCCCAACAATCAGACCAACATCCATGAGCAAGCACTTTGGCAACAGTGGGAAGGAAAAACTCCCTTTTAACAGGAAGAAACCTCCAGCAGAGCCAGGCTCAGCGAGGGGCAGGCATCTACTGTTTAATGGGACTCTATTATGTTTTTCCTTCTTCTGTACAGGTCTGACTGTGAACATGGTAGCAACACAAGATTCTGTGCAAAGATTCTGTTTACAAGGCAGCCAATCAGAAGAAAGATAAGGGTTGACTGTGATTACTGTGGTAACACAACCAGACCACGAAACTGGCAATCCGATACCACCAAATAGCTGATCTTGCGCCCTCAAATAGAGCTTCAAGAGCCACTGTGTGGCATCACAAGCTCTCCCTCCATCTTTTATTCTGTGGACACAGTGCCGTTGCTAGTGTGTGGTTGTAGCATGTAACAGTGTGAAGTTGGCTATATTGCTGTGAAGCTGGAGAGCTCTTCATTTCATACCTTACTGCAGTTGTTGCTTCCGGTTGCATAAAATGTTTGCTGTTCAGTATCCATGCTACCATTAAGCAGAATAACATTGGATATAAAAACACTTTGGATCTTAGGACAGCATTAGAAACTTTGTGAACTAGCTTCCCTAGCTGTCTTCTTGTTTGTTTTTTTGCTCGGCTGTTTGCATCTCTTTACTTGTGTACAGCTAAGCGAAACACTACCACTGTTTCTAAGGAAGATGTCTAAGAGTAAGGGCACTGTCCATGTTTTCACACAGAATACCCTTCTCCAGTAAAAAAAAAAAAACAGTTTACTGACTGGTTGTTATACAATAAATAAAACCATTTTCCAAATGTGGTGTGGAAAAAATCTTTCAAACTGGCTCTGACTGACAGCTAACCTCATAGAGATGATGGACAGTCGTGCGGTTCAGACTGTAAATCCAGCTTTAGGAGCAGCCTTTGAAAATTCTGAAGATAAAAGCTACAGGAGTACTCTTGGACTGCATTAGCAACTTATCTTCTGATGGATAAAAACTAATTAATAGTAAAGCTTACTATGAAAAAATGACTTTGGAGTACACGATCATAACTTCCTGTGCCTGAAGATAAATTGGACCCACTGTGGTACTGGCAAACTCCAACAAAGAAAACAGCTTTATTGAGAGATAATTACCAAACATACATCCTATGGTTATTGCATACAACTGAGAATTAAAAAGAGCACATGCTTGAAATATATTCTCACATCTTGGAATAGAGTGGGTGGACATGTGTCCTCAGTCTGTGCTAGATGCTGCTCCACCTGGTCTCAGCTATCAGTAACTATCTATTATTATTTTAGAGTCTTTACCTTACAGTATAAACCACCTTGAGGTGACTGTTTTTATGATTTGATGCGATATAAATTGAATTGAACTGAGCTGAATCAAATCCTCCCTCCCAGCTGGTTCTATATATTTCTCCCTGGCGTCAGATCACTCCTGTTGCAGCAGTTTGACACTGGTTTAATGGTTTATTAGGTTTTGACAGTAGGTTTACTTGCTGCGTTTGATAAAGCAGAGCTGTCCCTGGAGATCTCCAAGAGTGTGAGTGCAAGGAGAGGTCTGCTTCATGCACTTCTGGGTTGCACTAATTCTGAGTTGGGTTGGTGTGGACACAAGCGGCCCCTTAAAGTTCGTGTGCCTGTAGCGGCTGCCTTCCATGAATAACAAATAAGACTGACTTTGCTCAGAGATGTGACTTTGTTGAACTAGTGCAGTCTTTTTATGTCCTGGGACCAAAGCAATAATATGGAATGAGAAATGTTGGCTTCGCTGACAGCGCATTTGCCTGTCGTCATCACGTACTGTCCTTGTCAAAAGAACGTCCAATCATGTGCCCGTACTGGCTGTACTTTTGAAGTTTGCTTTAATCACAAATGAGAAAGATGGCTTTTATTAACACAGCTATATGTATTATTCTGCTGGGATTTCTTATAAGTGTAATGATTATAGCCGAACTGACCAGAGCTCCTCATGGCTACAGTATGGACAAACATTTTTGTGATGCTTTTGTGAATTTTTCCATCACTGAGATGTGATATTTTCATGTTTTAGCCCCACTTCTGCTTAAGCTTACCAAAAGGTTTTTTGCTTTTTTCAAGTTCTTTGTTGGAAAGAACTTGATTGGCCCACCGAGAGCCTGAAGGAGAAACTTCAGCCCCATTGGACACCTTTGGGATGAACTGAAACAGAGATTGTGAGCCCGGCCCACAAATCCAACAGCAGTGTTGGATGTGCTCTTCTGGATGAGTGGGCAGAAATCCTGCAGAAGAGTAGTCCTGCGTGTGTAATGTGTAGGTGGTTCAGTGCTTTTGTCCATATACTGTATGCTTCTCTAACATTTCATCTTTCACGCTTTAAATTGTAAACGTCTGCAAGGGTGAGGTTTTCCAGCCATGTCCCACCAGGAGGAGGCCCGAGGCAGACCCAGGACACGCTGGAGACATTATATCTCTCGGCTGGCCTGGGAACGCCTTGGTATTCCCCTGGATAAGCTGGAGGAAGTGGCTGGGGAGAGGGAGGTCTGGGCTTCTCTGCTTGGGCTGCTGCCCCCGCGACCCGGCCCTGTGTAGAGGGAAGAAAATGGATGGATGGACATCTGCAAGACAAAAAAGAAAAACTGTAATTCACATAAAATCTTAACTTTAAATGATGGCATGTAATTTTTTGCTTTTATGAAATTATGTCTTGGAAATCAGGAAACCAAGAACATCATTATTCTAGCTGACACGAAAAGAAAAAGAATCTGTTTGTCCTTCAAAATGTAGGGGCAGGGTAGAGTTAGGGTTAGCACCTATCACCATTTAAGACCTAAGAGGGGTAATAATCTTGAAATTGGGACACAACAAGCAGCCAGCCAGCTTTTCATTCATTCAAATTAAAGCTGCTAAAAATTTTCCAATGCTTCCTCCATGATGTACTCAGATTTTCTGTTCATTTGCACAGTTTTTGGCCCATTGTTCATGTGAATAAAACTTGTCCCTCAGAGCAGATTAACCCTTCAATACTAATTAAAAGGGTTAACAACATTTCACCCATCGTTGTGTACAGTAAAAATACTTTTTAAACCGGGTTGGATGTTGTACGCACCGGCTCACTCTTGGTGGCTGCTTGTCGGGGCCTGGGGCTCGCTCGGCCCCTTCGGGGGGGGGGTGCCCTCGACCTGCGGCTCGGTCACTCTGGCACAGCTGGCTGCCGGCGGAGCTCACGGGCACGTCACTGCAACCCCCCCTGGCTTCTGCTCCACGGCTGCTGAGTGACCCCTCATCTGGGGCTCTCCTCAGCTCTTTCTGGGATAGTGGTGCGGCTGCCCCTCTGTTGGTCTTCCTTGGTCTCTTGTGTTCTGGGGGCCTCTGGATGTCTGGAATCTTGATCTCCTCCATACCTGCTTCATGGACTGGAGGACGGGGTTGTGCCCCCCACACCCTCTAACAGATCATTACATGTAGGAACCTTTTAAATACAAGCGCGTTCATGCTCACAGGTGTACACACGGGTGCTCACACACACAAACTACACCCTTTTTGGCTCCTACCTCAAGGCACACTGTGCGCTGTTGATCCTACGTGCTGCACAATAACGTTTAATATTTAGCATTTACTGATATATTCACATAGGTCCTCGCGATGATGTTGTTTATTATATTGGTCTTTTTTTGTTTGTTTTCTCTTTTTTTTCTCAACAGGTGATCCAGGTGATTGATATTTGTATTTTTTGTCTGTTTGTTTTGTTGGTTTTTGGTTTTTTTTGCCCTTTATCACTGTTCCTCTTCCCCGCTGTTTGTCTTTCCCTCTTTCTTTCTCCTCTTTTCTTTTTTCTTTTCTTTGTACCTGTAGGAAACAGGAAACATACAGTGTGATATGCTCTGAGGACCATATCACACTTTTGCTCCAAAGCACCTTGGTGCTGTAATCCAGCCATGCCCACAAATGTAAGTGCATTATTCTTCTGACCAAAGAGACATTGTTGTGCATCTTAGTTTAGCTCAACTCCACGTTTGTTGGTATATGAGAAAAGTTTGGCTGCTTTGTTCTCCCACCACCAAGAAATGAGCAGGAAATAGAGTTAGCATTAATTTCCACTGGGGTTTATGTGATAGGAAAGCTGTGTCAAATATATTTCACTAATGACATTTATTTCAGAGTTGGCAGCTCTGTGCTGTAATGACCTGGGCCTGAGCGAGATCTGAGAGGAAAATAAGGATGAAAGGGAGAGAGGCATCAGAGAAAAGAGTGGAGGTGCTTAATGTGGATTTGAATGGAACTGAGGATGGATGGAGGGATGGGGAGTTACATAAGGGGGATACAGAGAATACGTTTTACAGCTGTTTGCAGTCAAAAGTATGAAATGTAACCCGCTGGAGCAAAGAGGCTGTATAAATGTGGGCTTCTTTAAATATTTATACATTTTTATAATTAAATAAGTGGAAAAAAGTAATTGTGACATGTGACAAGCAGATGAAGAACATAACCATGTGATGTAACCATAACCATGTAATCGATCCCCAGTGATTGGAGAGGTGGTACAATGTTACATGGGGCATCATACCTAAGTGCTGTGTCCACATGATGCTGGTAGAAATATTCCACTTTGCGTGTACGCAAGCGCTACATGTGACGTGCACAGATTTAGGGATTTTTTATTTTTTACATCTGAGGGGATTTAGTGAGAGTCTGCCAAATATAAGCAAAATCTAAATGCAAATGCTTCAGTCAGACCAGAAAGTGAAAGCTTTTAGAGCGGCAGTCAGTCCTCTGACTTGAATGTCAGTGAAAATTGATATAAACATGCTGTGCATGCAAGACAGCCTCAAAATAAAACAGAACAGAAAAGATCTGGCACGACCTATATGCAAAAAATACATAAATTAAAAAAAAAAAAAATCAGGATCAGAAGTGAAGTGATAGCATTACTGATTATCTCTTCATCATGGCACCTGTTACTGGGTGGGATATGTTAGGAAGCAACTGAACATTTTGTCCTCAAAGTTGGATGAGCTTGAAGCAGAAAAATGGGCAAGCGTAACGATTTTAGTGAATTTGACAAATGTCAAACTGTGATGCCTGGACAACTGGGTCATCTCTAAACTGGGGTGTTCCTGGTCTTTGATGGCCAGTGTGTATCAAAAGTCATTCAAGAGAGGAACAATGGTAAACCAGCAAAAGGGTCATGAACGGCCAAGGCTCACTGGTGCAGGTGGGGAGCGAAGGCTGACCCATGTGGTCTGATCCAATAGACGAGCTAATGGAGCTCAAACTGCCCAAAATGTGAATGTGGATCTGACAGATTACAGAAAGCATCACAGTTTGTTTCTTAAGATGCTGCAAATGCAGACAAGTCAGGGTACCCATGGTGATGCTGTTTGCCACCTAAAGCACCAACAATGGACTGCAGAGCAACGAAGAAGGGTGCCTGGTCTGAATCAGACCAGGCACCCTTCTGGTTCCATGTCTTTTGCTTAGCTGGGGGACACCAGGATGCACTCTGGGAAAAAGGCAGGCTGTTGGAGGCGTTGTGATGCTTTGGGCAATGTTCTACTGGGAAACCTCGAGTTCTGCCAACCTCGTGGATGTTACGGTCATGGTTCGGGGCAGGATTTTAGGCAGCCGTGTGTGATTAGCACAGGACAATGTGCTTTGACAATGAACCCAAAAACACTTCCAATGGAGTAAAAGCATACCTGGACGGGTCTCCCCAGAGCCTGGACCTTAAAATGATCGAAGCAGCGTGAGATCATCTTGACTGGAACGGAACAAACGCTTCAAAGCTCCAAAGAAGAGCTTTGAATGTCTTTCAAGGATAATGTAGAGCTATTCCTGAAGACTACTTAAAGGAATTACAAGAAAGCTTTCTAAAGAGATATTAGGCAACACTGACTTTAGAATTATACTGACTCTGGTTTGGCTTTATATACTGTAAATGAAAAGGGAAAAAAAAATTTGAGGGGTGGCTCAAAAGTTTTGCACAGTATTGCACATAAATGAAAGACTCAATAAACAGACATTTATTAAACTGGATTAGGTAAGCGTGTCAGCTCTCTGAAGCGCCCATTTCTGTCACGATCCTGGGTCTTATGACCCAGTGTTTTGAGTTTTAGTTCATTTTGATGTTCATAGTGTATGTTTAAGCTTATTAGGTTTCCTATGTTCATTTGCTTATTAGCTCCCACTTGTGTTTTCAACCCCTGTGAAGTCTCCCTTGCCCTTCATGTGTTTCATGTCTGTTGTCTTATGTTGTCATGTCTGCCTCTCATGTTTCCTGTTTTTTTTTGAAGAAATCTCGTGTTTTTTATATTTTGGAGCATGTTTTGAGTCCTTTGTTGTACTGTTTCTTGTTTCCCTAGATTTCAGTTATGGTTATCATAGGTTTAGTTCTTTGGCTTTGTAATATGGCTTCCCTGTGTTCAATGTTGTGTCTACTGTGACCTCTTTGTACCATGTTTCTGGTCCCTATAGTCTGTCTTCTCAGTTGCTGTTAAGTTTGCATGTTTAGAGTTCAGTCAGTGTGTTTCCTGTTTTACTTTGAAGGTCCATGTCTCATGTGAGTGTTTCTAGTTTTGCTTCCCTTGTCTCGTCCAGCCTGATTACTCCCAGCTGTCCCCTCCTTCTGTGTCTCATTCCCTTGTTATCCCTCTGTGTATTTAAGCCCTGTGTTTCTCTTTGTCAGTGTCGTAGTCTCCCTCATGCTGTGTGTGATTCTCCCCGTGTCTCCTGGTATACTTTATGATTAGCTTTCCCAGTTTAGTTTTGTATTACCTGTGTTCTATTTTTCCAGCAATTAAAGCTGTGCTTTTGAGTTCAAGTTCTGTCCCCGTGAGTTTGCGTTTGGGTCCTCTCCTGCCTGCCACACAGCCGAAACATGACAGAAGACTACGACCATTACATGGACCCAGCAAACCGCTCTCAGCTATATGAGCGCCGGGAGGCAGCCCTCGCCCAGCTGGAGGAGGAGCTCCGCTGGAAGCCGTGGCGCGCTCCGGATTTTGAGCACATATTCCACGGAACTCGGCTGGCTTTTGGAGGTCCCCGAAGTTGCCAAAAGAAACATGACAATTTCTATTGTGAGTTGACCAACCCACAGGTGTGAGAACAAGGCACGATGACGCTGAACAACAAAGACCAAACAGTTGACCCCGTGACACGCTTTCAACGACAGTCGCCCTCACACGCTGAAGCAGAAATGCTTCATAAATTGTAAAAATCAAAAGAGAAATAAACAGATTAATGCAAACACACAAGATTCAATGGGAAAGTTGGGGATAAAAAACAAAAAGACTTTCTAAATCTTTTAGATAGGTTGTGCATGCAGAGCATTTACAGCGGGTTATTTGTGGTATTAGTACTGCATGACTTATAATACATGCAAATATCAGGTTTTGTTGTTCAAAATAAAGTTAATCAAAACAAACAAATGCAGTTAAACCTCGTGCTAGATCATTCTCCAGATATTATCATCCTTATGAGCACAGTCCCAGACTGACGAACTAAAGAGTGACGCGTGAAAAAGGCTCGCATTAATCGCTGACCCCCTAACCCTAACCTTGAAGAAAGAGAAAGAGAATTCACTCAAACCTCATTTCGAAAGAACAACTTCAGGAGTCGGAGGTTGTTGAAAAGCTATCTCACTTTTATATGACACTAGAATGACATTTTGGAAAACAAAAATAACCTACATGCATTTGGGAAAAAGAAAACCGTGTCGAGGAGATGGAGGGAAAAAAGAGAGAACACACACTCTGGAATACATGAATACATCATCCTTTCAGTGACCTTTGAATCTTGGTGACATTTTATTCGAATACATGAATTCATAAATATAATCTTCTCTCACCATATTGCCTACCTCTATGAATCCCATACATCTAACTGTACATCTACTGTAGCATATTGCATATCTCGATTAGAGGTGGGTAGTCAATAGTCATTTAGTACTCTGGCTTCTTGTGGAAAGGAGATAATAGGATTGGATGGGAGTAAGAAGGGGAATGAAGACAAAGTAGAGAAAGAGATTAAACACCGAGGTTTCTTCTGCCTCTTCTCAAACAGCCACAGAAGCATCCTGCAGTGTTTTGACGCTGACATCTTTGTGTGATATGCGTGTGTGTGTATGTGCTTCAGGATGTGTGTGTGTGCTATATGTGCTGATGCAATGCATGAGGTGCATATAGGTCCACCTGAGGTCTACCGGCTCGGGATTTATTCTATGATGATCATCACAATTTGATAAAATTACAAACATGTGCTCAAACTACATCCACGTGGACCACATTGCTTGTCATAGTATATATTTTTTTTCTACTGTCTTGCTACACTCAAGCAGACCTGAGTCAAATAAACATTTGGGTTTAAAGCAGCAAACAAAACAGTGATTTCCATTTGCTGAATTCCTGCTAATCTGTACACCCACTCTTTAAGAAGAAACCATCCCTTGGGTTTCCCATGCACATGCCAGGCAGCCTGCTCCACTACTGAGAGACTCAGGTACATTTAAAACAGGCGGAAGGATTTAAAGACTGCGTTAAATCTCGTCTGGTTTGCTTCAAATGCCAACACCCGGCCCAGAGAACAGCACGCACGTATAAGACAATAGGTGCTCTTTTGTTTCAGACTGAAACAGGAGTGCTTCTGGGTGACTCAAACGAGGGACGGTCTATTGACGTGTTACCAACCTAGTGATTAGCCCTGCCACAGGGCACTCAAACAAGGGCCTGTACTCGTGACAATAATAGAACTGAAGAGGTGGCTGCATGTCAGCGGGCTAAGGCTGCGGGTACAAAAGCAGAGCCTATCCAAAGATAGACACTTTGTTCAAAGTACAACTTAACAAGCCTATGCCAGCCAAAAGTTCAAAGTTTTCTTTTTTTTGCTACGTTCACACTCACTACACTTACTACCAACGTTTATACACACACCCAGGACACAGTGCAGTATGACTGATGAGGTTCACTGGAGTCCCGACCAGTTTACTTGAGTGTGGTGTACATCTGGAACATCGCATTAATATTACTTGACCATGTTTTTCCACAATGTTTCAGTTGTTTGTGCGTCCAAACCAGGAGCAGCAGCAGTGCAAACGAGTACCAGCTGTAGGAGGTCAATCGGCTGGATGTGGCATACACTTTCACTGTGCAGACGAGCATCATGTGGATATAAAACATTAATATGGTTGCTGGCCAGAACAGGAACTGTGTGTTGTTGGGGACACTGACTTGTATAGACAGACGGGGCTTTTGGGACTTAGTTATCATCCTGAAAGTTTATCAGATAACCAATCAGATTAACTTCAATTTTTGGAAATCTTCTTTTGTTTTGGTATGACTCAGTATACTTCTATAGGCTCTGATTCAGTGGTCAGCAGGAAGCTGGTGCTTGGAAGTCTTAAAGACATTTAACTTAGCATCCAACTTCCAGTCTCCCAAGTCAGTGCTCACTTTAGCTTCAAAGCTGTTTTACATTACTAGCATCAGAGAGGTCTGATTAAGGAATGGATGTGCCATTGTCAAACGTGGTGTTAGGTATAGTAGCAAAAGATTATTTGTCAATTGTATTTGGCCCAGGTCTACACTTAAATACATTTTAGCCCTTTCATGGGTGTGCAGAAAGCAAAAAATACAGAGTCCACTCTGAAAGTGGCCAATGCTTCCATGAATTACCCACACGCATTCTCAGCAGCATTCACAGTCTTCTTCTTTTCAAAGAGGCCATCTGTCACTGTTCAGACTGGCCAGGCTCATTGCTTGTCTTGGTCTCCCTCTTTCTCACAAATGGAGACAGAAGCGGGTACATTCACGCAACTTCAAAATGTTGAAGTTGGAAAAAACAAAACAAAAGACAACTTTTCCATCACCCGCCAAATCTTCCAAAGAAAAAAAAGGTTGATGCTACTATTAGCCATGGACATTACAAAAAAACACGAAAAGAAAACTGTACAAAGTTCAGTTCTTCCTCAAAAGAAGCTTCCGAGTTTGCCATCCGTCCAATTTTGACAACAGGGTTTTTGGACAATGGTTCAGGCCGCATTGAGTAAAGTGAACCCGGTCCTTAGAGAGGATTGAACTTCTTAACAGTTTCGTCTAGAAAACACCGCCTTTGTAATGTTCACAAATCACTGCAATTTTCAGGGCTGTCTCTGTAATGGCTTTCTGAATATTCTCTCAAGATGGCTATAATATAAAACCCAGGATCTGCCACATCTCAAAGGCTCAGTCCTGTTAACACAAAAGCTGAGCTCCTTGACATTATTGTATAGACCTAGCAAAGAGCAATCGTATATCCTGTGTAAGAGAAATGATGCTAAAACTCAGAAGCGACTGGAATCTTTTGAGAAATGACTGATCCTAAACAGAGAGAGAGAGAGAACGAATGATTTAATAAAGACAAGAGAGAATTTCAGATTCCGGTTCACAGGACGTGTATTAAAAATCTCTCCCTGTTCTGTTCAAGGTCCAGAAATGCAAATGGTTAAAGAGTTCCACAGAGGCAACAAGTGTTTCATCTGTTTTTCCTGGAGCATGTGTCTGCGGTCTGACGCCTGCTTTTCATGCTGAGGCCTGTGATGTCTTGCTCTTCACCTCTTGCCATTCCCTCTGTCAAGGGGTTGGATAAGAAACCATGGACGTGTATGCCATGAAAGTGGTGGCCATCTTTACTCCGGGCAGACAGATTCGTTAGGTCCAGAGACCCTGTGCTGTTGCATTTCTTCACCAGCGGGGGTGCCAAAGAGTCCGGGGTAAACAGTGACGTAAGGGAGAGACTGTTCAGTGTTTCTGACAGGTGCTCGCTGCTGAAGGTTTGACGGCAGTCATCCCGGTTTGTCCCCGTGCCAACGTCCTCATCTGACGGGTCCACGGAGTCCTGCTGGGGGCAACCGGGGCTGGTGCTGCCGCCTCTGCTGCTGCTCTGGCTCCTCTGGTGCCTCCGGGTGGCTTGGAGGGTCAAAGGAGTACTGTGTCTCTTTAGTAAAGAGCAGCCCTGGTCTCCTGTAGTCGGTGTCTGGCGTTGCGAGGGGTGGCTGGGGACAGGGCAGAGGTGGGGTGTGGGGAGATCCAGATATCGAGGTGAGGAGGCGCTGAAGCTCAGCCCTTCTTCCAGTGCTGCCTGCAGGCTGCCCTCTGAACTGGCTGTGGCCAAAGAGGAGTCACTGTGGGACGGGTGCTGGAAGAGAGGATAAGAATTTAGATAAAAACCAAAAAGAAAAAAAAATAACAAAAACACAGACGAATTTACAGTTACAGCTTAATGCCTTTACACATCGGACACATGTAATCCGTGTGAAAACATCAGGACCAGCTCATCATCGCTTCATGTCAAGATACAAGTTCAGATCCCAAAAATTCTGAATTTCCTGGAGCTATTGTTACCTAGATAACATTGAAGTAAAACACCAATAAAGAAAAGAAAACCAGCTCTTATTGGCTGATGTTACTGTGACCAGTACCTAAGGACAGTTGTGCAACAGGAAAGGAAGGATCTGCCCCGGGACGACAACACATTGGTTTGAACTCATTCTCGGTTAACCAATTTCAGAGAAGTCCTAATAATATGAAACCGTGAAACCACCTCGCTTGTAATTCCCCCTGCTTGAAGGACCCCGCCCTGAGTTTGGGGGAAGCGTTTGTTTAATCCAATATGTCTGTATGCAGGAGGGATTTAGTCATTATTTCTAATCCTGCCAGTACTAAAATAAGAGATTACGAAAAAGCAGAAACATAGTGGCAGGGAGCGAACGCAAAGCAAAGAGGGATAGAGAGGATCACCCAGGAGAGGAGAAAAAGGAAAACAGAAAAGCGACACGGGAGAATGTGAGAAGCGCGAGCCAAGCACAACAGCGAGTGCCGAGTCGGTATCAGGCTCGGGGCTGGCCGGGCTAATTAGCTGAGCGCCGCAAAGCATTACTGTAGCAGCGGAGGATCACAGAGCCACTCAGGCACGAGCTAAACAAACCAAACAGGTAGAGGTGAAAAGAGAAATCTGTCTCCATGGTTACAAAAGGAACAAGAACTAAAATAAGGGCTTTATTTTTCTCCCCCATTCGAGTTTGTTTCACGTAGGAGCCAGCATAGGGGAGGTGTTAGATTCAGTATGGAAGAGAGGCTGGCTTTAATTATGACTAAATAAACTCTCTGGAGTCCCACACTGCAGTAGGACTTCAGTGGAGGGTGGTGATACGTGTATATTCACGATTTGGCGCGCAGTAATTAGATTCTGACTGATAGATCGCAGAAGAGGCTGCTGTGTCACATCTAACTGTGCCACTCCTACTCAAGTGTTGATTTCTAATGAACTAAAGTGATTCCAAGTGTTTATTACACCCACAGCTGTAACAATGTCATCAAATCAATATCTAGGGCCAACATCTAGTGTCACTATATGATATAAGGCAGGGGTGTCAGCCTAGCAAAGACTTCAATCTGGCCTACTGAAAAGCTGTCTACCTCTTCATAAAGAGCCATATTGGGTCATGTATTCATGCTAAATTCAAGGAATTCAGTCGTAGATAAACAGCTAAATAACAGAGAAGTTTAAAAAAAATTATGTGAATTAACAAAAACTTTATGAAACATGTAGTTAAACATCTTTCCCCTGACAGAAAGGGGCCCAGGTAAGATCAGTGTGGACTCTACGTATGTGGCCCATGACGTAAAATGAGTTTGACATCCCTGGTGTGATGTGTGTTACAGTTTTCGGTTCCCAGATGTTCTCATTCAGTCTCACAAACACGTCTGCCTCTCAACAACCTCTGCATGACATCGCCGAGCATTGACATAAAGGACACGTTTATACTGCGTTCTATCGTGTCACTGATGTTTTGCACAGCAATGCTGATGTCGTCTGTTCAGCCAGCCATTCAGACACAAACGAATCCATTCATCTGCTCGTAATACCTGGGAGCCCAACGGCCTGCTGTTGGCTCTGGGTGAGCGGAGGGACGCCCAGGAGGCTGGGGAGGCCGACCTGGAAGGCCGTCTGTCTCCTGGGCTTACGCTGTTTCCAGGACTGTTTGGATGAGCTGCAGCAGCTGGGTGGAAGAAATCTGCCGGTAGATGCAAGACTGGTGAAGTTTCACGAGCACCTCCACTGCAGCTTCCTCCATCATCATCTGTAAAGGGAAGGCTGCAGTTTAATCCAGCTGTGGCATTGACACTCATATTGCTATCACTTTGTAAGTCTGCCTCTCTCTCTGCATCTTTTATTGTAGAGACAGGAGTGGTAACCACCACAGAGGCAGTTGTGAATACTCGGGAATTGTTCTCTGTCTCTGGATAGATTTAGTCTTTTTCTGTATGATTTCCTGTCCTTGTCTCCTTCATAAGGATGTCAGCCAAAGTGATTCCCCACACTTACTCAGCAGTGTCAGGATTTGTTCCAGTCAATCACTATTTCCTCACAGAAAAGTGACAAAATATTCAATGAATGTTTAGACCGTCTTATCTATGTTTCCACCACATTGCAAACAATCTCTATAAACAAATGTTGACGCATCAATTGCAGAATTTTTACGCAATGAAGGAAACTTTTGTTACTATAATGACTCATCATGCTGTAGCAGGTTTTGGCTGCATGCAAAAAATCACAGTGGAGAGCAAAAGAATCCTTTTACTGAAGTCCAACCTCAAAACCATCAGACATTTCCTGCAGTTTAGTTTTTTCTAAGCTTTTGTTTGGAACATCGACATTTGTGAACACTGACCAATGGAAGTCTTGGCCTGGATACTCACTGGCTACGCTGCAAGACCCCCCAAAAAGATTTCTACCTTGAGCCAAGGAGGTTATGTTTTTGGTAGCTTTTGTATGTGTGTGCGTCATTTTGTCATGCTCGAAGTTTTAAATGAACTCTGATCAAATATTGTGGACGTGTAGAGCAGGGTCATGTTAATATTCCATTAAAACTTGGCTTCATCCACCAAAGTCTTCAAGGTTAAACTTGTGATTAATTGGTCAAAGCTCTAATCTTATAACTTACAAAAGACTATTCCTCTATTGTCAACATAGAAAGTGATGTATAAAGAATTAAAATATATTATCACATATATTTAAATATAGCTCAATTTTCCCACCTTAACATGGACAAAACTTTATATTTTATCTTCACAACCATTTTACAAGTTAGTGATCTGATGGCTCAACGTGTCCTTAATCTAAATGAAGAAGAAACTATTATTTCAGCTTCAGGGTAACAAGCCAAACGACAGAATGTCACACCTCATTGTACATTCTGCTAACACCACCATGTGGGGTTAAGTATCTGATGGTAATCTTTGTTCGGAAATTAAATTCTGAACACCTCATTCAGGGCACCTCTTTTCTTACTTAATTAAAAATGTTATTGCACCATATTATAAGAAAAATGAACAAAAAGACATTAATACAGTTAGTACAATGAACTGTTCAAAGTTAAAAGTTATCAGGAAGCAATTAAATGTCTTTCACACTTTAATAAACTATATATATATATATATATATATATATATATATATATATATATATATATATATATATATATATAGATATAGATAAAGTATATAGATAAAGTTGCATTTTGTCTGTTCTGCAAACACAATTTTTACATTTTCAAGATAGATGAGAGTTTCTCACAGGGATATATCGTCTTGAAATTAAAGTTGTAACGGGATTCTATTTCAAATTAGACCTTGAGCATCCAAACATCACAGACATATTTGGAAAAATTAAAGGTGGAGTGAAAACATTTCATCTCCCAATCTGAGCATTTAGGAATAAATATTTTAAATAAGTAAGTAAGAGGGTTAATAATTAATGGAATGGACCCTCTGAGTTAGTATGTCTGTTCTGGTGATGGCAGTTATGTTACAGGGGGTGTTCAATGTTGAATTGCACCTTAACTTGTCATTCATTAGCATATCTGTCTGCCTTATGTCTGGCTTCATCGATCACTTCTTTAACTGCAGTGGAAGTCGATCAACTATGCAGGATGTGAGAGATGTCGAGTAAAAAAGTCTTACTTTTCTATAAATGTTAACATCAATGCCAAAGTCATGTCTTAATGAAATCATAGTGGTTGATACCAATGAGGGTCAGAAAGAGCACAGATAAGTGTGATAAAGGAAGCTCATATGTCCGTTGATTTTACTCTTTATTTTTTGCTTTGTGTTTTGTGTGTATGAAAGATTACATTGAACCATTTGGATGAAAAACAATCTACAAAGGTAGGATTTACAGAACGATTACTTTTTAGACTATGCTTGGCAGTCTCTTATTTAATAATTGAAAACTATTAACAGAAATTAACAGAAAGGTTTTTTTTGCAACTTTGATCTTTTTTGGTGGTAGAGATGCATTACCACTCACTTTCTCTCTCTCAAGGTGTTTATCACTTTACGTGTAAAAGAACAAATATTTTTTGAAAAACTGCTGTGATGTAAAAGCGCACCTCCCTGAATTCCCAGTGCTTCCCGTTGTGCAGCTACTCAGTCAGAATTACAGAGTAACTGCTTTATCTATTTACAGCACTGCTGCACAAAGTTGAACATTTTTAAAGAAGCAGTCAATAATTTTGTAACGCGCCATGAAGGACTGCAGTCTTGTTTCACGGCGTAAACAGCATGAGCAAATTTGCGGTCGATAGCACGGAGCAGGTGGAATGAAAAGTTAGAGATGAGCATCTTGTTGCCTGCAGCTCTTCACAGGCAGCTCAGCGTTGCTGCTTCTTGTTATTTTATAAAACCCCTGAAACTTTTAAAACGAATCCACAGTTTACATACAGAAAAAAATGATAAAAATACAGAAAATAAAGGCAAATATTTTACAAGTGATGAGTTGTAACTACACATACAGTACAGTGTACTTTAAATAATTTGGAAATCATGAAGCCAGTAGATTTTACCACTGAGTATGTCACACATGTAGTCACTTTGAAGGACACTACGAGCTACATGCAGCTTCCTTGATCTTGCGCTGTCATCTTGTTTATGCCAGTACCTTTGTCATGTGCAGGGCTTTTCTGCTCCGGTGAGGCAGGATTGCACTGATGATGGATGCCCACTTCAAACAGCCCCTGAACACCCTCCTCGCTTCCTGAGCTGGAGGGACGAAGCCCTCTGTAACCCGCCTGTCTGGGCAACTCTTCCGAACTGCGGGAGTCACTGCTGCCCCTCTGAAAGAAAGATGAAGAAAATAAGAGCAGAATTTGAAAGGAGAAGATTGAGTGGAGATGGGAAAAAATTACCTAGAAAGAATAAATATCCAGGCGCACTGATGTTCACTGGAGCAAGAGAGACACCAAACTGAGGAGTTTCATTTCACCTTATCATAATGGAAATCTGAGTAGCATTTGTTTTTCAGTTTCAAAAAGCTCCCTTTTCATGTCCCATCTATACAAGTCTGATTAAAATTGGAGGTGGTTAAAAGAAAGTAACGGCAGGCTTCAAAGCTTCAAATTGCTTGGCTGTTGTTGTTGGTTGTAAACTGGATCAAATGAGCTGGCCTTCAATACCACAGGGATGAAACAGACCAGGTGGAACGTCGGTGAGCTGAGAGCGAAGCATTCATGTGATGATGGAGATATAAAAGACATGCTCACGAACTCACACACACACACAGGAAAACATACGTACAAACTCTCATGTGCCCATGTCAAAAGCACAGTGCGAGGCATGTGTTTTAATTAGGCAGTAAAGAATGTAAATAGTCATTAATAATGATTAGCAAGACCTAAGGGCTATGATGACATGATTTTACCTGTGTGTGTGTGTAGGCATGAGTGATTAGAGCTAATGTTCATTTCTGTCCCACTTATCAGGGTTAATTTCATGGTTGCTAGCATCAGCAAATAGATGTTTTTCCTTACTGATCGCCTTGGCCAAGAAAAACATTTTAAATAACTCCTTTAGCACCATAGCAAGGATAAACTTGAAGATAGAAAAGAGACATGAAATAAACGTCGACATATCAAAACAGACAAGTTGAACATGTGCAGGCTCAGCTATCACTTTCAGATTAGCAAGAAAATACTAGTAACTTTAAACAGCCAACACGCTTTTCATTAATATTTCTAATCCTATGTACACATTGATAGATAAATATGTCACACAGTGCTCACACCTTTAAACTCACTTGATTTTTTTGCTATGAATATTTTTTAATATGCTTCTTTTGAAAATCAAGATGTAGGCTTGCTTTTCTGAGATCATTAACAGCTTAAAAAAGATATGTGTTCCTCACAGGACGCAGACTATGAATGTGATTTTACAGAATATAATGCATTACTCTAGATTAAACTGAGTATACAGTTTGAAATGAGCTTACCAGTACTGTTAATCCCAAAAATATGTAAAGGGAACCGTCTCAGCTTGACTTTCTGTAAGAGTCACCACACTACTGGTGTGTTTGTGTATTACTTGTGTATCATGTGTATAATACAAGTGGGAGAGATGCAAGCAAGCACAGAATATGTTCATATGTGTTGGTGTGTAAGTGTGAGAATACCTGGCTGTCTCTGACCAGCAGCTGGTAGCTGCTGTTTTCATCCAAACTCAGGTCATCAGGCAGAGCTGGAGACGATGACTTGTCGGACAGCTGCTCTGACATCAGCGATGCCTGCTCCACCTCTGCCAGTCGGACCTGTACCACAAATACACAGTAGCCAATCATGTTGAAGCTGAAATTTGACAACAGGATGTGAAATGATGAAGCCAAAAGCCAGCAGCAACTGCCCCCCGTACATACAGGCTTTGGAAATTCTAGCATTGCTAACATTAGCTTGTAGCATTCCATGGTAGTCTAAACATACTTGCCAACCTTGAGACCTCAGAATTAGGGAGACATTCAAAATCATTTGTTCCTGATTTACTCAGGAACAAATGAAACACTGAAAAAAGTCAAACAATAACATTTTTAGGTTATCTAAGTGACTTATATATATCATGTTTAACCTGAGTAGCGAAAGACCGCGGGGGTTTGAAAACGATGTGCCGGGAGTTCACTGTTCTCCCCGGCTCAGATATTTGAAGTTTACACAGCTACATTCTCGCCTGAAAATATGCTACAAGTTTATTTTGCGACCCAGAAAGAGTAATATGAGTAATATTAAAACTAAGTAGCTGCCGCTATTGTTGGAAACTGGAATTGGCTGGGCCGCGCTATGAATTCTGGCATGTGTTTTTTTATTTTTGTTGTCCGGGTTGAAAACCAGGAGAAATTCGGGAGAATGGTGGCTCCGAGAGATTTACGGGAGGGGCACTGAAATTTGGGATTATCCCGGAAAAATTGGGAGGGTTGGCATGTATGAGTCTAAACAGAATCGACTAGCATGGAATGCTACCAGCTAATCTTAGCTTCTCAGTAAAAAAAAACTAAACAAAAACAAAAAAAGTCATTGTCAGTCAATACTGCCCTTAAAATATCCACAAACCCATGAGTAATGTCACAGTGGTTGTGCCCATCTTTTATATACAGTTTTTAGTTTAAAGGTGACTTGGATATGAGTGAAATGTAGAAACAGTATCTAAAGCACACAGGCGTCACACCACTGTGACTTATACAATGACTTACACTCCTACACGCATACATACATGTACACACGTACACACTTGCATGAAATGAAACTCATACCCTGCAGATTATATATATCAAATACAAAGAATAACCTCAGCTGAAACTGGTGTTTGTTCTCATGTGTGATTGATGATTTTCACAGCTATGGCTATTACAGGAAAACTCAGGACGAGTTCACTCACTCATACATCATTTTGGTGGTGCCATGTATATCCTTTGGGCATGATTATACAAGGGGGGGAAATGTCAAGAATATCCTTACAGACAACAGAAATTAATACAAGGCAAATTCTGCCCTGTAGTAATAAACACAGCCCCGCTCTATCTTTAAAGCAAATTACATTTTGCAAGAACTGTGTTTGATTTTATTTTCAATGGGATTAAATCAGATAAAAACTGGATAATAGAAAATACATTTTAAATTGCATACAATACATATTTATTGAATACAGTATTTAAAAAAAGTCCTTTTAGGAATAAAAAATGGATTTTCTCAGTTTTTCATGAGCACATGATCTAAAAAATTGACATTCTGAACATAGTTTCAGCTGCACTTCTAGCTATGAAAATCCTAATGCAGTATAGTACTATGTTTTGATTGCACCGCAGTGCAATCACACCGTGTAATCTGTATTTACAGAACTACAAAAATATGTAAGTTGTATTCCTTGAACCTTGCTGGGATCTCACTCGGACAAACATAACTTACATTTATGATGTGTTTTATATAAAAGCAGCTTATGCAACGTTTTTTTCCTACTTTAATTCCTTAGTGTTAAAGATGACAATGAATAATCACATTTTTCTTGTAAAACAAAGGGGGGCCTACCAAAAAAAGTTTGGGAACCACTGTAATAGTATATCTAGAGCCCCTTACTGCACATCTGGGAAAATACTTATATGAAACAAGGAGTCAGTGTGCCACATTCACCAATTTGTGAATGTGTGTGATGTGAAATGAAGACATGCTCAGCAGTTTATTTACTGCTGAAACATTATACTGCATATGCACTGTATGTGTGTGCATTAGTAGTGTTTAGAATATATGCATCTGTATAATTGATGTAGTGGCACTTTATTACTGACTTGTAAATTTGAAATGAAGGCAGCAGATGTTTAGGGTTGTGCTTTGTGAGTGTCTGTGTGTGTGGAGCGCTGATAACCTCTTGAGGGTGACTCTTGCAGTCTTTGCAGATAGGAGGAGAGCCGTAGTGGTGAAAAACTGAACCGGAGAGATTGTCGATCAGGTCTCCTTCTAACGAGTCCTTAATTAGCAGAGAGACGCTGTCCAGCCACTGGCTCTCCTGCAATGCAGACACACAAATACAGCACTGATATTTGGCATACATAATCAGAGATGGGAACAAAGTGACGAATACAAACACTTTGCTATTGTAGTTAAGTATAAATTTCAGGTATCTGTATTTTACTTGAGTAGGGTTTTTCTACCACTTTGTACTTTTACTCCCTTTTTGAAGAAAAAAAGGGAACAGGAATATATTTTTAAACAAATGTGATGTATTTAAAGTAAAGAACTGGTGCACGGTGGCTGTGGTTTCATGGTCAGCGTTAGCTTACATCAAGTGTAGCATAGATACATTTGAAGTTGAGCTGATGATGCTTAGATTGATTCACTGAATTCGATCTTCATACCAACTAAAAACTGTTTATTACAAAGACAGAATAAACAGTGTGCTGTCAGTGTAGAGGATGGAAATCAACTACAAACACTTATAAAACATCCGCTCACATCTTGTTAAATCAGTTGTGTATGTCCAGAAACAGCAGTAAACCTCAGAGCGGTGGCCCGGGACAGCTGATCACATGTAGTTTTCAGCACTAGTATCTGTACTTCTACTTAAGTGCATGTCTGTACTTTTGGCACTTTTGTATATAAATAAACAAATAGTAATACTAATGCAAATAGTACTTCCACTATCACTCCTACTCTCCAATCTTCTATTACGGCTACAAACAATATTACTAATAAGTTTGATAAGAGTGAGTAATATTCATATTTTTAAAACTACTACTTTATTATTTCCCCCTTGATAAATCTAATATAGATAGATAACATCTAACCATTTTCATCATTCTTCATTACTTTAAATAATTAAAAAACATCCTTGTCAGTAACTACTACAAATACTGCAAACATCTGTCTTTGTGTCAAGTTAACTCAACATCTGGCTGTGCTCTTTTCTATTGTCAGACTTCCTGTTGAATCGCCATCTTTTCATTTCTCAAGACTCAAGTCACTCAGTCACTTCCTGTCAGGCAAATTCAGCTTTTACCTTACGTTTGCGTCCAGCTTTTCAGATATTAAATACCTCTTACTGACTTTTTAAAAAATTGATAGATTAGCTTAAAGTAGCTCCATCCTTTGGTGTGTTGTTTAATTAACCACCATTTACTGAAGCTGGTGTTATTTTCAGCCGCTGCTGGCAGGTTACAGACAGAGATGTGTGACTTTTTCCCACCTTGCTCTGAGCCAAAGGGGCAGATGAATGTCACCATTATAAGATGAATTACATAATCCCTTTAAGATAACAAGGCTCTGCTTTATGAGAGCTTTAGTTGGCTTAAAATTCCCACTTTTCTCACTTTCCCAAAATTTTGAGTATTTAACAGATTTTTAGACAGTATGATGTAATTATTGAAAGCTGATTAAAAAAACGTGATAAAAACAAAGTTATTTTTCTCGGTTTTTAAGGTGTATATGCCTGCTTTCTTCATATGTTTAATGCAAGCAGTAGAGATTGTGACGAGAGATGAGCTTGAATGCCTGGAATCAACTGTTCAAAGTAACAGTCCACAGTGGGTGTGGGTGGAGCCGAGTGTCAGGAATGATTTGTGACAGAAGGATAGCAGCAAGAGTGAAAACGAAGGTTTACAAATGGTAGTGAGACCTGCAATGATGTATGGTTTGGAGACGATGGCACTAAGAAAAGGCCAGGAGGCTGAGATGGTGGCAGAGTTGAAGATGTTTGGATTTTCATTGGGAGTGGCCCGATTGGGCAAGATTAGAAAAGAGCAGATTGGAGGGAGAGCTCAGGTTGAGCAGATGAAGAGAAAGTTAGAGAGGCAAGGCTGAGCTGGCTGGGATAGTGAATATACTGAACAAAGGGTCTTGAATTGAATTGAATTGAAGGAGGCCATGCCGAGGGTTGGTGTGACAGAAGAGGATGGTCGGCATAAGATGAGATGGAGGCAGATGATCTGCTGTGGTGACCCATAAAGGAAGCAACCGAAAGAAGCAGAAGAAGAGCCATAATCATTAAAAGTAATGAGGATTGTTACAAGATCTGAAACAGGCAAATGAGGCTGTAACTTCAATAGTAAAAGCTTTACTGAGGTCAGTAGGGTAATTTTCTCATCAATTTCTATTCAAACAGACCTTCGTTTGCAGCCAGAGGACATGGGCATTTTAAAAAAAAGCAGGTTTAAGGTCCGTCCAACACTGGCTTGGCCTTTTCTGCTACTGATTACACCCTTGATGATAGACTTACTGTACGTAAAAAATAAATGTCTCTTTATTCAGAGGTTTCTCCCTTTGATGAACACAATCCTGTTTAAATCTGTGAAAAACAACTTGTTCTTTTGCATCTCCTCCTTTGTTTTTCTGTCTTTTAAATATTATTTCTCTCACTTTGTCTTGTTTCCCAGGGTACTACTCACTTTCTCACTCTTAGCCCTGAACCCCGAAGTCTCCTTACCGCATGTCTAAAGTTCAAGACTCCCCATTCCCTCCAGGACCTGCTTTTTGTTCCCATTTCTCTTCATATAGGAGTACCTGATAAAGGGTGTGAGGTGAAGAGGTGAACCGCAGCTGATTGCCAGTCTGTGGCAGCACCCACTGATATACTGTGAGCAACACATACACATTGTTTCATGTGCTGACAGATGCGCAGCATGGGGTAAGGCAGTCTGATTGATTGGCTCAGCTGGGGTCCTTGGTTGTGGTAAATGCTGCCCATGATGCTGTTTGACTCAATGTCTTTCTCTGTATATATTCTTTCATCCAGAAATCCAGTCTGAACAGGACTTAGTGCAACCTTCTTTAGATTTTGTGCCCTACACTCAGATCCATTTCTTCTAACCCAAGTCAGCTTTTTGATCATTCTAACAGTGTGTAAACTGCAAGCCACGCCTTCTGGTCCATCATCAGTATCTGACCTCACAAATGTGGTTCTTAAGAATAGTCAAAGATTCCCATAAACACTCCTAAACCTTGTCTTGATGCATGCTCAATCATCCAGGTACGTAAATCCCAAAAGGTTGATTCTGTTCATCTGGACGTAGCGTTTTCAGTGAGAGAAACATTTTGTGACTCATTCAAACCACTGATCAATGGGCTATGATCACTGGTTGTTGAGCAATGGTCTCATAGTTTGCATATCAATGATTAAGGAACTGACCTCACAGCCCCATTGTTCATTCAGTGGGTAGTTTCAGTCATTATGCAAATGTACTGTTTATAAGGTTGGGGAAACCTGCAGTTAGCCGAGACTGAAGAAGTCACTTAGATGAGTGATGAAATGTTTCTCCTACTGAAAACGTTACGTCCAGATAAACACAATCAACCTTATGGGACTCCTAAACCTTGAAGTGTTAAAGGCTGGGCCAACATCTGGGACAGCCAGATGTTGGCCCAGCGAGTGTTTGCTGCACAACCTGCAGCAACCACTTGCTAACTGCTTAGGGAATACATATTTTTCCGTAGCAACCAGTTTCTACACCTGTGTGATTGAGGCTTGAATTAAACTATTCAATTAAGAGGCATTGGGAGGGCTCAACCCAGGGTTGCGGTCATGGCCTGTTAAGGGCTCTGTTGGCTCTTAGGTGATGGTTTCCTCATGGATGCGTGCAACGGGGCCAGGGGAGGGTCTGTGCTCACAGACGTGGGTTACTGACCTGGTAGCCTGGCTGCCCATATGTGGGCCTGGGGTTCTGGGGGTACCCCATCTCCGGGCTGGGGCCCTGGCTGGTGTGTCGGGGTTGTGGGCGGGTGGGTGTATGGGGGCTCAGCCCTGGCGCGGGGTGCCACCAGTGTATCGAGCCACCTGTGGGGCTCTTCAACTGGTGGGGGAGGCTGTTACATCTTGCAGGAGGTCTCCTCTCTCCAGGAACTCACTCTGCAGGTGAGGGAGAGATATTGGAGAGGTGGAGGAAGATCTCAGCCTGGGTGTCTATTGTCTTGTGTAGTCTTGAAGATGAGTGGATGACGGGGTGGTGGTGCAGTTTTCTCTGTGGTGGGGTCAGGTGGGCTGTCCCGGGCTCTGTGGGGCTGGGCGGTGCTGCTGAATTGGGCCCCGGTCTGGATGGGCCTGGGCCCCCTTGCCCTGGTGGGTTCCAGAGTATGGGGGTGCCTACTGGGGTCAGCGGGGGATCTCCAGCTGCCTCCCTCTTCGCGCTCCACCACAATCACCCACACATGCAGGGTCTTGGGGTAAAGTTGTGTCACCAGGGTGCAGGGGAGGCATCCCCCCCTCTGTCCCCTTCTGGCTGCCTGTGCCTCAATTTTATCCCACAACTTAGACATTCACATTACTCACTCTCTCATAACACATACATATAAGTCCTTGGGGGTGGGCATGCTACACGGCATCCAGATGACCATCAGGGTGTATGAGGGAGGTTTGGAGTTTTCACACACACCCGTTCTCTGCTGCCTGTTGGAGCGGGGGGCCTGGGAGGAGGAGCTGGCCGTCCGATTGGGGTCTGGAATGTGGGGCCTCCCTGCTGCTGCAGAGTCGGGGCGGTCTGCTTCTCTCCACCCCAGGGAAAAGGGTAACACTGGGTCTGGGTGATGTTTCCCCCTCTAGGGGCAAGGGTACCTAGACCTGGGGTATAGAGTACGCTTGGGGAGTGTGATTGTGTGTACAGTGTCTATTTATGTCTTTCTCCACGTTGGGTGAGTGCTGAGTATTTGCATATGAGAGCATCAGGGTGGGAATGGATGTTTGTATCTGTGTGTGCGTGTTTGTCTGTATCTATGTGTCAGGCCGGGTATCAGACGCCACCTCTTTGGGGACATCTCAGGCCCTCCAAGGTATGGAGGCCTATCTCCCCCCAACACTCCCCCTGCCAGTGCATTGGTGGTTCTTGGTGTCCAGGGATGGGCGTCCAGGTACGCACCGGTGGCTGCTTGTCAGGGCCTGGAGCCTGGGGCTCGCTCGGGCCCCTTCGGGGGGTGGGGTGCCCTCGGCCTCTCGGCCTGGGGCTCAGTCACTCTGGCACAGCTGGCTGCAGGCAGAGCTCACGGGCACGTCACTGCAACCCCCCCTCATTTGGGGCTCTTCAGCTCTTTCCGGGAGAGTGGCACGGTTGCCCCTCTGTTGGTCTTCCTTGGTCTCTGGTGCTCTGAGGGCCTCTGGATGTGTGGAGCCTGGATCTCCTCCATACCTGCTTCATACCCTGGAGGACGGGGCTGTGGCTCCCCACACCCTCTAGCAGATCATTACATGAAGGAACCTTTTAAATACAAGCGCACTCATGCTCACAGGTGTACACACGGGTGCTCACACACACAAACTACACCCTTTTTGGCTCCTACCTCAAAGCACACTGTGCGCTGTTGATCCTACGTGCTGCACAATAATATTCAATATTTAATATTTACTGTTATATTCACATAGGTCATCGCGATGATGTTGTTTATTATATTGCTCTTTTTTTTTGCTTGTTTTCTCTTTTTTCTTTCTCAGCAGGTGATCCAGGTGATTGATATAGGTATTTTTTGTCTGTTTGTTTTGTTGGTTTTTGTTTTTTGCCCTTTATCACTTTCCTCTTCCCCGCTGTTTTTCTTTCCCTCTTTCTTTCTCCCCTTTCTTTCCCCCAGTCATGTCTGTCCCGTGTGTAGCAAGTGAAAATAAAATAAAATAAACAATAAAAACAAAGGTGAATCAAATAGACCAATACGGCAAGGCTGGGATGGTCAATTTGGTAAAGTAAATCCATTGGGCATCTTTCTTTGCCTTTAGACAATAATTCTGATGGCAAAAGAACCAAACGGGACAGGCGAAAAAAAAAAGAGAGGCATTGGAGTGCTGCAGCCCTATTTATTTAATATTTTTAGTTCTGCTGCAAATAGCAACAACACAGTGAGAGCTTACACAGTAGAGTGCCTACCAACAAGAACACATATCAGCAGTTAGTAGACCCATATGGTATATTCCCCTACAGATAAGGAAATGAAAAAAAAAATACAACAGAAGAGGGAAAACAAGCCAAGAGAAACACAATGCTCATTAAAATGTATTTCAGTCTTATCACTGCATACATGCTGAATGGTCACAGAATCGCTGTCTGAAAGAGTCTAGGCTCCCTGTGGAGACAGTTGGGTATTTAGGAAATTGATGTACAGCTCACATGAAGAGAGTCCATAAAAGAAATAATGCTGCATCACTGCAAATTTCTTCTGCCTGTCTCTGTGGTGTTATGTACCAATAATGATAAAAATCAACAGCTCTTGTGCAGAATTCCAGCCTTACCTTACAGCCTACATGCAGGGAAGAGTACAGCCATACAAGATGTGCTTAAACTTCACATAAAGAGTAGAGCGTTTGGACTGAGATAATTTCAAATAAAACACTTAAAAAAAAAAAAAAGCCAGAACAATATTATTTTACTGTTGCATTATTCATGCTCTCAGAAAGACTTCACTTTGTAATGGCTCCATTACTAGATGTTCATGGTGATTTGAAAACAAAACATTTGGGAGAAAAAAAAAGGCAATCAATTGTCATTAAGTGGATGCACGCTGGGTTGTAATTAGTCAGTATGAATCTCACAGGGCCTCGGAAAGGGAAAGTCAGCAGCTCCAAGAGTGAAAAACACTTTTATGGGGTGATAAATAATAACTGCCTGGTTACCATTATTTGATTTCATTTACATTTTACAGAAATGCATTAATAGCTTTTTAATTACAAAGGCCAGAAATAACAGTGTGAAAAGAAATAAAGCTTCAGAACCAAATTTAAACCATGCTCACGCCATGATCTGGGCCCAGACGGTGTTAAGAGGATGTTATTGTATTGTATGTTATCATCTAAAAACATTTCCTTTTATGAAAATCGTGCATTTTTATATAAGGAGATCATTTCGTATAGCAATAAGAAAAGAACCTTTTTGGCACTGGTCACGATACAAATCTTTTTCATCCTGACAAAATTTTAACATGGTTCTTTGTAGTCTTCGTAGTTTTCCAACATGACCGCACTGGAACAGGAAGCGGGCATGTGCAAACTGTTCCCACAAAGTTGGGAGCATGAAATTGACCAAAATGTCTGTTGAAGTGTCCCTTCCAACGTAACTAAAGGCTGAGCCCAACTCATGAAAAGCAACCTCACACGATAATCCCTCCTCCACCAAACTTTACAATTAGCAGCATGCAGTCAGACAAGTACCGTTTTCCAACTACTAAACCCAGAGTCGTTCTTTCGATTAGGATTTCCGCTCATTACTGCTCTAGCGTCTAGTGGTGGTGTGCTTTACACCACTGCATCCGACACTTTGCATTGCGTAAGGCTTGGATGCAGCTGTTCAGCCATGGTAATTCATTCCACGAAGCTAGCAACTGGTCGTTGCCAGGATGTCATTCACAGGTCTCTAGGTGTGCATAACAGAGGCTTTAGCCAGTAATGACGGCCAACAGCTTCCATAATTTCCAATCAGGAATACACACTTTTCTCTCATGCTATGATTGCTGCGACCGGTCTCTAAGCCGGTGTGAATGAGGCCCGATTTGGGTTTCTGAACTTTAATTTATGGTTTTATACTTAAAAAATATTGCTTAAAAATGTCTTACTGGCAAAATACAGTTGTTTTATTTCAGTCATATTTGCTATGACTGCATTTTTGATTGCAAAGAATGTGGCAATATAAATACACATAAGAACAGGCCCTTGGTGCTTTTGATCTAATTTCTTTTAAAAAAAAGCTGTTTCCCTGCTAATCAGAATGAAGATTAATAATACAGTGCAGCTAAAAAAAGGCTCATGAAAAGAGTTCCTCCCCTTTCCCGTTTCATCCATCTTTTACTGCGTTTCTGGTTAAAAATAACATTAGGCTGACAGACAATGAGCTATAAGCACAATGAGACGCCACCCACTCACAAGCTCACTGTGTCTTTAACCATTCCAAAGTCAGCCTCTGCCACCGTTCCCTCGGCTCTGATTGCTTACCCTTTGATTCAATGTCATTCTTCAGATGGGTGACAATGTTAATTTCCTTTCAGATGAGCCAAAGTACAGAAGATCACTTGGGTTAATTAGGTCCACACAGCGCCCAAAAAGTAATCTGATTCCAGTATCTGTAAGGATCGTCAAAAGGAATGAGATGCATCATACCTGCAGGGTTGATTATTGGTACAAGCTGGGGGACATGAGTTATTAAAAGTAATCTGAGTTTAATGTCAACAGGAGAAAGAAGAAAAAATGTTATAGTGACAGTGTGGATCTGCCTCTGAACATATTAGACATAATAAAACTTATAATCATGGTGAACAAGTTAATAAAAATGAGTAAAATGAGGCTGTCCCTGTATAAAAGTTGCATTTTTTTAGCAATGCAGTGCATCTCAGTTCACTCTTTAATCTAGTTTTAAGTCTTTTTTAGCCTCAGCAAGAAAGAACTTAAAGGGTTCATTAAGCTAAAGGCAGCAAAAAAAAAAAAAAAAAGAAGTAAAAGAGCACAATGTGCTGGGAGTGCAAGTTTAGTTACTATATACAGTTAATTAGATTTAATGGCACAGTCACTAAGCAATCTTAAGTTAAAAGCTTCTATAATCAGTATTTTACATTAGGACTGAACAAAACAGTTAATGGATCCAATTTACATAGTGCTTTTCAGTCTTATTGACCACTCAAAGCACTCTGCATTACACGACCAAATCACCCATTCATTCAGTGTGAGACACACTGACTTCATATATTTGACGTCCACACACAACTTCATGCTACAGTGACTTATCGGGGACAGTTCTGGGGCTTCTAGAGGGACCAGGGACTGACACCAGTCTTCCCGTTACTGAATGAGCCACTGTTTGCCCAAATACACTTGACTAATTCAACATTTTCACAATCTTTTTTTTTTAACCAAAATTACAAAAATGTCCACATATATATTCTTATAAAGGTCATTACACACAGAAATGTTGAATTTTTCAGATCCCAACTTGTCATGTCACGTCTATAGACACATTCAAATTTGTTCTCAAAAATGTTGACATCAAGTGCTAAACAAGAAAAGGAGGAAACAGATTGTGGGTTCATCCGATTGTCATGAGATGTCAGGAGCAGGGGGAATTTCATGGTTTGACCCAGAAGTTAAAGCTGTCTACTTACTGTTTTCATACAAAACAAATAAATAAGTTATTATTTAACTATTTCCATATTCAAATGCAGTTTGAGCTACAAGCACACTCGTTGGCAAATGCAGTATTGTGATTGGTCTATTGGTCTGATTGGTGCTCTATTTATTTAAAAAAACAAACAAACAAACAAACATCTAATTTATAATTTCACTGGATGCAAATTAATCCAGTAAAATGATGTAATCAGTGTGAATGGCTGTATTACGAATTCGTCCCTCACCAACCTGTCTGCTCTACCATAATAACTACTCTGATAAGAACACGATTAATAAAATAAAACAAATAAATGAAACAAAAAAGATTAACACCAGGAGCCCGGCGAGGGTCCATAGTGCTCTTCCAGAAAGCTTCCTGTACTCGTAACTCTATTCTGCATAATCATTTGGAAATATGCTTGTGTGTTCTCAGAGAATAGGACAGCCTAGCATTCAGGTGGGTAATAGCTCTGTTTAGGGTTCTTGTTTCTTTTTTAAGAACAGCTGGCATCGATGCCAACAACAGTGTCTGTGTCTACAGGGTCACTTCTAATCATTTCTAATGAGCCACCTTGCAGTTTACTCACTTGGCGCTGCTGCCACCAGTCCAAACAAATTAGTTAAGCTCAGAAGTAAACACTCCAGCAGATTCTTGCGGGATGCAAACAGACCTTTAGTTCCTCCACACAATTATTCAATGTGTCAAACACAGTCACCCTTCATTCAAGCATTTGCTCAATCACTTGATGCAACAATCACTTCTCTGCTCACTCCCTCACTTTCCCAAACTGCTAGTGCTCCTTCTCCCTCCCCAGCCCGTCTCAGTTTTTCCACATAGTTGTTCTATTTTTCCTTTGTTTGTTTCCCTCCCTCTTTGTTTGTTGCCACCTTTGCTTATTTACATGTGTCTTTCTTTCTGCTCCAGCAGGCACACGTCTAAAAATACCTGTTCTCGTCTGCAGGTGCAACAGTTCCAGTGGGATTAGAAATGTGGCGTCTACTGACTGGCATCCTTTTCCCCCCACTGCTGGTGTTTTTTGGTAAAGATGGTGGCCATTTAATATTTTTACACATGTGCGCGGCAGTTCTCGGTATACGTCTCAGTCTTGTGATTTATGTGCTTTACAGTTTTTCTCAAATGCTAAAACACATGTCACAAACGTTACCACCAGGTCCCCCAATGTCCAAACACAACACCCTTCTCTAAAGCTACATAAACACAACCACACCTTCCCACTGCAAAACTCAAACTCCCACACCAAGAGAGCAGCTCGAAGCTGTCAAAACTGTAAACACTATACACAGCATTACACACTACAGCAAAACAATTGAAAACACAATGCTCAATTTGTGAGAAGGTTCTTTGTTTCATAACTGCCAATGCATATTTTAGAAACTATACAGTAACGGATCGTCGTAGATCTCTGCAGAGGATTAGGCATTTAGATTTGTGAGTTTCATATGAGTAGTATAAATCTATAGAAAATCCTGCATGTACGTACACTACTGTAACACAACTCAATGCAAAAACAGAATCTATTGCACACAACAGTAATCTTGAAAACATGAACAGGGTGTGAAGTTTTTTTATTTACGTTATTCACACCACACACACACCACAATCACTGTGCGGCATCATGTCGCTGAGCTGTTGCTCGCATCTCGTCCGTAATGATGGTGCGAGGTTGTCTTGCTCTCCCTCCTGGACCTTCTCCTCTCCCATGTTGGCCTTCTCCTCTTCCTCATTGGCCTGCTCCTCTTCTTCCAGGGCCAGCTCTTCTCCCTCCTCTGCATCAAATTCCTCTTCCCCTGACTCTGCCTTCATCCATTGTGTTTGTTTGGAATCTTCAGCATACTGTGCACTCTGAACTTGCTTTTACATGTGGGTACAGCATTAGCAACAAGTGTCTTCAATTTTGAGTCATTGTGTGTAGTGAATGACGCCAGGTGTGTTCCCTGTGTTCAAAGATTGGTGACTGTGGCAAGCATTTTGCATCACATGGGCTTTCATTTGAGAATATGAGCAGAGTTGTTTTGCAACATGTGTTTTAGCAAGGAAAAATGTGTTTAGATTTATGAGTACAGAGGGTTGTGTTTTGTGAATTGTGTCTTCATGTGACATGTGTTTATGGTACTGGAATATGGTGGCTACATTTAGTAAATGTGTTTAGACTACTGGTCATTTGGGTTACAGGATTGGCTTTTGTGTTTTAACATTTGAGAAAAACTGTAATATATCTTTATGTGTGGGTGTAAAAGTCACCTCTAACACCTTGTATGCACACAAGTAGGGCAGCGGTGTTTCATGAATAAAAACAACTCCAGCTGCTGTGCAGTCCCACTGAGCCTGACGGATGCTTGCGGTACCAACTGCCACTGTAGATTAAATTAATGAAGTCTTGAAATAACCAGAATAAACATGCTAATCGTGTACAGTTCATCATATATTCACAGCCTGTTTGAGTACTTTTAATATGAGCCAGGCTCAAGTTTGAGCTGCAACTATCACTTTATGAATGAAATTCAAATTCAAATTGTATTTGTCACGTACACAGTCATACACAGTACGATGTGCAGTGAAATGCTTAGATAACTGCTCGTGACCTAAAGAAAAGAAGACTATGAATAGGATAGGAAACAAATATGAAAATCAAAATGAAGGGTAAATTTAGCTAGGAAGGAATAAAATATAAAAATTAAAGTTAAAAATAAAATAACTGTACAACAAAATACACAATACACAATATAGAAATATATAAGAATATATGAAGAAATATAGAACAATAACAGCAGCTGTACAAGTACTAAATGGTATGAAGAAATATAATATCCAGGGTTGTGCAATCCACATGTGTAAGTGTCTTGTGCAGTGCAAATATGCTTAAAGTGATTTATTTAAGTGACTTGTGATAAAGTGATTCGATTAGATGACCACACAGTGTAGTTGTGCAGTGGCCACTAGTGTAAACAAATGTCCAGAATGTCCAGCGTGTGTGTAAAAACCATATGTGTGGGTCAGTACTATGTGGTGGTGTGATTGAGAGACCGTATCGCCTGCGGGAAGAAGCTCCTCCTCAGTCTTTCTGTGTTGGTCTTCAGGGAGCGGAATCGCTTTCCTGACCTCAACAGAGAGAACAGTCTGTTGTTGGGATGGCTGAGGACTGTTCTCTCTGAATGAAGAAATTAGATAAAAATTAAGAGTAAAATTTGCCTCTTCTCTGTATTTTAAAGAAAATCAAATAATGTGGGTGTTTTTGACTGTGTGACAGAAGATCTACAGCAGTTTCTACAAAAATGGGATGTTCTTTTCTACTTTTCTCATGTTTTATGAAGCAATAAGTGATCAGCTAATAAAAAAAAACTGAACAATGTAAAAGGGTATTTTCAACTACGCTGTTTAAAAACGTCTACAAAGTCAGTTATCGGTCTCTCTCATTAGGGAGCAAAATGTGAATTCATTTCACAGGCGTGTGCAGATGTGCAATAGGTGCATGTTGAATGGGCTGCAGGTCTCATGTGACCAACAGTGATAATAAAGAAAAACTAGAAATAGAAGTCAGTGAGGAAGGAGGAGAGAAAAGTGGTCTGTGGCCACCACCTGCCTAACCACTCCCCTTTTGGGGCTTGTCTTGTTGTTGCTTCTCCAGCTCACTTGTTGTCACTTTCATTTCACCGAAAGAGGTAAAAGGGCTTTCCAATGGCTCATGCTTTTCAAACTTGAGGTTTGAGTGACATTGCATATTACTCAGATGATTGAGTGTTAACTTAATTTATACTCTGATGAGTATTTTGTGATTTGATAACCTTTATCCTTCATTAATTGATGAAGTGGCTTCAGTTGCCTAACACAGCAGTCCCCAACCCCCGGGCCTCGGACTGGTACCGGTCCGTGAGTCGTTTGGTACCGGGCCGCGAGAGTTGAGGCTCAGGTGTGAAATGTATAGTTTTCAGGGTTTTTATCGGTTTTCAGCGTTATTTTGTTATCGTTTTTATCGTTAACTCGGTTTTCCTGGGTCTTTTCACGTGTGCTATGAATAAATCCTCTTTTTTTCAGTACCGGTACTAGTTTTATTTTGTTGTATTTATTTACAACCTTAAAGACCTTAAATATTGTCGGGCATAAACCGGTCCGTGGCGCAAAAAAGGTTGGGGACCGCTGGCTTAACATGTGAAAGATCCCTGCTTTGAGTCTGGGAGGGGACACTAAGGGACATTTGGTGAAAAAGTCAAACAAGTGCTGTGGTGATGCCCAGTTGTGACCCCTCAGCTAGAGCAGGTCATCTACTAATCGAAAGGTTGGTGATTCGATTATTGGCCGCTGCAGTCTGCATGCCAAATATCCTTGGGCGAGATACTGAACCCCAAGTTACTCCCTGATTCATTCATTGCAGAGTGAATGTCTGTGAATGTTAGACAGCAAGCACTAAAGCATAAAAAACTGCTTGTGTGAAGGAGGTATGTTGTATGAATTGCTTTGAGTGCTTAAGGAGAGTAGATATATGAGCCAGTCCATTAACCGCTAAGGAGCAGCTGAAAGACCTTTTTAATTGAAGAACTGCTAACACTAGTATATGTTGGCAAGGACATGGGTTAGAAGCCCAACCAGTCATGTGCAAATAGCTTTCTTTAGTTCTGAAAATTTAGTTATGGTGGTGGTCAGAGGGCCCGGTGGCGCCAGTGTCCGGCAGCCTGGCCTCTGTCAGTGCACCCCAGGGCAGCTGTGGCTACAATGTACAATGTGGCTACAATACAATGGGTGGATAACTGAATGTAAAGCGCTTTGGGGTCCATAGGGACTAAGTAAAGCGCTATACAAATACAGGACATTTACCATTTACCATGAAAAGCAGAGAAAGCAATCAAAAAGCAAACCCTGAAAATGCCACTTAATGATAATTACTCCGATTGCATTACTGGTTTATTACAATAGCAGAAACTAGTGTTTTTTTCTCTCCCTTGCTCTGGGCAAAGGAGTAGTATATGTTACCTTAAGGGACAGAAGTAAACAAGTCTTAGGCCGTGACTATGCAAACTGGCTCTACACTGTAACTCAGATAGGCAATCCTGTTGAGTTGTTGAATGAGCTATTTGGCGGCTGATGACGCATCGTGCTCGACGGACTTTGCAGTCAAGAGTTGTGCAGACTAACGGTGTCTGTCAAATCCTTACAACCACAGGTTTCAATATCATTTTGTGACGGCTGTAACTGGTAGAGGCTGAATAAATACATATACATATATGTAACTGACTTACAGTTAACCCTAAGCCTAACCCATGGCTTCCAAGCCACATGCAGCTTTTTAGCGGCTTGGAAGCCACAGGTTGCTGACCTTTGGTTTCAACAAATGAGTATTTATAATTATTTTTTCCACTGCCATGATTTGCGTAAGAAAAGGTATAAACAGGTTTACAAAACTATTTTGTTTTTCTAAAAGATGAGTGTGATTTTGACATAGCCAGCATGCAGAACCCAACCCAAGAGCTCTCTGTTCAGCAGTAATTACTCTCTTCAATATTTGAAAGTCCACTCACCTGTGCAGGGGAGTAGAGGCGACATCGAGGGTGAGTGTGTCCCTCATGAGTAGCGCTCCCTCCTCCTCCATCTCGAAGTGGTGCCATCAATCCGCTACTTGGGCCTCCGACTGTTCCCGCTGTAATTGCGCCAGACACTCCGCCACCTACGCCCGCCCCGCTCGCAGTGGCAACGGTGGCCCCAGCGATAGCTCCGATGCCTCCCATCATGCAGCACAGGCCTCCCTGGGCCAACTCCAATTCAATCTCTGCATCCATCTCGGCATCCTCCTGTGCCTCCTTGTTGGAATCGTCCAGATGTTTCATCAGCACGGCAACCACCACGTTTATCAGTACGAACTGAGCTGTGAGCACGAATGACACGAAATACATCGGGGAGATGAACTGCAGTCCGGCATGACAGCCGTAGTCGGTTCCTGGACGATCAGGCGGGCACTCTCTCAGGGTGTCCTAATGGATAAAAGGGTATTGAGAGAGTTTTAAAGGATTGAGGAAGGAGACAGGAATGAAGTGTCAAACACATGAAAAGGCAGTAAAGGAGCAGTGAAAGAGTGAGTGGATAAAATGGAAAAATAGTGAGGATTCGGCAGATAAAGCTGAATAGCAGGAAAGTAGGGAAAAGAAAAGGGGAAGAGGAAAAGATCAGTCAAATAAGGAAGATTTTATATGTAGTAAACACACAAAATATTTGCTAGAAATAATTATTTTAAATCAGAGTTGGGCTTAGAAAATGTGACCATATTGCCCAGTTTCATTTCCATCATTTACCAATCAATCAATTAATACTCTTTAGTTTTAACATGACACACTGTCAAACTTTCACACTTCCAGAAATCTGCTTTTCAGCCACAGTCACTTTTTAGAGAGCCTAATCAGCACTGATTAACAGCTGGATATGAGCTGTTATAAAATTTTAAGAGCTCCAGGTACTCGGGGTACTTGGGTGTGATTGGAGAGTAAGATTGAAGTGATAGATGAAATTGAAGAGGCAGATGAAATAGTCACTTTTTGTGAATGTGAATTTGAATCTTCATTCATCCTCTGTAGACTCTGAGTGCTCATTTACATCTTCAGGATCATCTTTGCTAAAGGACACGCTCATTACGCACTCATTTCCCCAACCTAAATACGGTCTAGTCCACAAATTTGAACTAAAGACCTTCAATTATAATTCAGCTTCTCATCCTCTTTCTCTGCTGAGGTTGGAGTAGCTTATATACGATCAGCCAACCAGTTCAACGTAAGCATGTATGTGTTATTAGAATAGAATTAGAAATGCTCAAACGGTGTCTCATCTAAAAAAATCTGTCCAACACTGCCACTGGAGACAAGTTGAGGTAAAGCGGAGTGAAAAACAATCATTTAGGTCCATTAGATAACCCAGCCCAAAATGATGAAATGAGGATGAAGAACAAAAGTACCTTCATGATGCCATTCCAGTTGTCGCCAGTTGAAACCTGGAAGAGCGTAAGGAAGGCCATTCCAAAGTTTTCAAAGGTAGCATGGCGGCTCATTCCTTCACAGGGGTAGTCAGCATTACACACTGAGACCAAACATCAAGTGGAAAGAAAACAAAATGAGCAAGACATGGTAAAGAGTGAATCGTGGCTCAGTCAGTTGTATCTTTTGTAACCCAGTGAGTTTACACGACTCAGTAATGCACTACAACATGTTATTGTTAATTGGGATTTATCATTACTCTGTTAATCACTGAGTTGATCAAAAATAAATCAATAATAAAAGATAAATACTATAAATATAAGAATAAAACCCAAAGAGTATATTTAACACCCCTACTGGTTAGGAAGGAACAAGCCCCGCCTTCCCCTGCTCTGTACCGTCACGTGCTCAGACACAGAGAGAGACGGAGGTGCACGAGACCATCACTGATTTTCACCGCCAAGCTTTTCGCTGGAAAATAACTATTAACTTGATAAATTGAGCAAATATCCATACCGGAGATCTGCATGGACCTTGGAGAAACGGACCTGATTTATTGTGAACATTTCGGACCTTGAAACCATCGCGGTGAGTCAGAAGCTGTTAAGCTAACCTTGAAGCTAAAAAGCTAACAAGAAGTTAACAGGGAATATAATGGCCCGATTTCAATGTTGTAGATCTGCGCGGGAGCGGATGAAGTGGACAAGATCCTCTCTGAGAGTTGAACAAGATCCTCTCTGAGAGTTGAACAAGATCCTCTCTGAGAGTTGAACAAGATCCTCTCTGAGAGTTGAACATTAGAAGTGTGCTGGTGAGTTAAACTGGGACTGGGCGAATCAGGCTAATTGAAAAGCTAACTAGCCTAATGCTCATAGCTGTAGCTGACCACGTTTTCACTGTGGGAGAACACACGGGGTTTCTCACTGAGTTCAGACATTTTGAGCACTCAGCTTGTGTGCTGATGATGTTCTAGTATTACTTGTTGAATATTAAATGCACTAAAATTAGATGATGGAATAAGTTAATGTTGATCTTAGGTCATGAATCTATTTTATTTTGTTACATTTGATGCTCGAGTGGCACTGGATAGATGTCCGTGTGTATTCTTACTGTGCTGATACGTTACCACATACTGTAAAACTACAGCCTGTGGGTTTTTGTATATTCTTTTGGTAATTTTATTCTGTACATTGAGTGTAAATAATATATTGCTTCATTGCTATGCAGTGTAAAGCAATGCTCCTGTAATTCAGTTAAAGGGCAATACTGTAAAAAAATAATCTACCATAGTTTATGGTTTATTTCTGATTTCTGATAGAAATGTGCACCTTGACGATAGAATAAGCTGATTGTGATTTAAAGATTGCATTCATGATTAAGATGCACTGTATAGACTATAGTTAGAAATTAGAATGAATGTTTTGTGCTTGTTTTGTTATAGCACTTACATTATTTACATATGGCCATGTATATCATTAGAGTGTGAACTGAATTAGTAATAGTCCTGTTGTTTACAGGCTAGGTTTTTTTATGGGATCGTGAGACCTGGATCTCTTCCTGACGAGGAAGATGGCGAGCCTTTCCCTTTGAACCGAACCGAACCACAGCCATTCTGAGTTGGCCCAGAAGGGCAGGTTGCTCTTCTCTCACGAACAATTGCAACAGTGCGGTAGGACGAAATCGCACCAATCACAAACTTTTGACCTGTTGGATTTGACTTGACTGAACACTGACTATTAAGCCGGCAAGACTGACATATCTGAGCTCAGATAGGATTCTGACTGTTATTATTATTGCTGTCACTGTATTTTATTTTATGTTTTCATTCCTGTTCATAAAATGCTGTTAAATTGTTGCTAAATAGTTTAATACAATTCATAGCAACTTTACCTGTGGCTCCAGTCATTCTTCTCCACGCAACTCCCTTTATCCCTCCTGCGAATCTAGCTATTGGCCCATTCTCTCCATCTTACTTTAATTTCCCCTACCCTATCCTGTACTTGGCTACACTTTCTTTTGCGTCTGTCCATAGAGTGAGACATAACAAATGAGCAGGTGGTACAAATGGAGATGAATCCAGGTCAAAAAGGCAAATCCAAACATTCCTTGTATGCTGCGTTTTTCATTGCAGTGTTTTTACAGATATCTAATTATATTTGATAAACATGCTCCAAAAAGCCTTTAGTAGGAACAAAAGTGGTGTCTGAAAGACCCACCTAGTTCTCCAAACAGCTCCACACCCAGAGCAGCATAGATGAAAAACAGCAACATGAAGAGTAGGCCCAAGTTCCCCACCTGGAACATAAAGAAAAAGCATTCATTTCTTATATTCATTTGTGGAATCGAATCACGTGGACCTCCACAGTTAGGTGAGGGGGGCTCAGCCACTGTGCAAACTGACTCAGTAGTTTCCAACTCCTCCTCCTATTTCCCCTGTCAGAGTTCAGAGATAACGGTACTTAATATAACAGGATTTCACTATTTATGAGTTTATATTTGAAACCAGAACCTTCATGTTCCTTTTGCATTGCTTGTTATCATCCGTGAATCACACAGCAAGGCCTTGTCTGTCTCATGATGAAACATGATTAACTGCAGTTTTGTTCCTGTTTGTTCCTGTTTGGTGCTTCTCCAGGACTGGAGAAGAATTTCATTGGCTCAGAAATAGTTGCAAGGCAGGTTTACGCAGCATCGTCATTGTATTGCACAGTTCTGGGTGACACTGTAATATGTGTGAATCGGTTGATGTGGATGGTCACAGTGTAGATGTAGATGGATAAAGGGCCCCTGTGGGTGCAGTAGTAGGCACTAGCATCACACCATTAGCTAAGTCACTTCACAGGGAAGGCAGTGGGGTGCTTTTAAATAGGTGAATGTAGGATTCTATTAGACAGTCAAATGAACTGAGAGAAGCTGGGGATAGCATACAATGTGTTTTAGTTTTTACAGGAGGTGAGATCACAGTGGAGGACTGCATATAATGAGAGAAGGAGATAAGCAGAAATGAATGTATATACACTACAGAGGAGAGGTTAGGCAATGCCTGAGGAGAGCGTTCTTCTCATGATAGATGTAAAAAAAAATCCATGCCTCGGCCTGAAGCAGTCTGCAGCTTGCAACTTAAACCCATCTGATGTTTTTGGATTCCTTGAGCAGAGACTGAAAGCAAGCTTCAGGAGCAGTGTTGCTATACAATGTGAAACAGACAACTGAATGCTAAGGAAGCAACACAATGATCAACAAGGTAGCTGAAGTTGGAGCATCCTGTGTCGTGTACATCTTTTGGTTTCCGGTAAACGAATCTAAAATCTAAAGCCATCTACTACATTTTAAAAGTGTGTCCTGAAAATGTTGTTGGTGCCATTGGGAGGAACATTTTTTTCTTCAAGGTAAATTCTTTCTCCATAATGTGATATGAGAAACACTGGCATATGGTCAAGGCCACCCACTTCAAATCCCAACTGAAAACAAGCAGGATGATTTGTTTTCTTTACAGACACAGACCGTTAAGGACAAAGACATCGCTAAACCATGGAGCACAACCCTCCTACTGTTCTCTGTCCTTAAGCAAAGAACTTGTATTTGAGACACATTTAAAACACAAGCAGAAAAGGTCACAAGACACTACTTCTTCTTATATAGGCATTTTTAAAACCACTGTATATTTCTTTGGTGCCTAGCAGAGGGATGCCAGTTGGTGTAATTGAGAGAAATTCTGAGACAATTTCTAGGTGGACCAGAAAAAAAAGGTCACAGCACACTCATGCATTTGATTTTTCTACTGTGCAAGCATAACTGTGCATACTTGCTATTAAGCTATCTTTCTTCTGGCTTCAGTGAAGACGTGCTCTACTGAAGAAAACATTGATGTTCTGGCTTGTTACGTGCTCACTTTACAAAAGGTAAAATTGACCTCATGAAAAATGTGCGGATGCTGCAAAATGAACTTATTTAACAACAGAGCCTACTGCTATATCGTATAGACAATGCCAATTACATGCTTCATTTGCTCTACACAGAGTTGCAGTAACATTACAAACGATCAACTAATGGCTTTTGTGTCATAGCACAGTGGCAATAAATCTATCATGAAACGACCTGTGAAAAAGAAAAAATATAGATGAAATGATACTGGAACACTTCCAGGATCTATACGATTGAATGCTTTCTTCCCATTTTTACTAATATATAAATACACAGTAGTATGCTATTTATAATGCATCACAGTGAAGCCTCAACTGTTATTGTTTTTTCAGAGAACAGCTGATAATTTGGCTTTTTTATGCTTTTTTTTATTGGACACTTAAAAATAACAATGGCATTAAATTAATATCTGCCAGCATTTTGAATTTAACAGTATTTCATTTACTATTTACCAATGAAACCTTGAGTTTGTGTGTGTTCATGTCGATTTTGTTTTTGTGAAACTGAAAATGAAAGAGCTTGCTTTTATAAATGCGAGGCTTACTGAAGCAGAGACATTTTCTGTGACTATAATTTATATATGTGCACAAATTTTGCAATCCAAACATCAGGGAGACAAAAATCCTCCCAGACACCCAGGAGAAAGAACTTCTTGCTGCTGACTCACTCCATTAGAAATGCCTCGAATAAGGATATGTTTCCAAGAGTTGACAGTTCCAATACATCACAGCTTTCTTTCCCCTCTAGTTTGACCAATTTTCTTTTTAAAAAAGCTTGACACTTTACACATTTTAGAATTTTCTGTATATCTCGTTAAATATGACCCATGCTTAGATCCATAAGCTTTTTTTGTCATTTTGCCTCTGTACTCCACCACAGTGGATTTAAGATGTGACTGAAGTGCAAACTTTCATTTTTAATTCAACGGGTTTTAAAAGGTAATTCATATATTAACAGTTTAGAAATTGCAGCAATTTTATCTATTAGTCGCTCATTTTCAGAGGCTCAAAATGAACTGCACAGTGACTGACAAGCAGTTTTATGGTCAAAGAAATCCCGTTCACTTGATATTCTATGACAAATGTATTAGATAAAAGGTAGCTGCTAACTGGAAGTCTCAATCTGAGGTTCCAAAACGATTAGTTATGTCTATAACTTCTGTTCCCTGAAGGAGAGGAACGAGGTACAACACATAAGTATGGGATATCACGCCCTCGCGTGTCCTGGCTGAAGAAACCTTTATTCACGCCTTTACGGCAGATGACGTGTGATGACACGCGCAAGGCCCCGCCCGCACATATAGCCGCTGCCATCACCGTCATCCCTCAGTTCGATAGCCGCTCTTCACCGAGCCAACTGCTCAGTGGGGCCACCCTGTGTTGTACCTCGTTCCTCTCCTTCAGGGAACAGAAGTTATAGACATAACTAATCGTTCCCTTTCAGTCGATTCACTCGGTACAACACATAAGTATGGGACCTATATACACGCCCCGCAGAGCAGCCACCGAACCGGAACGGGACCACCACATCCTTAGTGAGTGGTAGACCCAGCAGAAAGGACAGCATGAGCCACCGAAGGGGCTGTAACGTCCAACCGATAAAACCGCACAAAAGTGTGCGGCGACGCCCAATTAGCCGCTGCACAAATATCAGCCACAGGCACCCCTCTAAAAAGAGCCCATGAGGTCGCCATCCCCCTGGTGGAATGAGCTCCCACCCCGTGGGGCAACGCAAAACCTCCGGTGCTGTATGCCAGCGAGATAGCCTCTACAATCCAGTGGGACAGCCTCTGTCTGGACAGAGCTCTACCTCTATTTGGATTAGCGAAGCAGACAAACAACTGGTCACACAAACGCACATCCCGAGTGCGCTCAATGTAGGTGCGTAGCGCACGCACCGGACAAAGAGAATGCACCCTCCTCTGCTCCTCAGATTCAAAAGGAGGGGAGCAAAAGCTCAGCAACTCAAACTCCATTGAACTATAAGATGCAGGCATGACCTTGGGAAGATAGGCGGCATTCGGACGCAATACGACCTTGCGGCCATCAGGAGAAAACTGTGTGCAGGCAGGATGCACAGACAGCGCATGAAGGTCCCCCACTCGCTTCGCCGAGGCCAAAGCGAGAAGTAATGCGGTCTTATACGAAAGAAGTTTCATATCTACCGACTCAACGGGTTCAAACGGAGGGCCACAAAGGGCCTCCAGCACCAAAGACAAGTCCCAAGCCGGGACACTGGACTTAAGCACGGGCCTCAGCCGGCGAACCCCTTTCAGAAAACGCACGGCGAGGGGATGCGCACCTGGTGTCACCCCGTCAAAACCGATATGACAAGCAGATATAGCCGCTAAATAAACCTTGATCGTCGAAAACAAAAGGCCTTTATCCAACAGCTCCTGCAGGAATGTCAAAACATCCACAATAGAGCACTGAAATGGGAGAGTGTGGCGGTCCTGGCACCATCGCTCGAAGGCTCGCCATTTGTAAGCGTACAAGCCTCTAGTAGACGAGGCCCTGGCGCTCTGAATCGTCGCTACCACACTAGGCGGCAGACCCTTAGCAACCAAGTTTAACCTCTCAGCAGGTAAGCATGAAGGTGCCACAGATCCGGGCGCGGATGAAACACTTCCCCCCCCGCCTGAGAGAGGAGATCCCTGCGGAGAGGAAGCTGCCAAGGACTTGCCGCAAGCAGGCTGATTATTTCTGCATACCACGACTTCGCGGGCCACCAAGGGGCCACCAGGATCAGAGAGAGGGAATGCCGACGCACCCTCTCCAGAATTGGAGATATCATTTCCACTGGGGGAAATGCATACAGGAGCACGTCCGGCCATTGGTGCGCTAGCGCGTCCAAGCCCAAGGGTGCATCGTGGTCGATTATGGAGAAGTACAGGGGGCAGTGAGCATTCACCCTGGAAGCAAAAAGATCCATTTGCGCCTCGCCAAATAGATCCCAAATCTGAGCCACCATTGAAGGGTGTAACCTCCATTCTCTCACCAGAGGACCCCCCCTGGAGAGAAGGTCCGGCCCCAGGTTCAGGTGGCCCGGGACATGGGTGGCTCTTAGAGTCAGAAAATGAACACTGCACCATAACAGCAGAGAGCGAGACAGCTGCAACAGGGGAAGAGAGCGTGTTCCTCCCTGCCTGTTTATATAAGACACCACTGTTGAATTGTCCGTCCTGACTAAGACATGCTGGCCCTGCAGGACTGGACGGAAACGCTTTAGAGCTAAGAACACTGCTAACAGCTCTAAGTGGTTGATGTGCAGCTGGCGCTGAGCCGCGGACCAGATCCCTCTCACCGACGCACCCTCGCACAGCGCTCCCCACCCACTTAGGGAAGCATCTGTGGACACCACCTTGCGAAACAACACCCTCCCAATCCGAGAGCCCTGGTGCAGTAGCCCGGGCTCCCTCCAAGGACGGAGAGCTAGCATGCAAGACGCAGTTACCGGCAGCCTCCTCCGGAGGTGACGCGAAGCACACAAACGGTGAGAGAGAGTCCAGCGTTGAAACGCTCTCATTTTCAACAGCCCAAGCGGCACTACGGCGATCATAGATGCCATCATGCCCAACAAGCGCAATATCGTCTGGAAACGCAGTCTGCGTCCCCGCTGAAATTGAGCGAGGCAGCGATGAAACGCGGCCACTCTGTGCTCTGACAACCGTGCGCGGCTGGAAAGAGAGCATATTTCCAGACCGAGAAAAGCGATCTGTTGACCTGGGATTAGCGAGCTCTTCTGAAAGTTCACAGAGAACCCCAGTGTCTGAATGTGTGACAGAACCCGCGACAGCTGCGTCTCCGCCTGTTCTCTGGAGCAAGCCACGAGAGCCCAGTCGTCCAGGTAGGCTAAGATGCGGATGCCCCTCTTCCTGAGGGGCGCTAGCGCTGCCTCGGCACATTTCGTAAAGGTGCGGGGAGCGAGCGACAGCCCGAACGGCAGCACTAGGTATTCGTAGGCTACGCCCTCGAATGCAAACCTCAGAAACTGCCTGTGTTTCGGGTGTATAGCGACATGAAAATAAGCATCTGTTAGATCGATTGTCGCAAACCAATCTCCCGGGCCGACTGCACTCAGGAGCTGTCTGAGCGTTAGCATCTTGAACCTGTACGTTCGCAGGTACGTGTTCAAGACTCGCAGGTCGAGGATGGGACGAAGCCCTCCCCCTTTCTTCGGAATGACAAAATAACGGCTGTACCAACCTTTGTCCGTCTCCGAAGCGGGGACCACCCGTATTGCTCTCTTCTGTAATAGCGCCTGTATTTCCTCTCTGAGTACCAAGGCTGCCTCGGGGTTGACAATCGTGTTCACGACTCTTTGGAAACGAGGCGGCTTGACCCGGAACTGCAACCGGTAACCCATGGCAACGGTTTGCAGCACCCACGGAGAGGGGGCGCAAGCGCGCCACTGAGGGAAGTGAGCAGCCAGCCGACTGGCCTGCAGCACTGACGGCGGGGCGCCGTCGCCCCCCAGTGTGTCTGCAGGGGACTGCATCCCCTGCCTGACCTGGCTCATTTCGCCTGCAGGTTGAGCATTTGAGATTGTTTGAGAGTAAACAACACTCTTTATTGATTGCAACATGGGAACATGTACATTTATACATTTTGTTGGGTGCACCTTTTCCGGGGCATAACAATGAAAAACAGCGGGAACACTCGATGTGGTCGCTTGAACATTCAACACATCTGAACCGTGTGCAGGGGTTATGTGCTTGGGAGACCGCGATAGGGAAGTGCAGCGCCTTCTGGGGCTGACAACCTGAACAGAACTTAAGCGGCACCTCTTGTGCGGCAACAGAGGGGTAAGAGCAGCGTCTCCCTGCTGCCGGATCCCTTCCCCACTCGCAATCACAGCTAGGAGGGCTGAGGCTTCTTCCTCCTGGGCGTCGGGTCCCGTCGGGGGCCCGGGGGAGGGCCTTTGCCCCAGGCCGACTGGCGTGGAGCTCGGGCCGGAGTACGTGCTCTCGCCGGCGGCCCTCCCACTCCAGCAGTGGGCGCCGGTCTCTTGCCAGCTGTCAGAGGAGCGGCGGGCCTGTGAGAGCTAGCAGTGGGCTGGGGCTGGCGTCTGGGGATGATGTCGCGCAGAGCTTCCGTCTGCTTCTTCCTCAGATCGAATCTAGCCTGAATGGCTTCAAGTGAATGTCCGAATAACCCAGCCGCAGACACTGGTGCGTCCAGATACACAGCTCTGTCTCTATCAGGGACGTCGGAGAGGGTCAGCCACAGGTGCCTCTGCGCCACCACTGTCGAAGCCATCCCTCTGCCCAGGGAGAGCGCTGCACAGCGAGACGCACGGAGGATGTAATCCGTGGTGACTCTAACCTCGTTAAGAAGAGGTGACAGCGGGCTGTCCTCCGGAACCAGCGATCCAAGCTCCGCCAGGCACATTGCTTGGTACGTCTGGAGCATGGTGACGGAGCTCATGGCTCGAGCGGTGCCGGCCTGAGCCCGATAAATCTTCTCCAGCTGCGAGGCCGAGAATCTGCAGTGCTTGGACGGCAGAGTTGCGGGGCCACCGACACCATGGTTATGGGACGGGGCCAGATAAGCAGCCAGAGACGGCTCCATAGGGGGTGGGTTAGCTAAACCAGCTCCCTCGGCGCCGTCCAATTCCATGTACTGTCCATAGCCGGGCACAGTGACGCGGGTAGACAGAGGTTTGTCCCATGACGCTGTTAGCTCGCAGAGAAAGTCTGGGAACATGGGGAGGCAGTTTTTGGCCGTTGCGGGCTCCGGTGGAAGGAAAAAACCCGCAAACCGCGACGGCTTCCGAGCTGGTGGAGGAGAGGGCCAGTCCACCTGCAGCTTCTCAGCGGCACGGCGAAACAGGGAGAAAAGAGAGGTGTCATCGTGGCCGACCGGCGCAGCAGCGGCGGCATATTGGGTCGACAATGAGCTCTCCTGCTCATCCTCCGACAAACCATGGATGTCCAGGCCGATGTCCAGCACGTCATCGTCTTCCTGGGGAGCGCTGGCGGGCTTCAACCCAGGCTGAAGCCCGTCAGCGCTCCTGCATGGTTCCGGTCCGTCATCGGCTAACCCGTCAACGTATTCCATGTGGTCAGCCCAGCTAATCGCGGGGACATCGACCTGAAAATTTTCGTCTTCGGACTCGGACGAAGCCGGGGCTCCAGACTCGGAAAGAAGAGGGTCATGCCGTGCGACAGCCGAGCGTCCCAGCACTCTTTCCACAAACGTCACCCGTCTTTCCAGGGTCGAGCGTCGGAGCTGGCGACAAAATGCACAAGCTTCGGGCTCCGTCAACGCTCTCCTAGCGTGGACGATCCCCAGGCAGACAGGGCAGGCATCGTGCTGGTCGCTGTCGTGCAAAGAGAAACCACATCCCTGAGGACAGGGGCGAACAGAAGATTTCTGCTTTGCTCGCTTCGGTTTGGAGTCCATTCCCAAAACGCAAAGCGAAACGCTGCACAAGAAAAACTTGAAAATAGCGCTCCGCGGGCAGCCTACGCACCAGCTGGGCGGTGGAGGCTAACACCAACAGGGGCAGTTAAGCTAGGTTCAAGTTGGCAGACAACGGAGCTAACTAGCAGTAGCTAGCTAGCCCAACTCAGCAGAGGTGTTCTCAGCGAGGTGAAGAGCGTAAGAACTGAGGGATGACGGTGATGGCAGCGGCTATATGTGCGGGCGGGGCCTTGCGCGTGTCATCACACGTCATCTGCCGTAAAGGCGTGAATAAAGGTTTCTTCAGCCAGGACACGCGAGGGCGTGATATCCCATACTTATGTGTTGTACCGAGTGAATCGACTGAAAGGGAACATGATGATGCCAGAAAAAGAGGCCATCATTTGGCTAAAATCCCAAAATGAATCTTAAAAAGGAAAAAAATGTGGCAACACCAAAAGACCATTGAAAAAAAGATAAAATCGATAACTGTAAATTATAGTCGTGGTAAAGAAAAAACCCTTTGTCATTGTCATCAAGTCTACAAGCTAGAGATGAAATACATAGAAATACAGATGAAATCGAGAGGATTTACAACAAGGTGAGATTAGGTCAGATTAGACTTGACTAAAAACATCTGAAGGAGACGCCCAGTTTTAGAGAAAAATCTTTGATGAAGACTAATTTGTATCAAAATGATTGGAAAAGAAAATTATGTGGAAGGAGTAAAACAGCTCATGATAGAAGTGATAGCTGATGGGCTACGCCCTCTGCTCAGCTTCAGCAGAGCTGACTTTATGGCTCTTTGCAGTGCACATGGGTAAGAGGTGAAAGCAAAAGCAACCCAAGAATTGTCATGACAGAAAAATGAGATATTAAAGCCAAGATCCAAAGGATCAAAAAAGGACAAAAAATAATAATAATCCATAAATCTAAAGTGACTTTGTCCGTTTACGTTTGAGCCTCTGAAAATGGGAGAGTGTGGGTATAAAACCTGCTGTAATTCCTGCAGGGTTAAGTAGTTTTGTTAAACGCCATGAATTAAAGCTTAAAGTCTGCACTTCAAGCAAATTTAGATCATTTCAGTTTGAACTGACTGTGGTGGTGTACAGAAGCAAAATTATAAACCTGTGTTGAGTCCCAAAAGAGCAGAGTGTGACTGGAGTACGTGCTGGTAAAATATCTCAACATTACTGAACTCCTAATAAGTTATTAAACATCCCCAGCTAAAATAGTCGATCTACAGTGTCTCTGTGTCCCCTCAGATTCCACAAAACCATCCATTAATATCAGCAAAGGCTTGAGACCAAGAGTCTTTCAGTGCAACAGGGGAGCAGAGCACATTTGCTGCTCTGTTCCCATTAACGGTGGTAAGAATGAAAAAAAAAAAAGAAATCTTAACTGCGAGTGTGTGTCGGTGTTTTTTTTAAAATTCCTGAATAAATTAGAGCAGCCATGGAAATTTACCAAGTGTCATAAGATTAAGGGCAAAAATTTTTCTAATAACCTGACTTTTTAAAAGTTCTTATTCTCAGAGAGCGTTTATCGACTCTGGTCATTTATCATTTCACAAATGTTAATTAACTCCTGGGTGCTCTTGAGATAAGCTCTGGGGTGTGTGTGTGTGTGTGTGTGTGTGTGTGTGTGTGTGTGTGTGTGTGTGTGTGATGACTCATACCTGAGGCAGAGCTTGGACCACGGTGTCAAGAAGAGCTCTCATCCCCGTTGCCATTTTCAACAACTTCAACACTGAAGAGAGATCACACAGGGTCAGAGAAAACTATAGCCATGGGTAAAACTGCATAAGTCTGTGTCTGTACGTGACACTTGACCTACGTGTTGGGGTGATAAACAACCAACAACACCTACAGAGTGAAGAGAAGTAATACCAAAGACAGAAAGACTAAAGACACCAGAGGGATGGAGGAGAAAAGTCAAGATAGATACATAAGGTGTGGGCAGAGAGAGAAAGAGAGACAGTAAACGATCAATACATGGAACAGGTTTCCCAGCTCATCATAAGCGACCTTCGACAATTCCCAGATGTCCAATTTCTGGAGGAACTCGGTAATTACTGGAGCCAGAGGAAAACATGAGAGTATTCTCACAGAGAACAGCAAGGAACAATATAACCTCCTGGGAGATGGGCTGCTCTTCACAGTTCTTAGTGAAGATACACAGTGCGTGACAAAGAGAGGGTGAAAGCAGTGGTTACAGCCCACGAAGAGAACAACTCTTAATAACCTTTTCACCAAAACATACAGCCAACAGCTTTACTTACAGGCAGTTGCTGCCTTTATTTGCTGAAAACATTTTAGAGTCTTTAATGCTCGATCACAGCGACTTTTTAAAAAAAATGCTGTTTGCCAATCATTTTAATAACTTTGACTATATTTTGACCGCTGGGACTTTGTCCTGTAAGATCTGGTACTGCAATTAAATATCTACAGTTCTGAAGGAGGACTTCTGTCTAATGAACTATGACATATGATGATTGTTTTGGCACCTGGTTGGAAATTAGCCTCAGCAATGCTACAGTTCGTAAAAAAGCATGGCTGTACATTATTTCAATGTCAGGTTTCATATTACATCTAATTTGGTATCTGTAGGATATAAATTATAGTTCTGTGGTTGATATTATGACTGCTCAGTAACACTATATATCCTCATTGGTCACTTTGTTCGGGACAACAGTTCAACTGCTTGCTAGCATAAATATCTAATCAACCAACCACATGTTGGCAACTTTAAGTGTTTAGGCTGATAGGCGTGGTTGAAACAACCTGCTGAACTTCAAGTCCAGCATCAGAGTAAGGCAGAAAGGGAATTTAATGAGTCTGAACGTGGATCAGACAGACTGGTTTCCCCTGTCTTCACTGCAGCTCGTCCACAGTTAGCTAAGAATCAGACAACAGTAAATACTTAGCTAAAAACTGAGTATTGTAAAAAACATGTAATTTATATAGTTTTTAAAGTATATATAAATTTGAGCATATTTGCATAGTAACAGTATTTTATTTCCAGTATTTGTTTTTGTTTGTTTTCCAAGTTATAGGAAAAAGTTTCTCTGGGAGACAGCTGCTTCTGAGGCTAAATGTGCTACACTTCCAAATTAATGGTTGCATTTGTCATCTTTCTTTTTTCACTTCTCTGGGTTTTATTTTTATACAAAATATAAAATGAACACAAATAATAGCCTTCTCATTTCTATATACCTGTTGACTATTTTGGAGTAGCAGCTAGGCAATACTTACACTCAAAGTCTAGCTGGTAGAGCTGTTTGTTCACTGACTGTTTTGAATGTGTCCATCTGGTTCATTAAAAATGTCAAGCCTACAAAGAGTTTATAACACTGAAAAACTAAGGCTTACACCATTAGTTCAAGGGAAAAGCTAGCATCCCTGCCAGCTAATAATTCACAAGCACGGTCATTATATTGTGGGGTAGATTATTATTATACTGGGTCATGCTAAAAACATTAAATGAGATTTTATTTGTTCAAATGCAGTCCTTGGACTTTGAAGGAGTATTAGGGCCACATTAAGAAAAAAACATGTTATTATTCATTTTGAGAATAAAGTCAAAGTAACAATTTGAAAATAATTACAATGTTTTATTAGATGGGTTAGTTAAATCGTACTTTAGAATTGCTTTTAGTACAAATAAATTCTTTCTTTTTTAGCACATAAACACTGTGTGGTGACAAATATAAGGACAGAAAGATGCATATAGTCAGTAGGAAAGACCACAGAAATTTGGCCAGATTTGCGCAAAATGAAACAATGAAATGAAACATCAATGGGCAGATTACTAATGGTCACACTATGATTTACAACAAGACACAAAAAGACAGCTGATCATGCTGTTTCTACACAGGCATTTAGTAGACGGCATAAACGCTGTGGCAGTTATTTGACTTGAAACGACAAATTTCATCTCCACATTCTGAATTTACTCTGAGAGTTTAATCTCAAAATGAACAATAATATTTTTCTTTTAATGTTGCTGTAACATTTCATTGTACTGGACACTTTTAGAGAAAAACTAACAATAACTGCCAACATACAACAAAACAGTCGGATGAATATTCTATTGTATTATCCCACTAGCGAGTTGGAATTAATCCACTTGTATGAAACGACTGTGGAACATTTTAATATTCTCTCTCACAGTTACAAATTAGTTAACATTCATACACAGTGGCAAAAATGTTAAGAGAAGAAAGACTAAAAGTCACCAGTAGCCCTCACACTCATCATCAAATACCCCACTTGCTTCTTAATTACCACTGGCTGCTGTTTAGTTAGCATATTACCCATGGGTCCACTCAGAGGTCCCTGAACAGAATTATGGAGGGCAGAGGGTGATGGTAAGAGAGGGCGAGGATTAAGTGAGATTGATGTAATTAGCCTTTATCCCCCACAGTGTGAAGTTAAGAGGACAGCCCAAAGAACTGGTCCTTCAATTTCCCCAGATTTATTAGAGCACAGATGCAAAATGAGAGTCAAGTTAAAAACAAGAGCAAATCTCAGTGATATCTGGATACTGATATCAACCTCAGTGAGCCTCTTTTTCAAGTTACTCAGTCAGTCAGTAGGCCAGTCTAAAATTCTTAAGCAGTCAACACAACTAGTCATCGTTATCCATGTGTCTTCGTTCAGCGGTAGGTTTGAAGGCTCCCTAAATGCTGTTTCATAGATTGAATTAAACACATAAAGAAACATTCATCACTTCCACAAGTTAAATCAAACAAAAATGAACATGTCTGTAATATTTAACATAAAAAGCTTCCAGGACATGAGAGATTACACCTGCTAAGCTTCTGTTAGGCTCCTCTGATTTCATTTTCAAAAGCTTCATTTACAAAAATAATGAACACAATCATTTTGTGAGAACTAAATTGAAATTAGCGATGTGGAAATATACATGACTTTTAATTTATCTCGACTGCTGGGTGATATTAAAGAACAGCTGGGCACACTATAGCTCAAACAACAGCTACAGAAAACTGAAACAGAAGCAAAACACACAAAACCTCTGACTAATTTTCTCTGGAAAAATGGTAAATTAGGAAACGGGTAAGGGACAAGCACATGTATAAAAATATAAAATAATAAAAGAAGTAATGTAAGATGAAGTTTGAGGCATAAGAAAACACCATGGGCAGGTTAAGGACGTGTGCCTCTGTGGGTTGTGGTATACCTCGTGCTATCCTGAGCACCCTCATGATCCTGATGATGGTGGGGTTGATGGGGAGCGAGGCATTGATCTCAATCTCTTCCAGGGTGATGCCCATCACTGACAACAGCACAATGGCCAAATCCAACTGGTTCCACCTACACACACAGACACGCACAACGACTTTTCAACATACCGGAAAAATACCGAACCCGACGGAATATAATGTGAGTCTTAAAAAAAGGAGAACGAGGATGAATTGCTCAGGATTTCATGACTGCACACATCATGGTCGGTGTCATGTTAATTTCCCAATGAATATTAATGTTCTACATCACATTTGTGCATAATTGGCCTTACTTTCGCACAACTGACTTGGCAGAAGAATTGGTAACAGCTCACCATTACCCTAAGGCCTGCTCCAGCTATGAATATTTATAATAATAGTAGGATAAGAGTTTGAATACAATGCAAACTTGGACAAAGAAACAATATCTGCTGAGTGATTTATGTAGCCTGTTGTCATTTTATTGGTCAAAAAAAGAGTTACTAAATGGCTCATGTGGGAGAATTCATGAATGTAAAGTTAAATAAATAATGTGGATTTTGATATTTTTGTCAAAGTTTTGATGCAAACTTCATATTGTAATGCTAATTCTGAAACAAGCATCGCATAATCTCATCAGACAACAAACATAAAGAGGACATTCTTCAGTTATATTGTTGTTGAGTAGCTATATTATGAAAGAACCTTTAAAACCCTTATATATGAAAGAGACCTGACCTTTCTTACTTTAAATGACATGTGCACTTCCTTAAATATACATTCCCCCCTTATTTTTTTTTAAATGTAGCAACGTTTCCTTCACTTTTCACTCAGGTTACAGCAAAATTATTGCCCGGGGGAATGTTTCCCCACTGCGTTTCACGCTAGACAATATCTTAGTGCCGGAACAACAAGAAGCGGCACACAGACAGACTCACACAGTGTAAACACACTCAAAACAGGGTTGCCTAATAAACCCAGGGGTTTCCAAAAAGACACACAAGGGTGAAGACAGAAAAAGACAAAGGTGCTGCAAAAGAAGAGAGAGGAAGGACATAGAGAAAGAGAGCCATGAAATGTAATGCACACTAGAAGAAATACCGTGACTAACTAAAACTGAGACACATAGAAAGATGGACATTCAAATAGGTCGGAAGAAGTAATTTTGAAAGCAAGAGGGGCAGAAATAACCAATAGCAATTTTCTCCAGCACAGTTCTTGAAATGGATCGGAAGCAGCAATAATAAATCTACATAGTAGGGTCGAATAATATTCGCCAACACTCTCACAGCTGCTCCACGGTCTTGTATACGTAACTGAGAGAAGAGCCCTGCAGGATTGCTATGATGCTGGGTGAAGATATGGAAATGAGTTAAAAATTCAAGACTTTCTGCACCTGCACAGTTGGATCGTGTTTTTAAATTAAACATTCACCATATAATTGACCGATGACATCATCAAAAACTTGTGTAAAAGGGGCTTGGATCTTATTCTCTTTACACAGTGCTGGCATAGTCGGTTGGTTATATTTAAACAACACATTTTTGTCACCATCCATCTGTCCATAGATCTAACCAGGTCTCTTAGCAACTTCATAGTGTATGCTGTTAATATACTAGCAGGCTCACCGACACTGCATTCTCACACAGGAAATACCTGCCAATGATATCTAAAGCAGGATTTAGCTCTTTGTGGTTCTAATTAGGCACAAAAGCCTGAAGAGAAAATAAACAACCTGAACAGAAGTGCAGAACTTGAAACGTGTGGAATAAGAAAGCAAGCATTCTCTAAAAATGGTCTTCTTCACCTTTTTTGAGATTGCATATTATGCTCTTTGTATGATACCTGTTACAGTCCCTATTTTCATTCACTGTAGGCTGTTTTTTTGTGGATTGACAATTTCTGGCAAAAGTTAGTGCCAAACATAAACAATCTTTCTTAAAGGTACAATGTATAAAATTTCCACTACTAGATGTCAGTAGATAGCAGTAAACTGAGTTCTGTGTTCCAAATTCAAGTGTATATTCCTGTAGGAAAAACATGTTTTTGTGAGAGCAAAAACATTCAATTTGTACTCATAATGACCACAGCTCGCATGTTTCTGCAACTGTTTGGACCTGATTCTCCCCAGAGTTTCAGTAGAGTGCTGTGAGTCCACCGTTTACCTCAGCTGTCAATGCAGGGTGAGAAACGTCCACGTCTATTTACTCTGGAAGAGGCTGTAAAACTTTGTGAAAGGAGTCTGATCTGAGTCAATGAGTCAAAGAAGCCGACTTGTGGCCAATGACAGACATACTGAGGTGAGTTCCTGAGGATATGCAGAACGTTTCTGTCTGTTTCTGCTTCTGTTAGCCACTGTTAGCTGGGGTTTGTTGGGTCTGTGTTTCCACAAGCCCCGCTAGTTTAGAGACTTATTCATCATGAAGACATCAAGACATAACAGAACATCTACAACCGGTTTTTCACTCGCTAACGAGGAAAGTTTTTGGTCAAGAACCAGCTCTTGGAGCTCACGCTCCTAACCTGTCTCATGCCCAAAATCCCCCCAAGAGCAGCTTCCCTCGCAGCTATTTATTGACAAACTGTTACAATACACGTCACAGCACGAGCACCTCCCTCTGTAAAACCCCCAGTGGTTCTAAGACAAGGCACTGTGTGTGTGTGTGTATGTGTAAGCACGTATATGCATGTGCAAGAATGTGTGTGTGTGTGCGTGTGTGTGACCTCCTGCTGACCAAAAGGGTCATAAAAGCAGGAAGCTTACAACAGAAGAAACAGATCTTGCAGATAGGATGTATGTACAATAAATCCTCCCCCAGCACAGAGTGGCTGGACAGGTGGTCAGGATCAAAGGGATGTCTTGATCCTATAGATTGAACTCAGACTTACAAATTTAAGAAGCCCAATGACAACATTCAACAATTAGACTTAACAGGGTTAGCTGCTATTAGCAGGTGTTGGTGAAACTGTCTGACTTGTTGAACTCTTGAGACACTTACGTGAATAAATATGATGCGAGAACGTAATGAAAATGTATGTCAGAGAGAAAGCGTAATTTTTAGGACACTAACAACAGCTGGTAGCTGTACGGAGACAGGAGTGTTGCATATCTAATTTGCAGACAATAACTGACTGCAACAATATTGGGAATAAATAAGCATGTTTGTCTGACTTGAGAGGAGGAAGAGGATGATATTTGATGAAGTTGCTGGTAACGTTGTCTCTTTCCTTCACGTGTTAGTTCCTCTGCAGATAAAACATAGGTATGATGCTTCATATCTTGAGTCGGAAGTTGCAGACACAAATTAAAATGTCGCTCCATCGCATGCAAACACCTATAACTTCTCCTTCCCCTTTGGTGTTTTACATATATAGTCGGTCTCTAGGCAAATACGTAAAACACAATTAGTTGACAGGGAGATGTCCATCACGGCCACTGTAGTCAAACATGGTGGGGGAACACGGCGGCTTTCACTAACGACAAATCTGGTTCTATGTACATTTAATAGATGATTCAATTTATAAGAAGGTATAGGAGTGCTGGAAGACATAATCACAAAGTAATCTGCGTGTGTAAGTTTTGCCCTTGAATCTGTGATCTTGTATTTTTTTCCTGTCGTCTCTCAGAGCTTAGCTGGCCACAGCAAGCAGCTGCTTCTCTATTAGGAAGAAATATAAGAGATAAGGCCGTGGTATATAATACCAGAATATGGACTGTACAAGGATTAACTTGCTGCTGGTGCTATAGTATAACATAACAGATTTTATCAGTTTTGCATGCTTCAAAGATTTAGTGCAGCCGGGACTGTACCTGTCCTTGAAGAAGCGCCGAAAGCCAAAAGCTACCAGTTTGAGAGAGGCCTCGATCACGAACGTGGACGTGAAGAAGTAGTTGCAGTACTTTAATGCAGTCTCCAGAGACTGGGAGTAAGAGAGGTGAAAGATGGACAGAGAGGTTAGAACTGAGACAACAACAGCAGACAGTTAATATCACCTCTCCCGTGACCTATTACAAGCACATTTGTTATCTTTTTTCACGCCAGTAAAATGGTTTTTTTATCAGTTCACTGAAGAATGAAGCAAATAACACAGCAAGTTATGAGAATTGTTGTTCAGTGAATCCGTTTTGCCAGAGTCAGCAACATTTGCACTTGCCAACAAATTTCTTTTAATAGAGGAGAGCTTAATTGAGACAGACAGCTAAATTATGTCACACTCTAGGGAGAAACAGAGAGCATTTTTTCTACTACGCTGGTATTAATGAGTCAGACAAAAAAAGGGCTACACAAGTCAAACATTTGTAATGTTCAGTGCACATAATTAAACCAGATTATCCACAACAAGTCTAATTACATATTAACAAAGCGTGTGTTGAGAGGTAGTAGAAATTTGCCATTTTCAAACAGATGTTTGGACTTTAACTGCATAACGATGCTATTTTAAATGATCTTTGTAGATTTTTGACTTATGGTAAAATACTTTTAGTACTAGTTTTGAAGCTGAGACCAAACAGAGAGTGAGTTGGTCATTGTGCATGCCTTCATGCTGACAATTGGTTGCTAGAGGATGTTTCTGGTTGTCTAGGTAATGTATTTTCAGGGCAGATGATTTCCTGTCCTCTCATTGGTGGTTGCTTCAATCAATTGCGTTGAAGTTGAGAGAAGTTTAATTCAGAACCTCCTTTATTTATTTTTTTTACCCATAAGTCATTTGAAATCAGCGAATGCTATTGGCCATCTACCCTCTCTGGTCGCCACAGTGCTACAAAATCACAGCTTAAAACACACAGATAATCAAGACCAGAAAATACCTGAAGGATTTCCAGAATTAGTCGTGTTAATCTATAAGGTTAAGCATTTTAGGATGTCTAAGGAACTTGGAAAGAAAAGCGTCTGGATTTCTTGAAATTTCTTCTCATCTGAGAAGCTTCTTCAGTTTTAAGAGCAACTGGTGGAGAGTCACAGATTTTAAGCCCTATGGGACTGTCCCCAAAGAGGGTCATGGACCCCCTATTGATCCTCTACCTAATCACCAAGGCCAAGGTGTAAAAATAGGTCAGAATCAGCCAAGGTTTTGGGTTTTTGAGCCCAATGCGAAACCTAGCCCCCCCCCTATCATGTGATTTCCTGAGGTCAAATGGCCCAGGATCTGAGCGGGCGTTAAGGCGCCTACACATTGGCGTCCTCGAAAGAGTGACCTTTAGATGCAGATGGAAAAGCCGAGTCTTGTCTTGTCGAGGTGGCTCCTCTATGCTGTGCCGTGCATTTATGAAGTGGCTGTATGGTCTCTCCGATGTAGAGGTCTGAGCGTTCCTCGCTACACTGTACAGCTTCTCGGATGAGAGGTGAAATGTCTTCAAGAAACTTAAAGAAGTCGAGACCTTTCTTTGCAAGCTCCTTAGACTATGATGACCTGGATGATGAAAAAGTGGCTGGGGAGTTTCTTCCCTGTTTTCTGTTTTTATACCAGGCAAAACTAACTGTCCATAGCTTTATAGGACTAGGAACAATTTTGTTTGTTCAGGTTCAGATAAAGGAAAAAAATAACCGTTATAACTTATTTTATAATATAGATCTTTTTCAAAATGTGTTTTTGTCAGGTTACTTTACTGTTAAAGCTCTTACAAAACCATTCATTTTTACAGCAGTTCTGCTCTGAAGACAAAAATGTAATTATTTTCATTGTTAAACGAGTTAAGTCAAAGGCCAGTGTTTTTAACTTTTCCACTTTAAGCAGCCTTTATAATACCATTTCAGCTACATTTCTTTCCTTTATTCCCAAAGGGCTTCAGTCAAGTGTTATGTAGCCATAAACCCTGCAGTTCTTTGACGATAGCCTCGCATGTGTGGGCGATAGCCTTTGGATGTCAATGGCAATTCACACAGTCAACTGAAAATAATGAGCTCCGTGGGCTGTCTGTGTACAGCTATGTAAGTAGCTAATACCTTATATGTTTGCCACAATTGTCTCTCAAGATAAGAACATTTTCAGCTCAACACTGAGACCGAACACCACGACAAGTCGTATACAGCCTACATGCCACAGGTCAGAAATGTGAGAGGAAACAGTGGGGGCAACACCACAGGGAAAGATCCTGACTGATTTGAGTGGGTTGCTCTGGTAGTTTCATTTCCTCCTTAGTGATCATATGTTAAACCATTTGATTATGCTATTTCATTAGGGTAGCAAGAACATGGCATAAAAAAGTCAACTGTTACCATCCATTTAACACGTGAAGAGCCTTTTCTTACTTTTTTTATATTCCAGCACTTCAAGATATGCTTTAGTTTTTGGCAGTATTTATTGCTGATTCAGAGCAGCGGGCTGGCCACTTCCCTCAGGAAATGGCAACTTTTAACCATCAACACCTACTCAGAAGCTTTTGATGAGACTGAGAAAGAAACAGCAGATTTGTTCAAAACATCGCTCTATCCTCCTCAAGCAAGGCTGTCACCTGTGGTTGGTCGTAGTGCTCCAGAGACATGGTGATGACATTAATGCAGATAATGAAGGTGATGACCAGGTCCAGGTAGTGGCTGGTGCACAGAGCATGGATAGCCAGGCGTGTAGGACCATAGGATGCATAGTAGGGCAGCTTCTGTGCCTCTGGATAGAGGAAGAAAAAAAAATAAGACAATTAGGGTTTAGGGTCAATGAATGAGAAGGAAAAATGACAGAAGGAAAACAAAATGGGAGTGAAAGACAAATTAGAAAAATGTAGAATAAAACAAATGACCAAAAAATGACAAAATACCAAAAAAGAAAATATACAGACAAAAATTTTTCATTAAACAAACAGTGAATAAAAGCTGTACACTCAGTCTTGAGTTACGCCTTCTTCATACTTTGCTTCCAAGAATCTAGGCTATATTTGTAAGTGGTTATGAGGCTTTCTTCAGCCTGAGGATCTTTTATTTGGACATTGGCTGCTTTTTCACTCATTTATAGTACAGTACTAGTTTTGTTTTTTTTTTTCTTTTTGTCGAGCCGCTTAACGCTGACCTATAAATGATTCAAGCATAAAACAGACACCTACCTCAAAGACTGCGGAATATTGCATCTACATATAACATAAACTGAGAACCCATTTTAAAATGTACCTTTAGAAACTTTGTTACAAGCAACCTGTCAGAAAAACATTAATTTGATCCAATCCAGCCAAGACCTGACACAAGACATAAGATCTACTTGCCAAAGTTACCAAAGTCCCATCAGAAATGGTCTCAATGGTGGACTGGCTGTCAAGAAGTTACTTTTAAGGAGGGGAAACGGGGAGAAAATGTCTGAGGCATGCTAAATTACACAAGAACTGGAACACAAATAAGTGGCAACAGCTCTTCTAGAGTGAAGAATCCAAATTTGAAACCTTTGGTTCAAATTGTTGTTGTCAGTATATACGTTGTTCCACCACGCAATGCTATCTGGAAGGTTCCTGTTTACCAATGGCTTAAATTTTCAGGAAGTGGTGCCAAACATACTGCTATAATGCTGGATAGAAAGAAAAAAATAGAACACTATCAGTCATGGATTGGCCTCAAGGCTTTTACACAGTAGTGAATTTATTCCAAAAGAGGGAAAGAATAATGACGCTCAGAGCAGCTGAAGAAAAGTCAGACACTGAGATAAACTCTGTGCTTATATAAAGAGAGAATTTGATAAATGTGTGAGAGAGGTTAAGTAGCTTTAAATGAGTTGAAAAAATGACTCATTCAACGTCATATTATCATGTGTAATATAAAAGATCAAATTAGAAGTCTTGGGCATATGCCACGTGGATTTTACCCAAGGAGTGGAGACTTTAAAAGATTGCATCTATTAAGTTAAACATATACTGTATATAAGATTTCGGAAACTGGAAGTATGAGAGAAGAGGTGAGCATTTTTTATATAATAGACTGTATACCGTTTGCATCTCTTTGCTAGATTTTCTCTTTATTCTTCTGTACACTCAGTCTTTGTTCCTCTCCCAATAGATTTTTGGATCTCATCAGTCCTCCTCCTTCCATGTATGTTTTTTTTCAACATGACTTGATTTTTTAAAACCGTCCTTTTTTACTTTCTTTTTTATTTCGTTAAATTTTCCGTCTCATCTTTCTGCTTTTCTTTATTAATTATTTTCCCCTCAATCTTTACAGTGCTTCAGGCACTCAGCTCCCTCCCAACTCCTGCGTATCCCACGTTCACCCTTCAGCTTCTTCCTGTTCTCTGGATCTTACTTCTCCTTTTCTTCTCCATGCGACGCTGGCGTTTCTCCTCACGTCTTCTGGCCTCCTCCACCTCCTGGTGCTGCCGACATTTGTGGAAGTTCTCCACGACCACACCCACAAACATGTTAAGGACGAAGAAGCTGACAATCAGCAAAAAGGAGATGAAGTAGAGCAGCATCCATGGGTTGTTGTTGATCATCGGCTAGAGGACACAGGGAAATGTAACATTAAAAAAAGGTAGACAAAAATAGGAAAACATAAATAATCCACGGGTGAGCTCAAAGTACCTACTTCCAGCCACCTCTGAGCAGCCTCATTTTAATCTCAATAAAAAAAAATACTATGAATGGAAAGTTTAAAGCCCTTTTCACAGATGTACTCAAACTTTTCTGACTTTTTTCTTTCCTTTTGAGTTTGTGTGATGCGTTAATGGGCAAAACGCTCAGCTAATAATCTGGTGCATTCACCTTTATCAAGTAGGGGTCTTGTGTGTCACCAGACAGTTTCTTAAATCACTACATAAAGCTTACAGCAGTATTCAATACAGACTATTTCCTGCTATGTGCTTTATGTGACCTGATTAACATCTGAAAATGGAAAGGTTAGTTGTTGATGTCCAGCGGCCCGGTTGTTTTAGCTGGTATGTACATGAAATATGGTGATCGCTGAGAATCACTTCCAGGACAAGTTTGACACTGTTCTAAATGTTTAGGGTTACACATCTATTCAACTCGTTTTAATAATAATGATAATAATAAATTTTATTTATGAGCGCCTTTCAAGTCACCCAAGGACACTTTACAATAGGATAAAACACTTAGTAAAACAATGGCAGAATAAGAACAATAAAATACAAGCACAAGATAAAATGAACAAACAGTGGATTCACAGTGAATATGCAGATTTGAACAGATGAGTTTTGAGTTGGGATTTAAACTGGGGGAGAGAACCAATATTTCTTATTTCAGGGGGCAGAGAGTTCCACAGCCTGGGAGCAGAGCCGCTGAAAGCTCTGCTTCCCATGGTGGTGAGGCGGAAGGAAGGTACAGTAAGCTGGATAGAAGAAGAAGAACGAAGTGAACGGGCAGAACAAGTGGTGGTTAACAGGTCAGAAAGGTAAGAAGGAGCGAGGTTATGAATGGCCTTGAAGGTGAGCAGAAGAAGTTTGAAAATTATCCGGAATTTCACAGGGAGCCAGTGAAGTTCCTGAAGAACAGGGGTGATGTGCTGGTAGGAGGGGGTTCTGGTGATAATGCGAGCAGCAGAGTTCTGAACCAGTTGAAGCTTATGGAGGGATTTTTGGGGGAGACCATGCAGAAGAGAATTGCAGTAGTCAATACGGGAGGTAACAAGACTATGTACAAGAATGGACGTAGACTGGGTGGAAAGAGAAGGAACCAATCTGTTAATGTTACGTAGATGGAAGTAGGCAGAACGGGTGAGATTATTGATGTGAGATTTATAGGAAAGTGAACTGTCTAGGATGACACCAAGGCTCTTAACCTGAGGAGAAGGGAAAACTGTGGAGTTATCGATGGTGAGTGAGAAATGGTTTGCCTTCAAAAGGTTGGATTTGGTGCCAATAAGGAGGATCTCAGTTTTATCCTCATTGAGCTTTAGAAAATTAGAGGTAAACCAGGATTTTAACTCGGATAGACATTCTGTAAGGGAAAGAAGGTGGGAGGGAGGAATCAGGTTTGCAAGAGAGATATAACTGGGTGTCATCAGCAAAACAGTGAAACTGAAGATCAAATTTGCGGAAGATGGTATCTAGAGGGAGGATGTATATTATAAAGAGAAGAGGGCCTAAAACTGAGCCTTGGGGTACACCAGAGGTGACGGGGAATAGACGAGAGCGGAATGATCTTAGTTGAATAAACTGGGAGCGGTCGAGGAGATATGATTGAAAACAGACGAGGGGTGTGTCAGAGATGCCGAGAGAGGAAAGTCTGCTTAGAAGGACAGAGTGAGAAATGGTGTCAAAGGCTGAGCTCAGATCTAAAAGGACGAGAATGGTGAGAAGACCAGAGTCAGCTCCGATTAGAAGATCGTTAGTGACTTTAAGTAGAGCAGTTTCGGTACTGTGACATGAGCGAAAACCAGATTGAAATCTCTTTTTTGAGAGAAAAGAATACATCTGACACTCTGTGTCCATATTCAGTACAGTTTGAAAATCTGGGGACTGTCAGCAATCTCAAAGGATGACAGTAAACAGAGGAATAGGCAGAGAATGGAGACAACGTGGGTTGATTGGATGTGGAGGTAGTTTTTGGGAGAGAGTCATTAGAAAACAAAACAAAAAATAAAGAAAAAAAACTCTGAAGTTCAGTGACAATAAAGCTGGAGATGAGAGTCAGATTTTCAATTTGGGGGAGCGCTGAGAGCTGAAAGCACTGGGTGGAGTGTAAATGGGATTAGTCATTCAGAGCCATGTTGGACTGCAGTGAGGGTTCTCCCTGAGGCGAGGAAACTGAATCATCCAGAATAATGCCCACTCTTTTTAATAGATTCTCTAATAGATTTTCAAATAAACCAATTCTACAAGGAACGTGTTCACTTTGTAGCCACTATAGAAGACTAATTTGCATCACGTTATTGGATGGTGTTGTCGTCTGTGTATATTATTTGTGGGGTTAAGGAGACAGTAAGCAGCGTGTTCTCCAATTTAGGAAGCAAAGATACATTTTTAAGATCGTGACTGGCCTCAGGTGTGATTGTTTATTAGAACGTTTTAGCTTCCATTAGATAACTATAGTATCTCTGATAGAGCATTCAAGCAAAGCTCCTAATTTCACATTCCAATTATAGCTCAACTCTCACCTTCAATCATAATTTTAAAGTCTTATGTGAAACTAGTTATGAACAACATTCAGCTCACATAACATTCATTGGAGGGAGTGTGGGTTAATTAAATTTAAAAAAAGGGTATTTGCATTATAGCAAAGACACAGGCAGTGCACTTAAAAACAGCATAATAGGGACATTGGAGTAAAGCTCTTCAAATAAAATATACTAACAAAGGGATCTCAGAGGACTGGGCCGTCACATTTAACCGTTTCATGCATGACAACCTCAATCTGGTTAGTATTTTTAGTCATCTTTAAGCATGAAAAAAGATTTTTGAACTTCATTTTTTTAAACATGTACTTCTTAAAGAGTTTGTTACATGTCGACTTAGGTGGACATCATACGTTTTGACTTATGAATTTGGTATGGAGTGACACATCAGTGTCCAATGTAGTGGTTTATGTGCAGGTATACCATCAACACTGACACAAATACAAGAAAGCAGCCTTTGAACAGCTGTCCACTGTAGTGACCACTATGTGTGAAAGGGTTAAATGTGATTCCAATGATAAAATCCAGAAGGAGAAGGTGATGTAGAAGGTGCTGCTCCTACAGGAAACATTTGTAGTATTGCAATGATATGAACAGACGACACTAAGACACGTCCCTGTGGAGGAGATCTGGGAACATCCAACTGGGTTGAATATTCAGAAGACCAGAAGGAGGAATTTTATATCCCATCTGTTAAAGAAATGTGGGATTCCCTCAAAGAGGTTTGAGTATGTAGATGGAGATTTAAGCAGGCATGTGGGCCACTCTGCTTAGTTTACTACCACTGAACAGTGAACCTGACTGACTGAATGACTGACAGACAGACAGATAGATAGACAGAAAAAGCTTTTAAGTATCTGGATATAAAACAATGAATGTGATCATTCGCATTAGGTAAATACAATGTCAGGTGAACTGCAAAACCTGATATATTATACCATATGTATGTCAATACAAGTGAAATAAAAGTATTTCAAAATGCTGAAACAAGCACAGCTTTTCTGCTTCCACAGGAATTAAGACGATAAGTAGCAGCAAGATGCTGCAAATCAAACACATCTAACTGATCATCATTAGGTGTGAGAAGAGTGTAGACTTTCTTTTTACTATAACCACAAGCATGAGCATAGGTATTTACGGTAATATTATTTATTACCTGCTGGTCAATTCCCACTGCATCTAGTCCATGGTACATGATGTTGACCCAGCCATCTTTTGATGCCAGCACAAACAGGGACATAAGAGCCTGAAAGGGACACAAGCAACAGCATGAATAAACAAAGCAGGGGTCTCCAACTCCAGTCCTCGAGAGCTACTGTCCTGCAGCTTTTAGATGTATCCTTGATCCAATGCACCTGAATCAAATGAATGGCTTGTTACCAGGCCTTTGCCAAACTTCATCGCATTCATGATTCAATCATTTGATTCACTGTGTTGGACTGGGGATGCATCTCAAAGCTGCAGGACCGTAGCTCTCGAGGACTGGAGTTGGAGACCCCTGATTTAGACCCATCCAAACAAAACGCTAATAGTATAATGGGCTAAATCTAACAGCTGGCATTTATTAAAAAAAAAAAAGACAAAGAAAAGATGTTAGTAGATCAAACCACAGACATGAAGCAAAGTACTTTAATCGCCTAGTGCTCAGAGCAACAAACATGAACTGCTATTATGTAATAGACATCAGTGGTACAATATTAAAAACATTAATTAGCATTGTCAGCCGTGTGAGTCCTTCCTCTGTTATTCTCCACCTCTTTTTGTTGTACGATGGGATGTTGTAGCTAACTGAAAACCATCTCTTCTATTGTGGGCAAAAGGCACTTTACATTTCTTTTTTCGCATTCATGAATCAAACTGTCGCTTTTTCTCCAGCTTTAAGACCATTTAAAGGATCGACAGCATAGTACAGTGTCTCTGTGTGCGGTGTAGTTTGTGTGTACTTCTAGGGTAATATGTGGGAAACAGCCCTGCCAGGATGCCAAGCATACACTGTATTCTATCTCGTACCTGTCCAAGGTTGTCAAAGTTGTATTTGTGGTGAACCCATCGATAGTTGGCAGCCAGGCAGTCAGATTTATTGGTGATATTCTTCACATCGAGACCCACACAGTAGTAGAACTTTCCTTTGAAAAGCTTTGAAGGAAAACAGACACAGGCAGAGGCACATGAAGATAAATCACGACAGAGCAGTGAAAAAAAAAACCTTCTCTGCATAGCCACTTCTTTCACTCGGTTTTTGAAGTCATTTCACAATTAGTGTTTGTAACTAGTGCATACATGGAGCTTTATTGAAGACTCCACGAGCGCTTGATATCAACAGTGTGGTTTTCCTCCCGAGAAAAGACGTTTTTAACTCTCACTCACACTGAACATCAAAGAGGGATGTGGGTAAAAGAATGCATAACAGCAGATGCAGAGAGAATGACATGAAATGAAGTGTGCAATAGCAGGGTGGGATTGACAACCAGGTGCAAAAGAAAATATGAAAATATAAAGGAGCCAGCTGTACATTTTCCATACTTGCAAACTTGCTTGTAGAGTTAAAAAGATAAACTAGATTTTGTGATGATATTCCCTTACTGATTTAAAAAAAAATAGCAAGGCAGAAGATGTTAGGTGGAGGGCAACTTGGACTTGGACACGAATATGTTTACCTGAACACCAAGGATGCCAAAGATGATGAAAAAGGCACAGCAGATGAGGACAATGTTGCCGATGGGCTTGAGGGACGTGATTAGGGTCTCGACCACCAGCTTCAGTCCTGGAGCTCTGCTGATCACCCTGTAGGACAAACAGGTGGAGAGGGATGGAAAGATGAAGAAAGAAGGAAGAAAAAAAACGACACACAGCATCTTTTAGAAGCGAAAGTAAAAAGAAAAAGAACAACGTGACTGCAGAGCTTTTGTCTAAAACACTGCGGTCATTTCAGTCACTTTTCTTTATGCTGGCATCCCAAAAACTGCCAATAATCTATTTTGTTATCTCAAGAAAACAGATTAATTTAACTCGCCAGCTGACAAAAGAAAATTAAAATAAGAATAAACGTCTGATTTCTCAAGATCATTTCTCCCAAGGAGATAATTTCGGTTTTCAGGATCCGACAGTGCAGCCTAGGCGGAGTAGTCGAACGCAGATTCACTGAGCGCTCAACACAGACAGCATCGTCAGAAGGAAGAGCGCAGGGCAAGCTAGCGAGACAGAAGTTAAGCTCACCTTTTAACATGGACCTCCCCCACTCTCATTCAGATCTGGCGTTTGGAATTATTTTGGTTTTCATGTGACATATGACCCTGAAGGTAAGCGAGTCATGGACTAAAGTAAAACAGTATGTTGGATGTGCCACGCAATGCTCAATTACATGGGTGGGAACTAGTGTGTTAGCGCAGTTAGCTCGTTAACGTGTTGGCCGTCTAGCCCCATGCACGGGGCGATCGGCGGTAGCTCGTTAACGGAGATTTGCCGTGTTGTGGAACACAACGAATATGACTGCACATTTACACCACATCATCCTAGTGCAAAGACAAGTGGAAGCAGAAAAAAAACAAGCAAGCATGCTACTAACTTTAGCCGAGTCATTTAGACAGCTGTTAGCACATGATTCTCCTTATGCTGCTGAGAATATAGCCCAGAAGAAGCGGATAGTATAGCTTTTATTTTGGAAAGAGACATTTCTCTGTAATAAACTCTCTTTTACAAAGATGAGTGATTCCTCAATCAGATACAGGGCTTGCAATATCGCTAGCCCGACGTCCCGGGGCTAGCGATTTTTTCAGTCGGTTTACCAAAATCTATCTCTTCCCTGCCCGTCGGGCTATTGTAGGAAGGAAAAATATATGTCAATGCTTTTGCATTCTTTCAGAAATGTAGCTGGGTAATTTTGTCATTGGCATCGGTGAGCCACTGTCAATATGTGACATATTGAAGTCGCGTTTGAATTTGCGCTTGTTTTTTTGCTTTCACTTTGCAATCGCGCGAACTGTGTATAGAGAGCGACAGCACTGATCTGTGAGTGATGATAATTTGTGCACCAATTCCTCTGACATCGTCTTATTAATCGTTAGCTTACTATGCAAACATGACAAGTGAAATCTCCCGCAGCTTAAACATGTGAGAGGTTGATCGCGCAGAGAATCGCTGAGCTTATGTGAGTGCGTGTGTAAAAGCATTTCAGTTCTGCTGAGCCAAATAAGACAGGTCAGGGTGAAGAAGTGACAGCCAAAGAAAAGCTTACCACAAAACGGAGAAGTTATGACAAATCAGACTATAAGGCAAAAAGAAAGTGCAGCTTTATGGTTTCATGGACAAAAGAATTTCTGTGGCTGCAATATGACGAGCTAAATAACCAGGGCTGCACATAAGTGGTCCGCAGGTGCGCATTCGCTGTCAAAATAAAAAACACGCACAAGGGTTAGGGTTAAATTTAAAAACTGTACTTTTGAGTTAAAATATATATTTATAATTTTAATAAATGACAAATTAAAAAGGCATGAACATTTTTTTTGTATCGAAAAAATATCGAACCGTGACACCAAAGTATCGAACCGAACCTCTGGACGGAGATCTCGGATGTTGTTCCTGGGATCTGTTGGAGCCACTCGTCCAGCTTGGGGGTCACTGTTACCTTTACCTTCCACATCTTCTCCAGCTCTTCTCTGGGCCCTTCGTTCTTCTCCAGCTTCTTGTGTTCCTTCTTCCTGATGTTGTTGTCATTCAGTATCGCTACGTCTATCACTACGACCATGTTCTTCTTTTGTGCTGCACTACTATGTCTGGTTAGCCATCACCAATTTGTCCATCTGTATCTGGAAGTCCCAGAGGATCTTAGCTCGGTCATTCTCCACCACCCTTGGAACAACTGGGACTTGATAACCAATCTCAGATGGGGGTGATGATATCTCCCCTCGGACCTGTCGCCCTGAGTCCCCCTTGCTGCAGCATTTGTGTTGTACCTCTTATTTTATCAGTTTCTCAGATCACTAATTAGGAATTTTGTCCCACTCTTTTTAAAGCATTTCTCAGTCCTGAGTCTGAGATGTAGCTCTTGTTTTTTTGCAGTTTCTCACACTGCTTCCTCCTGGTGAATCGTTCTTGCAGTAAAATGATGCAAAAGTGCTTGTGTGACTGGGTGATGGAAATGATTCCAAATTGTTTGGAAATGGTCTCACAACCGTTCCTAGATACAGTCCCTTTTTATGAACAATGTTGATCAGGTTTAATGTTTCAGGTAAAGCTACCTAATGCTAAGCTAACTAAGCTAAGTGAGTATTATTGATCTTCAGATTGCAAATATTTTCCTAAACTGTCCTTTTCCTTTTTAGAAACCATCCTGATGGGGCATGCAGTGGGGAAATGTGAAAAAATAACCGAAAGTCCTTCAAACCTGAGAGGACGGAGTGTCCTGAGCAACCTGAGCACACGGAGAACCCCGAGGATCTTAGCCCCACCCGCCATGGACACTACGATGTCAATCAGAGACACGAAGACCAAGAAACCATCTAGAATGTTCCAGCTGCTTCTCAGATAGGCAGTTTCCCCCAAATACAGACCCATAGACACCACCTGGGGAGATGAAGGGAGAAATGATGAGGAAATGCAGATGTGAGCAGATGTACACAGGCACACACACTCTTTGATATTCAAATTGCTTACTTAGCTTCTCAAACAGGTATTTCATTTCATATTGGACAGGAGAAGAGACTTAAAAAAATAAAACAGTTGGTTTGTAAGCGAAACTGTGGTTAGAAGGGACACAAGGAAAGAAATAAAAGGCAGTTATTAAAAGAAGACCAGGCAGAAATCATGAGCATACTTCAAAGTGGGAGTAGAATAAAGATTCCATAATGAAAAGAAAACCCTATTTGTTTGTGCCGTTAATCAGCTTTCATGTTGACACCGAATCTTGCTGACCACTGTGACTGGAGCAAAAGTCTATGAATAAAACTCGAGGAAAATAGTTTACAATTTCATTTAGATGTAGAGTAGTCTGCACTGCTGACAGTGCAATGTGCTACTTCAGCAGTCTGGCCAAATCTTCTTATGTCAGGCACTTCCACATTTCGGCTTTACTAACTGCCCGGACACAGAAGCCCAAACATAAAGAAGAGATGTTCGTCGAAATCGAGGTATGAACGTCATGCAGTTGTTTTTTCTGGTTGATTGTTCTATCAACTTCTAGTTACAGCGAGATGGGAACTCACAGTCGTAGGAAAACTCCTGAACTACAAAGAAAGGAAACGAGTGAGGTGGGTGGGGAAGATCAAGAATCTTGTATAAACTGTGGGAAAACTACCAGCTGGTGGAATGAAAGACAGACATAAGGGCAAGTGAAAAACCCCTGAAGTGGCTCAAAAAGACATTTGGAAAGTTTGGGGGAGAAGAGTTGACTTTCAAAGAAAAGTTGCGTGGCAGATGGGTGTAAGCCACATCATTTGACACCTGTCAAATGCTTTCATGGGATGGAGCAACTTCGGTGTTGCTGTCATTTCACAGCAAAACTTGCGAGACGCAGAAAATATAACTAGAGCCAGATTCTGGAACGCTTTTACATTATATTCTGTATCAAGTAAAGTCTTTCAGGCAGAGCATTTATTTTACTATTTTACTACAATGATCACTGTAGGACAAACAACTCCAGCTGCTTATCTCAGCTGTCATTATGTGTCCACACCACATCAAGTTATCGATGCTTACAAACATTTTTTCTGGTCAGTCGGTGCTGTTTTTGCCACTATTAGCTGTGAGGAATGGGTCACTTTTAAAGCCAGGCTCAAGTGGCTTCACCAGGAGTTTAAATTTCTGGCATTTTTGTGGTGGCATCATTTTCTGCCTCAAAATAAATAAATAAATACGTTTAAAAAAGAAGAAGAAACTTAGTGTCACTCAGGACAAAAAAAAAAGGTAGTTTGACAGTTTTACACCACCAGCCTATCATAGCTGTGTCCAACAAGAATCCTTTTATTATTACTTGTTATTATTATTATTACTTATTACTTGTTATTATTACTTGTTACTTTTACATACACAATATGTAAAAATTGTGTATGTTTCTGTTCTGTGTCTTTGTGTCTTGTGTCCTGTTTGTTTGTATATGTGTCTTTCTTGCTGCTGTTACACCCAAATTTCCCCTTGTGGGACAATTCAAGGATTATTCTATTCTGTTTTGGCTGGAGCGTCACATCAGTACATTACATGCAGCTTCATCTCTTTTTAGTTTATTTTTAGGGCTTTTTCTCACTTTTATAAGACGTGGGCTGCTGGACTTGGCCTTGTGGCATGTGGTCGCCTGCTTAACCACTGAGTGAAACCAGAGCCCTAATTGGCACCTTTAAAATTCACCATTACAAAAACTCAAATGACAGAAACAAAACAAGAAACACACTAAATAAAAATATGGGAAGCCTGTCCTTCAGCTAACGTGGTGTAAATCATGACTGTGAGTATATATTTTGGGGATTAACACAGATGAGATATGTACAGCAACAAGTTGGTCATGTCCTCTGTGCTCGGTCTATGTTAATGCTTTGAGAATTACAAATCAACTGTTATAGTATTAATAGCAGCCAGCAACACGGAGGCCCCCGTGGGACTACTGGAGTGCTGTGGACCTGCCATTAAGCAGATTAAATACGATAATAAAAATGATAGTAGGTCTATTGTCAAAGCATACTTGTCTCCTCTCACAGCTGTTATCCAGCTCACAGCTTTACAGTAAATTCATTTCTTATTTACACTCAAATTCCAATTGAAATTTAGCTGAAAACACTGTAATTGTTGCTACAGCGTTTTTTAAATGGATTGTTTAAAAAGGAAGCTCTGATTACACCTACAGGAGCTGCTCACACACAGAAACCCAGGTCATGAAGCCCCCAGTGCACATTTTCTGTGCTGACACTCACAGAATCAGAAACCCTTTAAACAGAGCCGGTCTGGAGTTTCAGTACTGGGGTAACTGGGATCTAACAGCTGTATTAGCCTGTCATGGATTTGCGCCTCAGTAAAAACACAAAATACTTTAACACAATACTTTAACCATAATGATAAGCTGAGCATAGTTTTAGTACACTATTTCCCACTTTAGCCTTCCCACACTACAAACCAGCTCGTCCCTGAGTGTTTGACAGAGACACTGCTGCCTGCTCTGTTCTCGCGCTCTCTTAGGCTTTCTACAAGTGTACGTGAAACAATGAGGAGTTCCCCAGAGCCATCTCCCTTCAAATTGAAGTCATGTGCCAGCACACATTAACAAGTTAAATGACTTATTTCCAGTTTTTCTGAAGCTTTATTTATTTATTAAAAAAAAACATTTTTGGGGGAAATAGTACTCAGGTCCCCTGATACAGAACGCTCACATGCTGTTTTGGGCAACTCCTCGTTTCTCTGAATTTTCAGTAATGGGGGTGTAGAGTGCAAAGACCCACAAGAACACAATAATTGCTACATTAATGGGAAAAATAGCAAGTTGAAATGAACCTGAAATTGCCTTTAATCTTTCCTGGCTGTGCACGTCTCAGTCCACCTTTCAAACTGAAGGATGTTTGGCGCTAACATTAGTCTGCTAATACCAAAAAGAAGAACAACTTAAGAGTCCTAATGGAAGGAGTTCTGACAAGCAAATGCTGTGAAGATGCTGGAGAGCACTTTAGTAAATGGCTTTCATTGTGCCTAGATTCGAGATAGAGACATATAGAGAGTCTTATGTCAGGATATAGCTCAGAAAAACTTGCTGAGTAATGCTACTTAGAGCTAAGAAGTCTGCCTGTTTTGACAGAGTTTCTTTCAGCCTTTGTTAGTGAGCTGCTAAGAAAGTGTTACGAAGCGGCTCTGAAAGAAAAAAAATTGCTAATGTGTAGCATCAGCTTAAAGCTTGATGCTGTTCAGTTCAGAGCTGGATGTGCTGGGAGAAGCAAAAAAGAAATAAAAGAAAAAAAAAAGAAAAATCAATCAAAAGGGGAAATTGTAAGAAATATGAATCGTTGCAATGAGAAAAACAAAACAAAAACACAGTGACTTTAAATTGAATACATAAAAATAAATCAGTCCTATAGTAGTTTACAGAATCACAGCTGATTCTTACACTGGGTTTAGGGTTAAAGAAGGGATTAGTTATGCAAGCACAATTTATATTAAAGGTAAGGTTTTAAAAAAAACGATGCCAGTGTCATAAATCCTTCCCGAAGTAATGAAAACACAGTCCTCTGTGTGTGTGTGTGTGTGTGTGTGTGTGTGTGTGTATGCGAGATAGGGAGAGGAACTGGGAGGGCGAAAGATAACAGATGTACCCCCTGTTTCTAATCAGAGTCTGATGTTCAAGGTCAGGCTCGCCGTGTGCAGGTAACAGTGTTTACACTGATTGCTGCTACTCATGTATGGGCTGTGCGCAAGTGTGTGAGTGTGAGGAGATGAGAGCGGGTCGTGTGTGTGATGGGGCGTGTTTAGAAAAAGAAACTGTAATTAGTGTGGTTGCTTGATTAGAGCTCCACTGAGAGAGATCAGACTGACCAGACTGGAACAACAGATTAGACAGCAACAGGAGGGGTGGGAAAGAGAAACGGAGAAAAGATGACGGGAGGGTGAGACAGAAAAGGACAAGACAGTCTAATGTGACGTTTTGCTCAAATAATTATAAAAAGAAAAAGCAAACAGCACTACAGGAAATCTTTTTTTTCCCTCTAAGCATTAACAGAAATGCAAAGACAGAAAAAAACTGTCAAAAGAGGAAAGAAGACAGAGGTGAAGACCTTCCCCAAAACAGTCAGACGTCACCCATCCAACGCTGGCAGGAACAAACAGTGTAACCAGAGCGACAAAACAATAAACAGCGTTTACACTTTATGGGAATGCAACTGAATAAATAAGTCTGTAAAGGGCAGGTTTGTCTGCTGAGATAAGAAAACATAGGTCTGCTCAATATGGTGACGCTGGAGTTCATAGCTGTTATGAATGGCCATCCGCCAAGACAATGTGGAAAAGTGTTTATGTTGTTCTTCTCACTTTCATTTTCTTAAAGTAAACTATGTGCTCAGACAGAATAAACACTGCTACACATACATCAAGGAATACAAACTACATCTAAAATAAATCTTATGTATCCAACAAATACATCCATTCATTCGCTTCCGCTTATCCTTTTTCAGGGTCGCTGGAGCCTATCCCAGCTGTCATAGCTGTATGTATAGGTACACCCTGGACAGGTCGCCAGTCTGTCGCAGGGACAACACACATTCACTCGCACATAGTGGCAATTTGGATTATCCAATTAACCTATCCCCACAAGTTGCATGTCTTTGGACTGTGGGAGGAAGCCGGAGTACCCGAACCCACGCAAACACGGGGAGAATATGCAACCTCCACACAGAAAGACCCCGGCCTGATGGTGGAATTGAACTCAGGACCTCCTTGCTGTGCGGCAACAGTGCTAACCACCATGCCACCGTGCTGCTTCCAACAAATACAGCTGAACAATAATGTTATGTGATCTTCAGAGACTAGTTCCCTGATTTATGACAATCCAAAGGGCAAAAGACAAACTCTAGCAGTCAAACCTGAGTACTGAGTATTTCAGTCACCTTTCTCACTCACTATGTGTTAATACAGCGATCCCGGTCCGTGAGTCTTTGGTACCGGGAGAGTTGAGGCTCGTGTGTGAAATTTATGTTTTTGCGGGTTTTTTCCCCATTTTTTAGAGTTATTTTTTTATCGTTTTTAACGTTAACTCGGTTTCCCTGGGTCTTTTCCCATGTGTTATGAATAAATCTTCTTTTTTTTGGTACAGGTAATTATTTTGTTGTATTTATCTGCCACACCTTAAAGGCCGGTTAGTGAAAATATTGTTGAAAATAAACCAGTCCATGGTGCAAAAAAGGTTGGGGACCGCTGCGTTAACAGATCTCTCTGCAATGAATCATACTTGTTATTAACCTCTGTCTCTCTTCCACAGCATGTCTTTTATCCCGTCTTCCTTCTCTCACCCCAACCGGTCGCAGCAGATGGCCCAGCCCCTCCCTGAGCCTGGTTCTGCCGGAGGTTTCTTCCTGTTAAAAGGAAGTTTTTCCTTGCCAGTGTCGTCAAAGTGCTTGGTCATAGAGGGTCATATGATTGTTGTTTTTTTCTCTGTATGTATTATTGTAGGTCTACCTTACAATATCTATCTATCTAGCTAGCTAGCTATCTATCTGACCCTGAATGGATTAGAGAAAATCCAAATGCAAAATAAAGCCAGACTTGTCTACATAACTCTTATTTTTCAGTCATTGTGCTCTGTAGTGTAAACACTGTTAAACACATATGCTTTCCGTGAGAGGCAACACTCACCTCTCCATCATCAAAACACTAAAAGATGGAAGATCTGTTTGGGAAAAATGGTGTTCCAAGGTGCAGCCAGGCTGTTCTGGCGACATGTGCAACGTGAAGATTTCACATGCTGCCAGAACAGCAGCTGTCTTCATTAGTATTTTAAAGTGTTTGGAAAAGGAAAATGAGCAAGCTCATAACACATTTGAGAGTGCAAATAAGCAGCACATGGAAAGACAAAAATAAAGCTAAACTAATTAAATTACAAAGGAAGGCCCTGAATTTGAAATTAATCAAATGAATGTCGCACAGAAGATAAAGAAACTGAAGAGCGGAGATTTGAATGAAGGAATGGAAGTTAAAAAAAGAAAGAAAAAAACTTGAAGATGTACGATACATAACAGCGAATGCAGCTCAATCTGGGGCAGCTGCATAAATGTGCACATGTGAACTCTGCGCTGCTACAGCAATGAGATGATCTCCACATCATTGTGCTGCACATGCCCTCATTATCCCTGGTAATAAATAAATCACTACAGGATTTCTACCATTGTGGAAAAGGCCTGAAGACACATGGGCCTCAATAATGGATGATGTCTTCTGGACAGCAGATCAGTGGATTAAAAAGATAATGCGTATGTGCACTGGTGGATTGGAAGGCCAGGAGCAGCTAAAGGATAGCTTAAGAGTGATAGCCTTCTAACTAACTTCATTATCTGGATGTGCATCGCTAATGGGGCATGTGCAACTGATTAATACGTAGGTTGCAGAAAGAAGTAGGAAAGGAAGGTAAAGATTGATTTTTAAAGACAACAGTAGAAGAAAGAATCCACAGGATGAGACAAATGTTTTAAAAAAGAATACAACGTGGACAGTAGCATGGAAATGAGATGAAAGACGAATCATTTTGGTGAGAAAGGAGACGAGAAGATTTCAGGAAGAGGGAAAGACAAGCAGAATAATAGAGATGGACTGAAAAAAAGAGGAGAGACTGGATAGGATGTCAAAGAAGGAAACCGAGATATGTAAGGAAGGCATAAAAGAGCAAGAAAAAAGAGCAAAAGGGGTTTTACCTTGAGAGTCATCTCCCCAACGAAGATGGCAGTAAAGATGTAGTTGGAAATGGTAAGAAACAGTCTTTCCTGTAACAAAAGGGGCACAAAAAAATCAAGGAGAAACTGTTTGATTTATTAGAAAAGAAGAGAATGATTAAGAGAGACAAGCAGAGGTGGCAGATTAAAGCCAGAAAAAGCCGTTTCAGAAATGATGACTTTGGCTTGAGTGAGAAGCTTTTAAGAAGGACACGAGCGAATCAATGTTTGTCACTGATCGCATTAGTCAGGGTTTTGTTAAAATTCCATCAAAATGAAATGCCAAACAAGTAAGAGTTGCTGTGCTTTAATTCGAAAGTTTTCATTTCACTTGATCACTTTCCTTGCAAAGGGCTCACTGTTCAATAATTCAGTGTTGCTTAATTACAGGAAGTGGCTTGAGGCCAGAATGCAGTAAGAACTTAAAGTAAGTGGGATTCTGATACTGATTTTTCTATATTTAACTGCTTGTTGTCAACGAAGGAGTGAAAGGTACTTTTACCTGGATGGTAACAATTCCCCTGCTTTATTTGTGCGTTCATTTGCTCTTTGTAAGCGAGCAGTCTCTCATTTTTATGACTGTTTCATTTCAATGGAGAAAGACAGAATATCACCAAAAAATGATAAAAAGCCCCACACTACATAAAGTTACACATCCCTATGGTGAAGCACGGAGGAGGAATCATTATGCTTTGGGCCTGTTTTTCTGATAAGGGTACAAAATGACTTCACTGCACCGAGGGTCCAAATGCCATAAAATCCTGGATGAGAACTGGCTGCTCTCAGCCACAACATTAATGCCAGATTGTAGATAGGTCTTCCAGCATGACCTAAAACACACCACCCCAGCAATAAAGAAGTGGCACGTTAAGGTCAAAAACCTAAATAATTTAGAGAGTTCTGTAAAGAGGAGTGGGCCATCCTGAGATGCGTGCAAATCTGGTGACCAACTACAAGAAATGTGTTACTGCTGTGCTTGCTAACAATGTCTCTCCACCAAGCACAAGTCATGTTTTGTTTACTTCTTTCACTCAATGACATGCAAATCATTTTAGAATTTCTATGTAAAGTATCTTTTTCTGCAAATTTGGTTGATCTATCGCTCTCCATTAAAATGAAACACCCACGTGTACATATAAATCTACAGACACACACATACACAGCATGCTTCTTGCTCTGTTTAGTACATGTTGAGTAGCAGTATTTGGAAATATCCACCATGAATTCAAAGCGATTCCTCTTACCAGGCTACCTTGAAGAATCTTTGGCCTCTCCAGAGCCACTGTGATGCAATTGAGGAATATGAAGGCCAGCACCACGTAGTCAAAGAGTTTATGGGCAATAACAGATTGGCAGAGCAGTCTGAACCTAACAAAAGGAAAGCAAAATTGACATGACAGAACATAAAAGATATGTAAACGGGAAAAGGTAACAGATTTTCTCCAATAGTTTGTGTTCCTTTGTTAACATATGTCACATATAAGAAATCCCAAAGGAAATTATTTTATGAGTGAAAGAAAACACAATTTTATCTTTTTGCAGTATTTCATGTGATGCAAATCTAGCAAGAGAACTCATCCATAACGCAATTTCATCACATTGAAATCATCTGGGTTTTTTTTCATTGGTCAACATCTTAACCCTCATAAAAAGCTGCAAAGTTCCTTCCAACTACTACGGATCTTATTAACCAGTGTAGGTTATTTTTTATGTAGATATATTAGCGTGAATGAAACTAGAATGAAGAACAACGTAAAAAAATGTTTGGCCTCATGATCTGGGGGACAATACCAGGAGTTACCAGACTTTATAGTAGTTATTAGCACTAGTTCACTTGTTTACTCTTCCCTTGTTATATCTTCAGTATCTTGAGTACTAGCAGTTGTTTAAATAGCCTGACCAGTATTCAGGGGACTTGCACTGCACATTTGTGTGTTTGCTCCAAAAAAGTTACAGGAAGGGTGCCGGGTGGTCAAACTGTCAGCTATAGAACCAGTAAAGAAAACATGCGGGTCCAGAGTGAAGCCCTCACGCACCCAATCTCACGTCATCTGCAGGCTCTGATGGGATCGATGTGCTAATCTGAATGCTTTTCCTCAAGACCTGGCAACTCTGTCTCTTTATCTATTGATTCAAATCTGGCAACTCTGTCCCCCCGATATTGATCATCACCAGCGGCTGTGTTGGCGTAAGCACTTACCCTACCCGAGACACAACTTTTAATGTTGGTTTCTTTCTCCTTCAGTATGTTTGCCTCTATTGCTTGTTAGAGTGAACACAAATGATCTTGACAAAACATGTGCACTCACACACATACACACGCTTACACGCGCCCACACGGACATATGCAAAGTCATCCAAACACATGTACAACCAAGCAACAAGACTTTACCGGCGATACGGTCTGACGCCATCCTCACACACATACACACAGCCTTTGCTTGACAGATGGCACCTGCCAGGATGCCAAAACACAGCCCTGGGGCCCGGCTTCCCTTAAGTGGCTATCAGCACGCAGGGAATCGAGTGAGTGAGCGAACGAAAGACTGAGTGATTTTTCTTTCATGTTGCTTTCAGGGAAGTTTCTACCGGCAATGAATTGAATTCTGACGGAAAACACAGCCCAGACTACCGCTCTGTCTTCAGAAAAAAAATGCTTTAGGAGGAGAATAACACAGTGACATCACTTTAACAAGCTATTTGTGAAACCAGGAGTTTTCTCTGTGGAAACAACACTCTGGCTATGCATCTTGTTGTTCTTCTACATTATCCAGCTAGAGCTGAAAACATTCGCAGACGTTTATTTTTCAGGGCCATTGGTCTTGCTTGATGAGCCTTTTTCCCCACACCCTCTTTGTCTCCATAGAGCCTTGGTAAAACCACTTTGCCAGAGCAAACAATTACAAGTATTAGCACATTAAGAGACATGCTTGTCTCTTTGTATGTCTCTCGCTAAAAGGTTGCATTTGTTGTACATTTCAAAGCCCACATACAGAATGTTTTGAATTCTACAGTCATTTAAAGAAGTTCATTCGGGAAGATTTCTTTTCTCAGTTTAAATATAAAAAGCTGAAAAAAACACGTCATCAGGACAGCGTTCGATCTGCGTGACCGACTCTGGTTTGGCAGCACATGCAAACAACCCTGTCATTAGATTTGAATTTGCACCTAAATCTGTGTTGCACTCACTTATTCTGAGGGGAGAACATGTAGACTGACCACTCCTCTCTGGTTTCACACCAGTCTGGCTTATACACCTCCATCATCTTCTGGATACGGAAGCACAAACTCTTCATTGGAGAGGAGGGAAAATACAGAAGAGGAATTAGCATTGATTTCTCTGAATTATTAGAATATTGATACTTTTCTGGTCAGAATATATGCCTTATTCTATCAGGAATAGTGCTATATAAATGCAATCCATCATTATTATTATTATTATTAATATTATTAATATCAACCAAAGTAGAATACATGAATTACTATTCTCTAAGATGGCTTCAGTGTGTTTGTAGACAAAGTAACAGTAAGTGCAAAGTCACTGCTGCCACAAATTCCTGCACCAAATCCTAAAATAATGATGATTTATGTCTTGTTTTGGTTTTCAGTATAATCAGGGCATTTTGGGAAAACCTCTATTTATATAAAGAATCTCTATTTATCGACCACAAGCAGCATGACTGAGCAAAGCCCCGAAGGCCCTCTCTTATTTCACTGCAGAAACAACAACAACAAACACATTCTCGACTCCTTCGTTTCTCATCTCTACCTGACACCTTCTGCACCACCTATAGCATTACCAAACTAAAGTGGCACCATATTATCTTAAAGTTTGTGTGAACTAAGCAGCAAACGTTGAAGTTAGATGGTTAAACTGCTAATGATGGGTTCAGCACCATGAGCTGCTGTTGCTAGGGTTTCTGAACTTGACCCATCCACTAACATGACAATAGTATAAATACTGGAGCAGAAGTTGGAAAAAAGTTACTATAGTCACCTCATATCATTACAGTCTACAGTTTGCTATTTAGCTAGATCTTTCCTTCACCAACAACCATGCGTCTTCCTTAATGCCTGGATTTCTGAGTAATAATGAGATAAAGAAGAATTAAGGGAGTTTCTATGGTTATTCCTGTTTATCAATACAGCTATAACAAGGACCTGCTGCTTATCATTGAAAATCGATCACAGTAAATGAACCACTGCGCTTCAGAGAGCTGGTAGTAAACCACTTACATAGTCTGTTTCTTCATCAAGGTCTGTTCTGTCCTTGCGTGCATTGACTTGAGGGAAAACCTCAACCATAAGCTGAGTGTGGGGACCTGGTGCCTTGCCATTACAGTCCCGGTGATCCACTCCTAAACCGCTGCCGGCCACAGACCCTCCTGTAATGGAGCCCCCCGCTCCAGACCCACTCCTTTTGCCAGCGTCTGGGTGGATGGGAGGAAGGCCTGGCGGCTGTCCACCTGCCCGAAACAATTCAGGGAGTTCGAGGGAAAGAGCCCGCCGATCTCTCCTTGCAGCAAAATGCCTGGAGAGGAAAAATGGGGGCGGAGGTGGATGATGAGGGGGCAGAGGATGATGGGAGTGGGCTGGGTGGGAAAGAAGGGACTCCTGCTCTGGCGCAAAGGTGTAGGAGTGGGGCGAGCGGGTGCTGTGCAAGCGGAGGCTGCCTCCCACTGGAGGTAATCCGCTGAACCCATAGCTCCTTCGACCTAGGCTGTTTGAGCTAGACCTGCAGAGCACAAGTGATTAAAGGTACAATTAAAAGGTCATACATATTCATGAACGGCTTGTAAAATGTCAGTAGAACTGTATCAACAGAAGGCGATCAATACTGTTTTATAAAGTTTTATGTGCTAAGCATTTAGACTCGAAGCTAATAGGAAAATAAAATAACATCAAAGGTCTGATGTTTCCAAGGAGGTAATTACAGCTTAATGGTTCTGGAAGTTCATTAAGACAACAGCTGGAATCAGTGGTTGCAACTGAATTTAACTGTGTACCTGCGACTCCATCCAGACTGCGGAGGGAACGGACGCCCCCAGTTGTGGTAGTTGGAACTGCGACCGTGGCGCTAAAAGAGAAACGCAGCATTTCAGAGAAGTTTCTGATCCACTGAATGTCTCTCAGTGAGGTGTCAAAGACCCAAACACCCCAAAATTAGCAATGACAAATAAAAACTAAGTCCTAAAAAAATTGTTCACTCCTAGAATTTAATATTTTTAATTCAATGGATGATTGTATCACCTCTAGAGCGATCGACTTTCTTTCTGCAATGACTTTTTCGGCACTTACAGTATTCCAGCCAGAGACTAATGTCACTAAAACATTGGTTAAAAGGAAAATGGAACGGAAACAAGAGCGCGGCTGTTAGTGTATGTCAATTATCCACAAATTAAACAACAAATATAAAACAGCTGAACAAACGAAGTATAAATTGAGCTTTTTAAAAATAAGATTGCAGTGCACTGCAGGTTGTCATCTACTTTAATATACAAACCCCAGAGTGCCAGTTCCACTTAAAGGAACACCAACAGTTCTTTTTGTTTCCGCATGTCTAATCCTCTGAGCCTGATGGTTCTAATTATATGTTTTACCCTCGGAAATGTACATGTTGCCAATCAAAACCCGAGCCAGAGAATCTATGCATCGTCCTCTAAATAAACTGTAGCGAAGCATGAAAGCTAAATGTTAAGTAACACTTGAGTCCACACAGAGCTGCACTGCAGATCGCCCAAGAAGAACGGCGAGTGACAGACACCAGCTGCTGCCTTCACTTGCAAGCATATTGTAGCAGTTACAACTTTCTGTAAATCTGATCTAAAGGTCACTGGCTATAGATAGTTGTCATCAAAGCAAACAAATAACCACATGAACGATACATTTATATCACACACATTAGATTACACACATCTACTGCACAGTTAAACAACATGCAAACACTCTACAGGAACGTTTGTGTTGAGGCTCATTCTTTTCTAGCAATATACAACGTTAGAGTGATGAATTTCCATCACAGCCGACAAACACATCATCTCATAGTCTGAGTGTCATTTCGTGGGGGAAAAAAATAGATAAAAAGTGGTTCCTGACAAAACTTCAACCAAAAACACAACATTTATACACAGCTCTCTCGAACGCTTATTAGTTGAGTGATGTAACCGGTGCCTACTGATATCAATAAACCTGGAGTGCTGTGAGAGAAGAGGAGGAGACTTCACAGTGAAGTGGATCTCGCACACCCACCGTGTTTAACATCGTAACCTTTGCGGTTGCTAAACCACAGACTTTCATCTCACATGTTTTCACTGCCCTTTTTTTTTTATTACTGAATCATCCTTCCTGTTTGTCTCCATCACCATCTCTCTCTCTCTGCTCCGTCTTTTTTTCCTCCCCTCTACTTCTCCCTGTCGCCTTTTTTCCCTTCTTTCTCCCACAGTTTCTCTGCGGATGAACAGAAGAAGGGAACAGTCAATTAATAGAAGTTACCATGGCAACTGTATGCCGAGCCAGCCCTTGTAGAACTGTTTCAGTTTTTCTTCAGTTCTGGTTCAGTGGACACAACAATAGGGGAATTCCTGCTGTGGATTTTTGTATACTATATATATATATTACTGAATGTTTACAGGATGGTGCAAATAAATTGTCATTTATTAGCCTTAATTGCAAGCTTTTTTCACACATAAATGTCACCCATAAATAAATAGCAAAAGAGTGCTATGAAATTCTAAGATGCCATATAATAAGATTTGCAAGAATGTGCCTACTGCATGAGGTGTGGTCATAAAGTCTGCTTGCAGCATGGATGCTATTACTATTGGTGCTTCAGATACATCAGGTCAAGAGTGCAAGAAGCATGCACACTGGTTTATTGACTTTCAAGGGGTTGTGCACAGTGAATTCAATTCATTTCAATTCAGTTCAATTTTATCGATATAGAGCCAATTCACAGCAGCGGTTTTCTCGAGGCACTTTATATTGTCTCTCCTGAGGCTGCTCGGGTGGTGAGGGGGAAAGGGATGAGAAAAAACAAAAAGAGAACACAGAGACACCGTGGAAAAATAAACAGGACAAAACTAGTGCTGCAAAAGACAGGAAGTGCTCAGTGTAATCATGGGAAGCAGCATGACTAAGGTTCACCTGATCCAGCCCTAACTGTGACCTGTTAGAAAGGTTATTGCTCCTAATACCTTTTCAACATTCAAGCACTCAGTACTGAGTTCTCCTGTTGTGCTCAGTCATTTGAGGATCAACATTTGGCCAAAAAAATGAGCCCAGCTATGGCGTGCGGCCCCTGCTAACAGCACACTGACATCGTTCATCATGTGCCCTCGTGGCCAGATTTAGATCCTTTCAACTTCCAAAAATGAAATTAAAGTTCAAGAGTTGGTATTTTGACACACTAGAGTTCTTTTGCCTCTTTTTATTTTCTTGCTCTTTACCAAAAGAGGTCAAATCCAATACACGGTGGGCCATATTTGTTAAGTTTGCAGACAAAACAGGCACTGCGTCTCTTCCGAGTAGTGATGACCCTGCGGTGGGGGATTTCACAGAGTGGGTAAGCTGTCCTTCTTGGACACGAATGCATCAGAAACTAAAGAGATGGCGTTTGTACAGCAGAGTAAACACCTTTCCACTTTTGAGCTTCAGGTGGATGCTGTCTAAAGAAAAGCTGACCAACACATGTACTTTTATTGCGAGCTTCGTGGTTGTTATGTCGGCAGAACCTCTGAGTTTTTTTTATTCTCATTTTTTAGATTCTGGTTGGTCAGGCGGTACAAGTCACTAAACCTCAAAACCAAGAACGGACTGGAAGATGTGACCCTGAATGACCTCCCTCTCTTGTGTAAGGTTAGGCCCAGTCACTCCCAGCCAACCCTCATCCAAGTAGTTCAAGCTGCTTGCTAGCCTGCAGGTCGGGTCTCATTTGGGTCAGCTGCCATTATTCTTTTAAATAAATAATTGTTTTTAATGGTGATATTTTATTCTGGAAGTCTTATTTAGTGTGTTCTTAGTGGTATAATTATTATGTTTTTATTGTTGGCTTGATGCTTTTGTGGTTTCTGCTGACCGTACAACAAATTGCCCCTCAGGGATAATTAAGATCATTCATCCTTGATCCTTGAAGTGCTCAGAAAAGGACTTCAAGATCAATCTAAAAATAGCATCCACGGTCAAGGGATGATCTCCTTAAAGGGGTGGGTTACAGCGTACTAGCGGCGAGTGGAGTGTTAACATGTGCATCATACTTACAGATGGGTGACTCATGCTAAACATGACACGTGAAAGAGATGAAAACAGAGAGCCTAACATCAATAGCACATGGTAATGAAATACTGAACATTAGATCTATGAAAATGAAGGGAAGCGGAATTTATAATAATCTTTTTAAAAACATGCAAATGCTATTAATCGCTGAATGAATGATGACGGTCAGTCAAAGTTTCATTCACCTTGGTCCACCTGTTAAGGAGGAAATAAGGTTCATCCAGACATATACATACATAGAATAAAGTCATTATACAGGGTGAACCGAGACATCTCAGTATTATTATATCATATTATATTATATTATATTATATTATATTATATTATACTATATTATATTATACTATATTATATTATATTATATTATACTATATTATATTATACTATATTATATTATATTATATTATATTATATTATATTATATTATAGTCAGTATTTTAACATTCATTACAAGCATCTGTGTCCGTAACCTGACATAATGAAATACATTTCAAATGAATTGAACTACACATTCACTGTGATGGATTGCATATTTTGGGCCAGTTTAAAATCTGTAAACAGACATCGTCGACGCTAAATATAAACTTGAAACCAAGGCGTTCTGCTAAAGAGGAAAACATATTTATCATTGTATAAAGCCGCAAACAGCTCATAGAGTCATAACAGGAATGGTTGAAAAGTGCTCGGAGGCAACGTAAACCATAAAGTACACATGATTTGTTGAGAATAGGCTGAGAAGTTGTGTTTACGTGTGTGCACGACCGTCTGAAGTATGACAGTGTGATAAAGTACCAGGGAGAGGGAGCGTCTCTCCAGGCTGCTCTTGCCCAGGCTCATAACGCTGCTCTTTCTAGAATCCATGGTGAAGCTCCGCCTCTCCGAGGAGTAGGATCCCCTGGGTGCTGAAAGGGCACCCAGCTCCAGGTGGCCGTTTGGTGTCAGGGTGCAGATCCTCGGGTCTAGAATGGAAAATAACAGATGGGTTAAAAGTGTTGTGATAGCAATCCAAACTTCCCTCAGTCATAGTTTAATGCCTGACTGCTAAGACATGAGAAGCTATTCTCATATACTTAGTCCAATTTCAGTTGATTTCTGGGATTCAGTCATAAGACTGCAATTCTTTTCTCATAGCCGACACATTTCTTTTCAAGCTGTCTCTGGGTGCCTTACATTTACTAAATTTCCATTTGAAAACCTCCAGGGATGGAGACACATAACAAAAACAAAATAATAAAGAAACGGCAACATGAGACACTGGTATTACTGTGACGGCTGTAACCAACATGCTCAACTTAGTTCTGCTCAATATTAATTTGATCTCTTTATAAACTGCTGGGGATAATAGCAGATGTTACAAATAGGCTCTAATTTGTGCTCCAACCCTGTCCTAAATAAGTTAGAAACCTTATACTGTCAACACTCTTAAGTTGGTTATGGGTGATATAGGGGTGGTTTTGGAGGCATATTCATATTCAATTTGCAGGTGCACAGCTGGGTTAAAAATGAAGGCCAAGTCTGAACACAAGTGTGGTAAATTCTACTGATTAGCTATCTACTGGCACCTGCACATTTAGCCAGGTCTCCTGTCTGCTGTGATCCCAAAGCAAAATTGTCATGAAAATGGCTGTGTGCAGGCAGGAGAGGACCCAGAAGCAGACTCATGGAAATGGGATGTAACTCAAAAACGTCTTTATTTACAGAAGGGGAAACAAACAATACAAAACTAAACTGGGAAAAACTAGTTAGCTAAACACTCGAGAAACACACAGAGAATTCCACACAACCACGAGGGACGATGCGACACGGAACTGCGAGGACCGTAGGAGCACACAGGGAACACAGCTGACACGAATAATGATAATAATGAGACTGAGGAAGAGCAACACAACATGACGGACACAGACGGAGACTATCAAAGTAAAACAGGAAGTACAAAGAGACGTACACTGGAGAGGGAGAGAGAACATGAGGAGCACGAGGGAGAGAGGCAGACATGACAGGCTGGGGAAAACAAGATGGCACAAGAACTCATACAACCATGTAAACGTGGACAGAATAATGTAGGAAACCAAGATAATCCTTAACATAATGCAAAAAATGACAACAAACAAAGGAAACTTAAACGGCTGGGCCAAAAGGACCCAGGACCATGACAAAAATAGTCTTTAGTGGTTGATGACGTGGCTACGTTGTTAGCACTGCTCTGGAGCTTTTGTTTCCCTGTGATGGAAAACTATCTCATGTCTTTTTATAAACCCTCTTTAGTGACATTTATGAATCATTGGAGCCTACGACAGTGGTACACTGAACTTTTAATGAGTGTCTTTGCCTTGTCTTGATGTTTTTAAGGTGCTTTTAACCAAAGATAAAAATTCTGCAATCGTACACTTTTAGCTGTTCTCTTTGGTCTCAGAGGTCTTTTTGTGTTGCTGCATTCCTTTTTTTTAAGAATACACCAGATTGTTGATTTGGCCACTCCTGACGTTTCTGCTCTCTGATAGGTCTGTTTGGGCCTTTACCATTTAATAAGGGCCCACGTCAGTTGTACTTGTGTCTTGGGACTTCACACTAAGAGTTGCAGTGACCTTTGAACATAAAATACCTATACTTTCTCCTATTAGATATTTTAGTTTTCATAATTACCTATTGTCTTTTAAAATATACTCATTTTATTCTCGAGTATTAATAAACTTAAGAGTTTTCAAGAGTTATATGGATTCATATGAACTGGTTGGATGGGTGGACAGACAGGGAGAGACAAACAGGAAACAGATGCATTAGAAAACTTGATGTACCCATATGAACAGGCTGAAGCCAAACAAAGTATACCTCTGTGATGGATTGCATCTATTCAGACAGGATAGAGGTATACTTTATTAATTTTGCATTTTTAATTTTGCATTTTTCCCATCTATGAAGACGGAGTCTACAAGCTTCCCTTTTTGTCTGCACCGCAGTGCAGAGACCAGATCTTTTGTGCAAACTTAGCCCACTCAGATGGTATAGAAGCGATCCTCCAGCCTCTGAACTCATATTTAATCCTCTCTGAACTGCATTGTTTGTTGGATCTGTTGAGGAAGTCTGTACTGCTTCAACAATTTTACTGTGAGGCTGGATATAGACAGAGCCCATTCATCTTTGTTGACTACAGGCTATTTTCTGCAATTTTACAAGTTTTTAAGCTTTTGGCAAATGCTTCCGTCTTAGTTTGAGTCGAGCACATTTAACCTCCCTTTGGATAAGCCTCAGTGAAAAACAAAGAGCTAAAATTCGATGAGCAGGCAGATTCTCGAGCACGTTGTTCCATTTTGAGATAAATGATGCAGTATGTGAATTGAGGTATTAGCGTTAAATCCTTAAAAATAAACATTTTTAACAAAACCAAACATTCTGACCTCATGCATGTCGATCTTACTTCAGGCCTTTTTTAGCTGAGTGGTACTAATAACATGGCAGCTGAGTGTAATCAGAAAGTTTGGATGTCGCTCTTACCAGACAACTTGATGGAGTCACGTTTTTCACTCTCGTCAAAGTTGGAGGAGGAGTGATCATCGTCTGAATATGAACGATTTGCATCACCCTGTAGATAAAAAAAATCTATCAGACAGGACTCGTGGTCTAAAAGATTTTTGTCACAGACTTTTTTTTTTCAGATTTTGTCATACGCCAGCCTTTAATCTCCGGGGCAAAACAGTGCTCCCTCACAACAGCTATCAGACGTATTTAAACATACTATCAGACAATCTTAGATCGACCCCCCTCTGTAAGTCTGTAAAACCCTCAAAGTACTGACACACTACTCCAGGAGCCCTCTCAGACTTGGTTAAGACCAATGGGATTTCCCCTACAGTCTTCATTGAGGGAGTAAATTGGCTCAATAATCCCTAGTGTGTCGCAGTTGTAGACCCAGAACAGATGAGTGGAGGAAGGGGAGCGAGCTGGAGGAGAAAAGGCCGACAGCGAGAGAAAGGAGAGAATAAAAGGCAGGAAGAGAGACAGACTGAATGACTGATGGCAGGGTTTTGTTTTGGCATTTCAGAAAGATCAATCAAGAGCCGCGTGATTTGTGTCAATGTTTCCCTCCCAACTCACACATCATAGCTACATGCCATGAATATGGTAATGCTTTGATCTGTGTATGAAAACTCAACTGGGTTACTCAACCACACTACAATTTTCCAGTGATATCATCTGACATCGTTTGACAGCTGAGGGCAGATTGACAGCATCACTTTTGCAGTGTTTTCCACTGAGAGGGATGGCTTCAGAAATTCTGCTGTATTTAATTATTATTACATAGGACCAATACTATAATATATATCATCACTCTTTTTTTCTACAGCACAAAACAGATTTTAAACTTGATTTTTGTTCATTTCTTTTACTATATTTAGATCCTCATGTTCTCAAACCTCACCTACAAACAAATGAACAGTCTAAATTTTCACTGTAGTTTGGTTTTAATGAAAAGAGACAGAATATCAACAAAATGTCTAGACATTTGTCACTGAGTGAAATACGTATTTGATCCCCTACAACCAAGCCAGAATTCTCATTCAATTCAATTCAGTTTTATTTATACTTCTGGCTCCCTCTTTAGCTGTGTGTCCATGTGGCACACGTATTACAATCAAGTAATCATTAATCAATGAATTATAGACACCCCTGATCTCAACTTATTATGTGTATAAAGCACAGCTGTCCACAGAGTCAATTTCTTCCATTTTAGCCTCTCCTCCACCACGGGCAAGACCAAAGAGCTGTCAAAGGACGTCGGGGACAAAATTGTGGAGCTGCACCAGGCTGGAGTGAGCTACAAGACCTTCAGCAAGAAGCTTGGCGAGAAGCTGACAGCTGCTGGTACGATTAGTCAGAAATGGAAGACATATAAAATGACCATCAACCTTCCTCAGCCTGGAGCTTGATGCAAGATTGAGCTCTTTGGCATAAACTTGACCCGCCATCTTCAGAGGAAGAAAAATGCTGAGAATGACATAAAGAAGGCCTACCCCACAGTCAAGCACAGAGATGAAAACTATGCCTTGGGGCCCGTATAGATACAGGACAACTTCACCGTATTGAGGGGCCAATTGATGGGGCCATGTACTATAAAGTCTTGGATGAGAACCTCCTTCCCTCCCTCTGCTCTGCTTTTTTCCATCCTGAAGATGGATCATCGATTGGTCTTCCAACATGACGATAACACAAAACATACAACCGAGGCAACAAAGGTGAAGAACATTAAGGTCGGTGCATTGCCTCCAGACATCAGTCCTACAGAAAATCTGTGAAGCCCAGAAAATCTGGGAGCTGAATTTTCAAGTTGCAAGAGTCACCCAAGAAAACAAAAAGGACACAAACTCTCCCGAGATGTGTAAAAATCTTTTGAAAAACTATAAGAAACATCATACGCCTCTGCTTACCAACAAGGGTTTCTCCATCAAGCGCTAAGTCATCTTTTGGATCAAAGATTTATTTCACTCAGTGGTGTGTAAATCAATGTAAAACTTTTATGTAATGTGTATTTTCTGGATTTTTGACTGAAATTTGGTGTCTTTCCATTAAAATTAACCTACCAAAAAAATACAGATTGTTTATTTCTTTATCAGCGTGTCAAATATTTGATTCCCCCACTGAACATCATTTCAGTTCCTGCTTGTACTGTGATAACAGTTTGACATTCAGAAGAAGTATTGCAGGAAATACGTTTTTTATGGATGTGATGGCTTTAATGTTGATAGAAGTCACCATATTTAGTGCACAGAGCAAATACTCTGAACATTATGTGTGTAACGTTTGTCTATCCTTGCCTGACTGATAATACAGTCAACTTGTATGTATGAGGTTTTACACATCTATGTAAAGAAGCTAGCATGCAAAGCCCCTCTGCTGAGTTTATTATGTAACAGGAATGATAAAAGATGATGCAGCATAATATCCATACTGCACTTGAGGCACATTAGATTGTAGGTCACCCGAGTTTTGGCAGCTCAATACGCAGTCATTGCAGCTGTATGCATAAAACGGAAAAAAACAGACTTAAAGCACAAAAATACATTTTGAGCTGTGTTCAAATGAAAGCAATACATTACATGTATTACGTGGACTGTGCAGACAGTCTGATTTAAATAGAATTTAATCCATTTTGTCAAATGCCATAAGATGGATGGCTGAAAAACAGTCGAAGTGTTGACTGTGTAGACATGCTGTAAACATGTAAATCTGCTCAATTCAGTGATTATGGAAATCAACAGAGGGCAACAGCTCGGTTTATTTTAGCTGTGAAGGTCTTTGCCAAAGGTTAAATTCTTCAGTTTGAGAGACACAGACAGACTGATATCAGTGGACCACGCAAGAGATCACTGTGCAGGGAGTGCAAGCATCGGGTCAAGTTAGATAGAGAAGTGCCAAAGTTTGGAAATGTATCTAAATCACAGGCGGCCAAACAGCTTACGAGGCCGTGCTTTTTACGATATTAGAGATGTGGCACTTATTTGGTGGATGTTTTCAAATATCTGTAAGCTAAGTGCTCCTCCATCAATTTATACGATTATTCCATTGAGTCGTGGTATAATTTGGACTTATAAACTAGTTAAATTATTGCCAGACATAATCATGTTCATTTATTGAGTTTCTCTGGTGGCTGTTAGAGGCCAATACAACAATAATAATTAGAAATATTTCACTACTGATGAACACAGAATTGGATTAATAATTTTAGATGAGTAACAATTAAAAGATGAACAAGCTTACATTGTGCAGTTTGAAATGTGGCAGCAGTCAGCATCGGGTTGACCTATGCCCCTTACCTCCGCCTGAAAGCCTTCAACCAGGATGGCGACCAGCAGGTTGAAGAGGACGTAGTTTCCAAATGTCATGAGGGCCACAAAGTACAGAGCAGCAAGCGGTGAGGTCGCTGCCATACCATTGTACAAAACTGTGTTCCAGTCCTCCTGGGTCAGAATCTTTGAGATTTGCATAGACAGACGTAGGAGGTTAGTAACACAAAAAGGGCCTACTGATTGTTAAGCGCTAAACGACTCTAGTCATGCTGGAGTAAAAATAGAACTGCAACATCCTTGTGACCAATAAAACAATTTGGCTGGTTGGTTAAACAGAATTTTTTCACTTTTACTGACCAACTGGAAATAGTTACAGTGACCAGCTGGTTGGCCAGAGGTTGAGGATGCAGCACCCTTAACCCTCTTACGCATAGTGGTCACTACAGTGGACAGCTATTCCACTGAAGGCTGTTTTCTTGTATTTGTGTCAGTATTGATGGTATACTTGCACATAAACCACTACATTGGACACTGATGTGTCACTCCATACCCTGCCACCCACTGGGCAGCCAGCGTTGTCCACCTAAGTGGACGTGTAAAAAACTCTTTGAAAAGTACATGTTTAAAAAATGAAGTTCAAAAATCATGCCTGTGGTTTTTTCATGCCTAAAGATGAATAAAAATATCCAGGTTGTCATAACTCATGGATGAAAGGGTTAAGCTATGGGTGACCACTTTGGGTTGCAAGGTGACTGCACTGGATCCCCGTTTGCAACCAATTTTAGTCAGTCACCACTGCATCTCTTTGACGGTGTCAACTCAACTGGTTGCTAACTTTGCCAACAGCAAGAAACTCCTTCCCGGCAGCAACTACGTAACTATTTGTAGAAACATTTCAGAGTTTCTGTTTTAAACATATCAGGTTCTGGCTGTACTCTGAATTTAAAACGTTGATGTGACTGTTTCAATGTGATTATCACAGTTAACTGATGAATTATCACAAAGTGATGGCATGTAATTGTTAACCTGACCCTGTCAGGTTAACAATTAACCTGACAGGGTCAGGTTTGAGGCATGCCTGTAGTTTGAGGCATGTTGTGCTCATATAAATCAAAGCTATGATATGTTGAATACCTGAAAAACGGTGACAATGGCCCACAGCAAGGAATCAAAGTTCTTCCTGTCTGGTACTGTGTCTCCGGTCTCCGTCTTAAGACTGAATTTGCATCCAAAAATGTGCATCCCAAGGATACTGCAATACAATATACCACACAACATACACTCGGTCATCTGATATACCTGACTAATAATTAAATTCAGATCTTTGTTAAATCCATTTAAGCATGATACAAATACAATCATCTTTTATAGAATCACACACAAAGATGCTTTGGATAATTAAGCTGTATCTGTACCCTAAAGGTTCCTAACTGTGTAAATTCAGTTTTATTTATTTATTTTTAAGTGTCATCATTTGTTTTGTACTGTGTGACTTTCCGAGCTGAAATAAATTAAATGGCTGTAAATGCCTGAGTGCTGTTGGACGCTGGGGAACGGCTACATGAGATTTAATCCGCTCCAGCGACCATTTAAAATGTTAAGAACCAAACTAAACATTCACCAACAGTCTCAAACGTTTCATTTAGTAACATTTCTGAAGAAAAAAAGCATTCACGTTGCCATTATGGGTATTAAATGTGGCGTTACAGAGAAAAGTTTTAAATTTAGCTGTTAAAAATCTAACCGATGGAAAAATGAAGTTGTCTAATTACTTTTTTTTTAACACTGTATGTAAAATAACATTTAATTTAACAATGACTTCCTTTTACATTAACCCTGTGTATGAGTCTGAACAGACACACAGAGGATTTTTTTTAAAGCACACTGAGATCTCAGGGTCATTTTCCTCAGACATTACAAAACAAAATTACAGGGATGTGAGTGGCATGCAAATCTGAAAACAGTATATAAATAAAGACAACAAATACTGTGTACACTGAACACCCACTAAAGGACCTATTAACTCTCAAAGCAGTTCTGTGGCAGTGCTTGAGCATCACAAATGTGCCCTTGTTGCTCTACTCACTTAAGTGTATGCTTGTTAAAATCTAACCAGATCATCAAGGGTCTGCTTGTTATTTTGTACCCAGGGTTAATAGCTGCTGTGGAATGTTGTGACCGTCTGTGCTACAATGGTTGCTGGTAAGCAGCTGTGCAGATCTAAAGCCAATACGTGCCACACCATGAAAGTAGAGGGTGAAACAGAGATCTGACTCACAGTACTGTTCCTGACACCAACTAAAAACACAGCTGAAAGAAACGGATCAAACGAGCCGTTTACATTCTTCTTCTTTTATTATGATCACACAGTGTGTACACCTTACCTAAAGATGAAGATGAAGAGCATTAGTAACATGCAGAAGGTGGCCACGTTGTCCATGGTCTTCATCAGGACCACCAGCTGTCTCCTGAGAGCTGGCATGAACCTCACCAGTTTCAGCACCCTCAGCAGCCTGAAGGTCCTCAAAACAGACAAACCACCATCCGACTGGCCGATAATCTCACACACACTGAGGGGTGAAGCACAAAATGCTGCTAAATGTCCATTTTAACATAGCATGTACAGAAAAAACACTTACATATGTACATAAAGCATAAATGAAAAAATGCCCTTTTACACGTAACTACAATAACATTTACATTTTGGTTGTATTACATAACTACAATAAAAAGTTTAAATTTCATGATACATTCAGTTCATACAGAGCATATTTTCCTCAATTAATTATATAAATAAACAAATCTTTTGTTTTAATATTTAATATTAATATTTTTAATAAGACTTATGTTTTACTGCGAGTCTATGAGGACGAAGAATAATTGTTTTGTTTTGTATTTTGCTCATTTCTTGCAAACACGTTTCAACAGTGGCTATAACTGCAACTACACCTGCCCTGCCTGAGATGACCATATGATGAATATCCACTCTCACTGACATCACACACAGCCAAGAGTAGAAAAAACTGGCTGAAACATTTTGGATCATGGGAACTAAATGTGAACATATTTTATGCCTAAGAAAACAACTTCTAACTGCTTCTTCGCTCTGTAGTCCATCGTGTGCACACACAGCACTGGTTCATCACTTGCATTAGGTGCCTTATTTTAAAGCATGATTCAAAGGTCAATGTTAAGTGCCTTAACAAAATTCCTCTGAAAATAGTCAAGTACAAGGACTGCATTGAAAATCAATGAGAAAGCGTCCATTTTCAACACACACTAGCACTGGAATGTAACACATTCAAGAGGTTTATCTTAGCTGGTCGCACACAAGGACTCAACACAACACATCTTTGCTATTGTATTTGCACTACTGCACTAATGCACATAGGCTTGATTTATTTTATATTCCCTTTTATCTTTTCATAATGATCTCTTTCTATACTAGACTGAGAGAGAAACTGCAAACCCTGTACATGCAATGAATTGAAAATCTTGAATCCAATGGCCGAAGGAAGACTTTGGAAGACCTTCTGAAAGACTGGAGAAATATTGCTCAAGATCATTTTCAAGCAATATTGCAGATAATTATTGCTGCAGCACAAGGCCAAAAGTGTTCATTTTCATTATTATACACCTTCAAGTCCCTAACCTTTAAGGGAATCAGTACTGATTCTAATTTCTCATTTCTTTTCCCATCAACTCAAGTAAGTGTAGTAACTGATCCATGTTAAATTTGTGGTCACTTTTTAATCTTCAAGTAATTCATTTGTCCACTAGCAGGTTACCAGGGTTCTTGAGATTGCAAGTGAAGCTCTAAATGCTTTTATTTGTACATGAGTTCACAAAACGTGATGGCTGAAGTTTTGCTGTCTATTTTCTTTCTCATTCTGACGGATATTTAACGTGAACAGAGAGCTGTTCTCTCGTGAAAAATATGCCTTTAAAGAAACACGTCTCCTCGGGTTGGTAGCTTTCAAAGGCCTCACTCAGCACATCAAAATAGCGTTGGCTTTGAATTGACAAAGACCGAATAGGGACCCTTGCATAGCAGCTCAGTATAAATAGCTGAGGACGTTCAGATAGAAAAAGAGATGGAAATGGGTAGCGGGGCAAGAGATAAGAAGACAGATGCAGATATGTTCAATCACCATGTATCTTCTGTGATGGGTTGCACATTTGATCTTGTTCAGTTTTAGTTGCTTTGATGTGTATTTGATCTCGGGGTTATAATGGGGATCACACACAAAGGCGCCTAACCAGATGAATTGGGGGAAAAAAACACCAGCAGATCAAAGGCATTGCCACTCACCTGAAGCTTCCAGGCACACAAAACAAAAGACAAAATCTGTTTGCTGCTTTCTGACGCTTTGGCATCTAAATCCATACAGGTGGTACATTTGAACAAGATAGAAAGCACATGACAATTTGACAAAGTATGAATAATTAAACTGCAGGCTCTCTTTCCAGAATCGTCTGGCAAATGAAAAAAAAGCCGATATCTAAATTACATCAGTTACTATATTAGAAACTGTTTTTTTTACTCTCCAAAGCCTACTTCCGTCTTCTTGTGCTATTGAGGACATTCAAACTCTAAAATTACCTTTAGCTCTGACATATCTATGGCTGTCCACACATAAGGGTAACCTTTAAAAGCTGTACGTAACAACTGCAATCAGTGTTTTAGTACCTTATGATGACAATGATTCCATCAAAGACGTTGTAAGGGTTTCTCAGGTAGTTGAAAGAGCCAAAAGCTGTGAGCTTGAGGATCATCTCCAAGGAGAACATGCTTGTAAAGACGATGTTGCAGATCTCCAGAACATTGGTGAGCTCCTCTGGCTGTTAGCATAGAGACAAATAAAAGTAAGAGAAATTAGAAATGAAAGAGAGGTATATAAGCAGGGGTGCACATAAGTGGTCCGCAGGTGCGCATTCGCTGTCAAAATAAAAGACGCGCACCAGATAAGAAGTAGCAACGTGCGTTCGCGTACATATAAAAGGCACTGTTTTTGCCTTTTATATGCTGCAACTTCTTATCTGGTGCGCGTCTATTATTTTGACAGTGAATGCGCACCTGCGGACCACTTATGTGCACCCCTGTGTATAAGGATGATAGGCAGAGACATTCAAAACAGTCAAGCTTCTAGTTACTAGCTAAAAAGAAAGTGTGATTATGCTTAATTTAAAAGTTTAAAGATAATAAAGATCTGTCTTCTGAAGGTCTCAGTTTGTTTGACAATCAGTAAAATATCGTCGGCATGTTCAAATAGTCTGTAATCTGCTGTCTGCACCAATCCCAAACAGCAGCAGGCAATAGTTAAACCAATTATAAAGCTCATCAATACATTTTGCAGATATTAATTAAAGAAACAGAATTTACTCAGTCCACCCTGAAGACTGCTGAAAGACCACATTTATATCCAAAAAATGTCTTTAAGAGCTCAGATTTCATATACAGTATCTTTTTGGTCTTCAGTTGTCAGTTTACCATCATAGTAATTGCACTAGCCATAATTAATCATAATAAGTCAACTTATTAACACACTAGCACAATCATTTGGTTATTTCTTTTTTGTTGTTTTATTTATTTCATTTTCAATCCTCCATATGCCGTTGCAACATATCTATCTATGTATCTATACATACATATATATATATATATATTCTTGTCGTCTAATGTTGTTCTGTTTCATTTGAACACATCTCTCTCTTTCTGGCTTTTTGTATAGATTTGCTCAATACGATGAAGAACAGCCATATATATACACGCAGACACACATACAAAGCACTAAATCTGGCACACTCGTGATTTCCAGCACATCTCTATTCCACAGAGCTCCTCTGCAACTTCAGCAATGACATTTCAACATCCCAGAATCAATGAGCACTGTGTTTATCATATTTACATGTCTGTGCGCATGTGTGCAGCTTTTTGTTACCCCTATATACTGTGTGTGTTTGTCACGCCTAATGACTGTTTGCAGTGTGAAAACATGGGCTAATGATGTATGCCCATCAGTGTCCAGACCAGCCAAACAGTGCTGGCAGTCCCTGGAGATCCATTACTGCTGTCTCATTACTGCAGACCTGGAAACAGATCTAAAGACTTGAGTTTTTTTGTTAGCTGATACATGGAATCAAATTAGAAAAGCAGGGATTTTCTATCATACTGAGGACTTCCAGGTTGACTTAGAAAAGTAAGCAGAATTCACTTGTGAACTAGTAGTTTGGGCTCTAAAAATACCTGTAATCAGGCAGTCAAGTCTAAATTTGTCAAGGAAAGGTGTTCGAATCAATCATACACTGCAGTTAGACCAGGGTTCGTAGTAGTAACTTTCTTAGCGAATAATGCAGCAAACAGGTGCAACAGGGTAAAAAGAAAGGAAATTTTCACCATTTGAGCCAATTTATTTGAAATGGCAAAATGCCAAAGCACTTGTCCTTGGCACACTGTTGGAGGAAATCAAACTTGACCTTGAATCTTCAACTAAATGAGGTCATGCAATAACTCAGTGCATCGCAAATTCTTGTAGCCCATTGAACTTCTTTCTGATTTTGGCTTAAAAAGAGAGACGCACATAAATTGGATGCTTATACGCAATTAGCTTTGTCAGATGGTGCTGCTGACTCTCATCGTCTTTAGGTCTGTGTGTGCCATCCTAATCTAATTTGTCCAGCACTTAGTGGGTTCTTCTTGTTGAAATGAGCTGGTCAATTCTGCATAAATAACATCTGAAGAAGTACTCTGATCTGAGATCTTAACTGAGAACGACTGAACTTCAGAGATCAGAGAATCAATGATATGAATCAACGAGCACAGTGGTCTCCATCATCTGTGAATAGGAGAAATTTGGAAGCCCTCAGACTTTTCCTAGAGTTCACCATCCAGTGAGTTGATCTCAAAATATCCAACTGGACAACAATCTTAAGTCTTGTATGGTACAGTGGCCAGAAGTCACTCCCCAGTAAACAGCACATTTCCACATAGCGACACAGAAAGTGCTTACATATGGCCCACACACCGCAAAAAAGGATGGCTGTTTGATGTGTTATACAGTGTTGGTCAAGTTACTTGAAAAAAGTAATCAGTAACTAATTACTGATTACTTCCCCAAAAGAGTAATCCCGTTACTTTACTGATTACTTATTTTCAAAAGTAATTAATTACTTAGTTACTTAGTTACTTTTTAAAAACACGATTTACAACCTGAATAGGTAATAAAGCGATAGATCTTTCAGCCCAATTCTACTTTTTCTACATAATCCATCATACAAAATGTAATCAAATGGAAAAGTCCCTTTTTTTAACTTGTTTTATCAGTTTTAATCTTTTAACTTTATGCATCAAGCAAAAATTTAATTATATGCAACATTCTCTGACTTGAATAAATTAGTTTAACATTTAAACCTATTTTCTGCACATTCCAGCACATAAAATATTTTTTTTTGTGTTTACACTCAGTCTTTCAAATAGATGCAAGTAAAACACAGCAGAAAATAAATAAAGTCAAAGACTCAGCGGTCCTGTTGCTCTATTTTCACCTGTAAAGCAGGACTGCGGTAGGCGGAGGTTTACCCTGGTGCAGGTGTGCCGTGGTCAGTTGAAGAATCCGCGACTTTCTCTGTGAGTTTCCCATTACGTCGTTGCGCACTCGGTGCTTGCTCGGAAGTTTAGGGGTTTTTTTCGCTGTAAAAAGAAGTTTTCTTCCCACGCACAATGGACGCTAATGTTTTTGTCACTTTTTATGGAATCAAACTCAAAGTAAGGTCAGTACTTCCACGCTTTAAACGCTGCACGCTCATACTCTCTCCCACAATCGATATGTGATCCATTGTTGATCTGCACACAGCTGTTGTCACTAACGGCGCACTCGCTTACGTCACTGTCGTGAGACATTCTCGCAAAAAAATCACGGTTTTAGTAACGCAGTAACGCAGCGTTCCTACGGGAAAGTAACGGTAATCTAATTACCGTTTTTGCAATAGTAATCCCTTACTTTACTAGTTACTTTTAAAAAGTAATCAGATTACAGTAACGCGTTACAAGTTACAAGTAACGCGTTACTGCCCATCTCTGGTGTTATATGTTTAAAAGTAACCTAGTCAGTTTTGAAGATTAACAATGGCTAACACTGAGCAGTGCTGATTTTCTAACACTGGAATATTTCTAACATTTTGAGTTATTTTCCAGTGTTAGAAAATCAGCACTGCTCAGTGTTAGCCATTGTTAATCTTCAAAACTGACTAGGTTACTTTTAAACATATAACACTGTCAAAAGTGTTAATTTAACACTCAACAGTGTTGTATTTAACACTCAGAGGTGTGGACCCATATATTAATGGATTGGATTTATATAGCGCTTTTCAAGGCACCCAAAGCGCTTTACAATACCACTATTCATTCACTCTCACACACTGATGGAGGCAAGCTACAGTTGTAGCCACAGCTGCCCTGGGGCAGACTGACAGAAGCGAGGCTGCCATATCGCGCCATCGGCCCCTCTGGCCAACACCAGTAGGCAAGTAGGGTAAAGTGTCTTGCCCAGGGACACAACGACCAGGACAGAGAGCCCAGGGATCAAACCGGCGACCTTCCGGTTACAGATGCGATTCCCAACCCCCTGAGCCACGGTCGCCCACGACACTCTCTAGTGTTAATTTAACACTGGAGATTTTGCTGTGTATAGCGCTTTTCTAAAATGGCCTGTATTTGTATAGTGCATTACTAGTCCCTAAGGACCCCAAAGTGCTTTTACACATCCAGTCATCCACCCATTCACACACACACACTCACACACCGGTGATGGCAAGCTACACTGTAGCCACAGCCACCCTGGGGCGCACTGACAGAGGCACCAGGATTACTCTCCTCTCCTCGCCTCTCGCGGATTACTCAAAATGCTCTATACAACATGCCACATTCACCCAATCACACACGTTCTCTACACTGAGTGCTTCCTAACTACATTCACACACATTCACACTCTTGACATGCAGACTGGAGGAGCCAGGGATCAAACCACTAACCTTCAGTAGGCGACCTGTTGTACCTCCTGAGCTACAACCACCCGGTGGTAAACGTGAGTAAACCCTCACTAGGTTTTGGATAAAGTGTAAACTCACAAACCTGTCAAACCTGCATCTGAAACGTTGGCTAGCATAGCAGTATAGTATTGCAACATGACATTTGGATCTTCTAACTAAAATAGGAAAATAAGAACATAAATAGTGCCATCATTGCCAGACCTGGCCCACAGCTGGTTGATATACACCCTGCCATGACACCAGTCAGTCAGAAGTGCCAGCTTGATGCTGGATCTGGGCCAAACCTGTTTTCTATGAGCCTGGGCCACATACACCAAACCAGAATCGGGCCAGATGTGGCATACCATCACATAAACAGTGCCATCTAGCAGCACAACCTGTCAGTTTTACTACCAGGTCCTCAAGACCACATACTAAGGATGATCAAGAAAAGCTGCCAGCAAAAAGATTCAAATCTGCTCTGTTGAGAGGCTTTCCACAGTACAAACCTCAGTGATGACAGCTGGCCAAAACAGCTGAAAATTCTGTTCCTCGCTGAGCTTGGGTATTAAACATTGCTATCTGAGGCCAAAAGAACTAAAGATGAGGAGATTTAAAGGTGGTGCAAGAGACAAAGAGGACAACATGCCACGAGCTGATGGAGGACTGGCACTAAAATAGATTGCATGTCAACTTTGGAAAAAGATCCAACCTTCTGTTTTCTTTTCCTCACCCCCAACCGGTCATGGCAAATGCCTGCCCCAACCTGAGCCTGGTTTTGCTGGAGGTTTCTTCCTGTTAGAAGGGAGTTTTTCCTTCCTACTGTCTCCACGTGCTTGCTCATAAGGGGTGATGTGATTGTTGGGTCTTTACACTACAATATAAACAGCCTTGAGCTGACTGTTGTGATTTAAAGGGCTATATAAATACAACGGAAATGAAAAATCAAAAGTTCATCAACAAGGATGCCTGAATGAAGACGTCATCCTGGCAAACACATCTTCTCACATGGTCTATATGATAGCAACCACCCCATTTATGGTCCCCTGTTTAGCCTTTTTATTAGAAATATACCCTTTTGTTAGTTCTTAATTCTCATTTTTTCTCCCTCTCCATTCTCAGTAACTGTCTGTGAATTTCTAGAATGTTCTGATAGAATTTATAAACAGCCTATACAACACATATTTACAGAACTGATAGCATCAAAGGATGACATTTGGACATTACACTGTCCGAATAACGTCTGGTCTCCTGCCGTAGTGGCTGCCAGATATAAAAAAAAAAAGAAGGAAAAACCACCCCGAGCAACAACAAAACCTTGGACAGGTGTAAGCACCTCCCTTCTCTACAGGTGGAAAATCACAGTGATGAGGCAGATCAAGCCTCTGATACTCACTGTTCAAACAGAGGGAGGCATGACTTCAGTTTGCTAAACAGGCAGTGGAACCACAGACATTTCAGCTCACTATTTCCTCACCATTGAAGCAGCAAAGACTCTCTCTCTCTGCCTCTCTCGTTCTGCCTCTATTTTTAGCAGCCCCTGAGATGAGAGACGACCCACCACTGCGGCGGTGGCAGGCGTGAGTGGGCGATGGTATAGCGAAAGCAAGAAATATTGATAGGGGGGAAAAAAAAGAGTTCACAAAGCCGAGCATCAGAAAAAGAGAGGAAAGAAGAAGAAAAGAAGAAAAATCAGTGAAAGTTGAAAAAGAACAGGAAGTGCCTTATTTTCATTGCTTGGAGAGAATTTAATCAGTGCGATCCAAACGAAAGTTCACGCTTGTATAATATGATGTCATGATCCTAGATGCAATCTGTTGCATAAACTGGGGGAGCACACTATAAAGACGAATATTAAGCCAACACCTGTACGAATGGGGGAAGAGCTTTACACTGCAGGAGTGTGGACATGCAGGGCAATGACAGGAACGAGGTAGAAGCAACTTTGTAATCTCCAAAGGAGCCAACATGGCTGTCTTTACTTTCTATAACAACTATTACAGAGAAAATCTGCAGCACATGCATCCAATGTCTTAACAGCATCTAACGTAACAGTCAAATGATACGTACACAACAGTTTAAATGTTAACAAATAACTTTGTTGTGCAATTCTAGAAGTCATCAAAAATTGTCCAAGTTATAAATGATTGTAAAGTTATTTTTGTTGAATTGTTTGCTGACAGTATGTAAGTGTCCGTGCTGATAGACAACAAAAAATCTATATACAGTACTGTGCAAAAGTCTTGAGTCACCATTATATCTTTACATTTTAATAGGAAAATGGGAAGTATGTGCAAGTATGTGTTGTACGTCTCTCCCGACCCACTGATGCGAACAATGCTGATGACAATTTGAATCAAACATAGATTCATCACTTCATAAGACCCATTGCTCTTGTGTAATTTGTCATACCTCAGTGTTAAAGGCTTTTTTATATTTGCAAAAACGCTTCAGCTCTCATCTATGAAACTTTATCAGAACCCTCGAGAGCAGTATTTAACCCCTAGTGCGGGCTGTCTCATTTGGAAAGTGTCCTGAGGATTGTTGACCCACTACTGATCATGTGAGTCACACAGGGTGAAGGTAATCACCCACGCCTTTTTTAAAGACTCATGCAAACATAAAGACCGCCATTACCTGGATGACTGAAAACCTATACAGACACACAACACACTTCCATCTTTTCTTCCTGTTTCCATTCCTTGAAAATGGCTCCTTGTCACCTTTCCACCTGAGACTATTTATGATGAGGCATCAGCGAACAATAGATGGACCACCTGAAGGGCATCTCTCAGGTCCTGTGTCAGTGCTGATTTTTTTCCCTATTTCTTAAGGCCGTGACTTTCAGATACTGTTCATCTGCTGTCGATAGATTTGTAGTCCTGTCAACTTTTGTCGTCTCCATGTCCAGTTTCCTGAATTCTTTAAAAGGACACACTGTGCTGAGATATGTCAAGTTTGCAACTAATAACTGTTTGGAAATCACGCTGTTGGTGCAAAAGTTATACTTCATGCCTGTAAAACTGTGTTATCTTTAGCTGAAACTAATAATAAAGAAATGGGAACATAGTATAAAGAAACATGAAGAAACGAGTACTGTCTGACAACTTTTGCACTCTAGTGCATAACCCTCAAATATATGAAAGACTGAGAGAGATAATTAAGATATTTAAATATTTAATTAAACAATGAAAGATTTCCTAAATAATGAAATAAATGAGGGGAACATGAACAAATGTAAAAAGCCAGCTGTACCTGCTCGTGGTGCTCAATGCCCATGCTGATGGTGTTGATCAAAATGGCGATCATGATGCCTCGGTTAAAATACTTGCTCTCCACGATGCCCCACAGTTTCATCCTGATCTCGTACCACAGCTCCTTGCATCCTTTCTTCGGACTACAACAAGACTCTGCACCTTCATGGCCTTGTTTGTCCTTCCCTTTAGTACTGGACTGTACACCATCCCTGTCTGATTCCTCCACAGTTCCCTCTTCTGTTTCGTCACTCGCTGCATTTCGAACTGGTCCCACCCCGTCAGAGAGCGCCAGCGCTGCCGCGCACTGAGGGCAGCCGTCTGTGGCGGAGGCAGCAGTGAGGGCCACAGGCTCAGCGGATGAGGCATGGCCTAGTTTGTTGTGATGGGGACATGGCGGGCCTTACAAAATGCAAGATGGAGAGATTAAAGGGTGATCCTATAAATCAAATAGATAAATACTACTTTCTTACAGTTACGTACCATGTCTTAACCCCGCTCTTCTGTCACGTCCTTCACGTCCATTGGCCTTCCTCTCCCTTCCTTCCCCGCCTCCTCTTCCTCTTCCAACACCATGAAAGCCACGAGGTTTCCCCCGGAGGGTGTTAAAAAGGGCAACAGTTTGCCTCCTCGCCTTTCGGAGGAAATGGCAGACCAGCTGGAAGAGCTCTTCGTAGCAGTCCCCAGGTTCACTGGCCAGGGTGGAGGAGGATGAACACCGAGCTCGCTGCTCCTGCATCAGCTGATGCTCCCGCTGCTTGGTCTCTGAGAACTGGGTGGCAATGACCACGAGGCACAGGTTGATCATGAAGAAGGAACCGACCTGGGAGGATGACAGGCATGCGCACATTACATAAACAAAATTTAAAGCTGCGTGTTGCTTGACTGTCACGTTCCTCCCCAAGCTGCCCAGTGCTGAAAAAGTGTTTACTTGTGAGAATCCAAACTAATGAGATGTAATTATTTTCACAGGGCTTTTGTCTGTTTATCTGTAATAAAAGAACCCTTTTAAAGGCCTATTATTAATCCTAAAACACTCCCATCCAATAAAAAGGTAATAAATCATTCTTAAATATAATGATCTGCAACAGTTGGAAGCTCCAGCATGAAACTGGAAACCCCTAATTTGGTCTGTTAGTCGACAGCTTCTGCCAGCTAATAACGCTGAATACAAAACTCTCAGCATGATGGCCTTATGCCAGAGCAGTGTAGCTCTTACCTCTAGCTTGTTAGTCCACTTGGCTGGACAACTCCAGACATAACACATTATACAATATGTTCACAAACAAATCTGCTCCAGTGCCATCCTGAAAATACTTCTTTTTTTTAGTATTACAACCAGCAAACCAAGCAATGACTAAGAGAGGAGAGCTAACATATTAGGTGGCTTGATGCTGTTGTAGCTGTAATAATTAGCAACTTTCTTTTAGAAAAACCTATGATCACACGAGACAAGCCTTATCTATCTATCTATCTATCTATCTGTCTGTCTGTCTGTCTGTCTATCTATCTGTCTGTCTATCTATCTCTTTCTTTCTTTAGGTTTTACAACACTGATTTGTTGAGAACAAAAACTACAATTACACAGTATCTTATCCTTTTTTACCCTAAGGCATGAAAATATATATTTTTGAAAGTGAAAATGACAACAACATTCTGGTAATGCTGATACCTTATTCATATAAACATGTAATTATTACAACTATTAAACACCATCATCACCATCACTGCTCTATCACAAAAAAATCCACAAAACTACCATGTATCAGTATCAGTTCAACATCATTTTACACTAATACAAAACACATTTACAACACGTGGCAATAAACAGCTGCTTGTTGAAAACTAGTTTCTGCACTTATAGAGCACTGGTAGGACAACCAGCCCCACCCAACCCCTGTTATGATCTCTTTTAATCTCAGTTAGCTCTCAGTATATTTTTAAACAGCTGCTTGTCATTCCAGGTGTAGCTCTCCAGCCTGTGAAGAGTTACCCTCAAGCACAGGGGTGTCAAACATGCAGCCGGGGGCCAGAATCTGCCCGGCAAAGGCTCTTAGAGACTTTTTCTGTAATTTGGGTTTTCTGTAATAATAATAATAATTTTACATATTTATTCATCCATATTATGGAGCAATTGTGACCACACAGTTTACTCTGGAATCATCTCCCTCTTCAGATTAGGTCATCTTCTTCACTAACACGTTCAAACCCAATTGAACATGTGCGTTTTTCATTAGCATTAACTTACAGTGTCATTTTCCCCCAGTGCATCTCTTTTACTTTTATGCGTCAAACTCATCAAAGAATATATATTTAACAGTCAGAGACTTTTTTACTGCTGTTGAATGTCAAAATATGTCAGATATGACCCGAACAGTATGCAAGGACAGAACATAGGAATGAAAAATCTTGATACTAAGACAACATCTTCTAAAGGCAAACACATTATCACAGAGATGCAAAGCAGAGGAACTTATTTAGACACCGTCACATACCCTGTCCTGTCTTGATCATCAGTTTTTGTGGTGCATTTGCTAAAAGCCTGCATTCATAAAAAAGTAAGTGGAGAAGTTCGTGAAGTCTGATGAGGTGTATTGTCCGTGAAGGTTCTCAGTCATCCAGGTCATCGTAGTCAAAGGAGCTTGCAAAGAAAAGCATCTGGACTTCTTTAAGTTGCTTGAAGACGTTTCACCTCTCATCCGAGAAGCTTCTTCAGTGAAACGTCTTCAAGCAACTTAAAGAAGTCCAGACGCTTTTCTTTGCAAGCTCCTTTGATGAGGTGTATTGTAGCTAAACTTACATCTTCTGAACTTACAATAGGTAGAGTCTGGTGTTTATGGAGAAAACTGGTAACAGAATATTCAGCTTAGTTTAACCTTGACTTGGAATCTCTTAAGATGTCTGTGCTTTCAGCAGTCTGCTAACTACCAAACTTACCTCCATACAGCTACAGCACAATATATAAAAAGCTTGTAGGCGTATTGGGACTGTTAGGAAAAGGTGTCTACCCCCAACTGAAATCTGGCGTTGAACATTGTAATGCACGATTCATAATGAAACACATATCTGGTGTGATACATGAAAAACTGAGAGCAGAAAGGTCAGAAGAGGGAAGAAAAGTGTTTTTTTACCATCACTCCTTTAACTAAAACCTTAGGTTGTGTTTTCCTGCTTAACCACTGATATCATTCAGCCACTATTGACACTTTTATTTAGATGTTTTAGGCTCATTTTCCATGAGACACAACTGGTAAAACAGATTTAAAGAAAAAAAGGGAAAAAAAGAGATGACAAAATAGGTCAAGGTCACCAAGAAACGCTAAGCTGATGTGGAAAGAAAACAGGAGGAAATTAAGCCTAGTGCTCTGCAGGCTGTGATCAATAGTGATTGTAAGCCCCATAACCTCACTAAACCACTGCGACAAAGACTACGGAGAAAGCAGAATGTACGTGTGTGTCCGTTTTAGTGTAGAGACTGCCTTTTCATTGATTCAAAGCAGAGATTTGTGGTCAGACTGGTTCATGCCAGTTCACTGGACTCACGTACTAAAAGGGAGGCAGAGGGTCCCAGCACCCGCTCAGCACCCTCGCTGATCCCATCAAATATTTATGCTCACACTCTGCTGGAATGGCTGAAATACAATTAGATTAGTCTGTGTGTCTCGGTGTGTGCACTTTTAGTTTGCAGCAGAGGTGTGAGAGGCAACTAGTGTTTGAAGAATAGTGAATGAAATAATTACGTTGCCTTCTAAACAAGAAAGCTGCAAAAATCTATGTTTTCTACAAAAAAACAAGACCATGTGAAAGGCTTGTAAACCTTTGGGAGTGCATCACATTTACTATTTGGTTTTGTGCTTTTTTCAGTCCAAATGGTAGCCACGGCAAAATGGACTTTCGGTACAGTGCAGTTTTCCAATGGTGCAGTTTGCATTTGTTCCAGCACACACTGAACACTGAGTACCAACGTGCAGACAGACAAATCTAATGATTAAATAGTAACGATATTCAGATGTGTAGTACTGTTGCTAAAGACACAGCGTTAACCAAGATCAAGCCAGTGCTAAAAAGACTCCTTTTTAGTGATATCCCCGAAATGAATGCAATCAAATGACCACCAACAAAAATGGTGAAGTCCACATTAGCTGAGGCTGTTTTCTTTGGCTCATTATGCATTTTTACTGTAAAGCTTCATCAGATCAGGCTTGCAGCATTTGGATGAATCTGAGCACAGAGTGCACCCTGCACACTGCAGAATTGTAGAATCTGCTAACTGGTCACTTGTGTTTATTAATGTTTTGCCATGGGCATGTATGGCTGCCATACATGCCCATGGCAGAACATTGCGTCATATTTGACAGATTATTAAACTGCTCATATTGAAACAAATTAATCTTTTTATTATTTGTTTGTATCAAGGTTTTTTGAGGCCCTTTGAGGGGTTTTCTGCATCAACATCTCTGTGAACCTCATAATGATAGTTCCAGTGCCCAGGCAATAAACACACACAAATGATTTCAGAAAAACAAACACGACGATAAAAAAGCTGTGATGTGTAATAAAGCAACTTCTGCAAGGCCTTCAGGTCCAATTGTGATTCAGAAATGTAGTGCTGATCTCTGGAGTTATTGTTTTTGAGCATACGTTATGACATATAACAACCAGTCTCTTGCTTTCTTTTATGCGAAAGGGATCGCCAGGACACGCATGGACTGAAGCAGATTATTGCAGACACTGAAAGTATCTGTTAGAAGAAGGGGTACACAGATGAGGTGTATTAAATGATTTGTTTTAAACTCACAATGTGCATATGTGGGCATTACAAACTATGTTTTTAGCCCAGATTTCGGTGGATTCCTCCTAAAAACACAATATTTTAACTACATTTTGCTGATGACTCTGTGGACTTTCCTTAAAAATATACAGTAACAGGACAGGACATCCTCTCTTGTTGTGTTGTGGCACATGTCCATATATGCAAACGAGCTCGATGTTAATACCAGGTATAAGCGAACACAGAAGGTGAGATTAAAAAGTGTCAAATCAGGAGGATTACTACGCTTTACAGTTTTGCAACAAAACAGGTTGAGGATGGCATTTGTAGATGTCAAAGCTTAATTCCACAGGGCCAAACTATCTTCCATGCAAAGCCTTTAATTCCACTGAGTCCTCTTGTCTAAACTGCTCTACATGATGGTAATCACTGCAAAGCATCTCTCTAACTCTCTCCATCTTTATCTCACTTTTTTCATCTGTCTCTCCATCTGTCACTCGGTCTCTGTATCTCTCTCTCACGGCTGTTTTCATCTAGCTTCCTTCTAGCACTCTCTTGTACTCACTCTCTTGCGCTCTCAGTTCAATTCAATTTTGCACACTTAATCTGCATGCATGTTACGTGAGTGAAATCATCAAAGCATCTAAACGCAACCTGAACTTATATCTCTCTCGTTTGCTGGCACCTCTGTCTTTCTCGGTCTTGATTGCTGTTGCTTGCTGTATTCCATCGCTCAGCACATGGTGTCATGCAGCATTAAAGAAAGAATGATGAAAAGTCTCCTCATCTGTTTCCCAGGGAGATGAGGACACGCCTGTGATGTGAGCAGAACTTTTAACATGTAAATAGTAAATCACTTTCCTCCACTAAGCCTGTTTGTGAAACAAGCCTTGAAACATGCCGAAACAAAGCCAACAAGAGGCTGGCAGTTAAATCTTTTCTCTATGGGGGGAAGACTAGGGATGGGTACCGGTAATGGCACCGGTTCTGACATAAACGGTAGTAACTAGACCGAAAAGCAGCGCACATTTCGGTGCTTTATTTTGGTGCTTTTTTTTTTTCCTGAGAGGTCGTACACTTTGGATTCTAGCCAATCATTTTACCTCTGCAAGCGTAGTAGGCGGGCCCAGGTACGTACGTTCTTTTAGAGCAGAGCTACAGATTAAAAATGCCCATGGTGAAGCGGTCAAAGTCTGGCTGTACTTCACAGCAAAAGATGCAAACTCAGCAGCCTGCAACAAGTGCTTTAAGGTGATACTGTGCAAAGGAGGTAACACCTCGAATCTGATGAAACACCTGGCGACGCATAGCATTTTGTTAAAAGCCGAGAAATGCGCCGTATTTAATAGCTTGCTGCGAGACCTCACACCGTGCACATCTACTGCGGGTGGGTTGCCTGTTATCGGACCCGGAGTTAGCAACATCCACCAAAAACCCGAAGAGGAGAGTCCTGGCCCCTAGCCCTGCCAGTGTTGCAGAAATGATGACGGATGATGATGGCAGCAGCAGCCGTTCTTCTCTGGGTGAGTACCTTAACCTCCTAAGACCCAAAATCTTCCACGGCATGCATTTTTAATTTCTCTTTGATATTTGGGCATATTGGGGCCTGATGAATGTAAAAACAAAGAATTACCACAGCTTATTTTTTTACCTTATTTTTGTTTTTATGAAAAATAAGAGCCACATATGAGGATATTTGTTTAAAATTCTGAGCAGTATAATGTCCTCGTAAGTGGATATAAGGCCCTTGTAGAGCAAAATTGAGTATTTTGGTCTAAATAACCCAAAATGTGATGTCCACATATGTGGACGCCAGGTCCTAGGAGGTTAATGTTGTCCGTGTGTAATTTACGTTGAGTAGGCTAACCACGTTATTAAATTAATGCATGTAAGGTGAACTAGCAAACACCGTTGTAGTTACATGCGGCTGTCTTCTTGTTTGATGGCAGATACTCCCTTCACCCTGGCCAAAAAGGCTAAAATGACCAAAGGAAAAGTGGAAAACAGTTAAACATGAGAGGTTTTTGGACAAAGTTTGTGTTTTTTTTCCATTGTTTAAGCGCTGCTTCCAGCCAAGAGTGATGCCAAAAAGCTAACATTGTTATCTTTTTACAAAAAAACAGCTGAACATGAGAGGTTTTTGGACCAATTTTGTGTTCTTCATTCTTTAAGCACCAGTTCGAGCATCGTTTAAGCACCGTTTCAAAAGTACTGGTATCGGATAAAACCTAAACGATACCCATCCCTAGAGAAGACATATGCAACAACTCCAGGGAGCAAAATCAAGCAGAGATGCTTAGTCAACAACATAATGAATTACAACACGTTCATCTTGAGAAACTTTAATTAATGGAGATTTGCATCCTCATTTAGATCATGTATGAATGACATTTGCTTATGTTGCTTAAGAGTTCCCTGCAGTATTTTTTTCTATATATTCTATGTAGTGTTTTTACTAAACTTCCTATTTCTGAGCTGGGCTGTGCAGTTTGTCATGTTAATTTCCACTGGTGAGGGACAGACAGACATGTCATATGACACACTGTTAAACCTTGTACTGTGATCTCCCTCAATACGTGAGCCCTGAGGGACTCACTCTAATTATCTGGATTTCACCTAAGATCAAAGAGAGACACCAACATGTGGTTGCTTCCTCTCGCCCGTCCTCCAATCCTCTCTCTGATTTCATGCTGACATTCTAGTCCATCTAGTCCTGCTCTCCCTGTCACCGATCCATCCACCCTCTTCCCATCCTTCCTTCACTTCCTCCCCCCTTCATCACTTGCTCTCTTAAGCTTGCTCGCAGTCCTTCTCCTCACTTTCCACACCTCAACTCCATCTGTCTAACAACTCCCAGCCCTCATCCACCCACCGCCCCTTCTCTCACATTTCATCATCTACTAACCCTCACTCCAGCCTTTGGTTATTTCCTTCCTTCCTTTCATCCTCCTTCCACTCTTCATCAGTTATATATATATATATATATATATATATATATATATATATATAATTTTTTTGAAAAGGCAACCATTACATCACAAATTGGATGTAGTTAGGCAATTTTCGGCTGTGTGTTTCTACATAAATGAGAACGAGCAGAGTGACCGATACATGAATATTGCCCAGTATACACATCAGTGAGAAAGAGGAGAGCAAATGAAAGCAGCAGGTGAGTATTAGAAGGAAGCCGGGAGGTGGTAGAGATTTAAAAAACAGAAAAAGAAAGGGTAGTTGCAAGCAGGTTAAAGAAAAGAGGGAATGAGTGAGGAAAGATGGATGAAGTAGAGAGGGGTAGTGGTAGAATAAACTGAGTCACGGACTGATCTATGACAGGACAAGGTAAGAAACACAGGGTGCAGCTTGAAGAGATTGGCAGATTTAAGGCGATAGAAGGATGTAGAAAGTAATCTTAAAATAAATTAAGAGGTAAAGAATGAAAGGCGCACTGGCTCGAAGAGGAAACTGGAAAAGAGGAAAAGCTCCTGTCTGAATCTGAAGGCAGGCAATTAAAAGTATAATAAAAAGACAAGACAGCCCCTGGGTTGGGGAAGTAGTCGGGACTGGCAGTCGTGCTGCATTATAACACTTTCAAATACACACACACACACACACACACACACACACGCGAGACAGGCTAAAAAGAAATATATTGCACCAACATGCACCAATGCTCACACACAAAAAGCATGAATATATTGCGGCACACATACAATGAGGGAAACAAAAGGATTGAGATTAAAAAGTACTTTATCAGAAAAAATGATGGATTCTTCAGCTCAGCTTTCAACTGTGTCACTGACAGCTCTGTGTGCGTGCGTGTGTGCGTGTGTGTGTGTGTGTGTGTGTGTGTCGTATAAAAAGAAGGAAGGTATCTCAACACAGTCATATATCATGCTCACAAAAATCAAATACATCAGCAATTAACCTCAATAAGTACATTTTAAGCAAGTTTCCTTAAAGCAAATGCTGAAGCACCTGAGCACTGACTCTAACGTGTCCACATTTACTCTGTTGTTGTAAATACGAGCAAAGCCATGTCTTACTTACAATTATAAGCAGGATGAAGTAGATGAAGTTATAGAATGAATGAGCATCCATCACGTAGTACATGATCTCCACCCAGCCCTCCAGAGTGATCACCTACAAACAGAAAGACATTTGACAGTATCTGTTATTTAGTTTTTTATTACTGAATGGAAACTGGAAACCAGAAGAAGCATCTGGCTTGTCTCTATCTGAAGGTATCAGTTCAGCTTTATTTATATAGCACCAAATTACAACAACAGTTGCCTCAAGGTGCTTTATATTGTATAAAAAGACCTTACAATAATACAAAGAAAACAGAGAAAACCCCAATAATCACATGACCCCCTTTCAGCAAGCACTTTGGCAACAGTGAAAGGAAAAACTCCCTTTTAACAGGAAGAAACCTCCAGCAGGACCAGGCGGCCACCTGCTGCGACCGGTTGGGGTGCCATGATCCATCACAAATGCTCACAAACGTATAGACAGTATGCTCTAAATGCAAACATGATGATTTGTAAATGTTAAACAGGGTTATTCTGTGGACGGATCCTTGCTGGAAGTAGTCAGGAGCCTCCTTGATAGGCAGAGTGAAGTGTCCACTACCACTACAACCCAACCCATAACTCTCTGTAAAATGGAGACAATGTGTTTTTACAACTTGATATTAATCTATTTTAATATAGTTTAAACATGTTGATTCAAGTGCTGATTAGGTGTTGTTATGTTTGGACAGAGATATGCAAGCTTCTCTGTTTCCAGTCTTTGTACTTAGCTGGGAAAGAAAAAGAAAAAGCATACAGACTTTTTTCCCAAGTTTTTATTTCTAAAAAGTAAGGTAGATTAAATGTAATTCATTACTCCTGCTCAGATATAGATGTAACCAAGAAAGCAATGGCAGGGAGGTAACTGGTATCAGCTGTTTCACAGCCATCAGTACGTTTCAGTGTGTTGATGTAATACTCTGAATGTTTTCTTGGTTATTTTTGCTGCTGTTGTTTTTGAACAGTATATAAATATTTCCATTATTTTCATTCATATCCATTTATATTTATATGCATTGTGATCATTGCATCCTCCTCTGCTTAGCCAAATCATGGTTGCAGGGGTCCATCCCAGCTGTGACACGGTTGGAGGCAGGATGGCAGGAGGCCAATCATCAGTTACCTTAATACCTAAACCCACACATTTTTGAACCTGTGGGAGAAGCTGGAGAACCTTCACTGACATGCGAAGTCCATATATAAACCCCCACCCAGCCTAATTTAAACCCAGTACCTTGATTTTGGTGAGGCAACATTGCTAATCACTCCAACACACTGCCACCTGGATATGTCTCCCTTGTATTATTTAACAGCATCAGATATCATGAATTATAAAAATGACAGAGGATGAATCATCACACAGTTAAACAGTGTTTTAATTACTCGATTTACTTGTACAGCCTCAGGTTAACAACAAAAAAACCCACCTGAAAGATGACAATCCAGGCAAAGGCAATGTTGTCAAAGTTGATGGCTCCTTTGTGGGGGTTGCTGTACCCAGTATGACACCTGGTGTAGTACTGGTTCCAGTTCACACAGAGCCCTGCTACACTGACGCTGCCGTTGGCCAGGGGCTCGGGGCTCAGACCGATAGACTGGCGATACAGGATGTCATCTTTGTCCAGGCAGCATGTCTTGCCTCCTTCTCGGCGGGCCGGCACATCGGAGCAAGACATGATGCCATTGTCAACAGGAAGGGAGCAGATAAAAGGACGCTCGTCATCCTCATCAGCCATGTAGTAAGGCCGAGGGAGACTGACTCCGCTACTGCTGGAAGAGTCCAGGAAGGAGACGATGATTACAACAGTATCCTAAAAACAAAACATTTCCTTGTACAACGTAATGTTAAAAATGATAAATACACTTTGAAATGGGTCAAAAAAAGAGGGAAAAGGAAAAAACTGAAGAAAAGATACAGATGAAAGACAATCTGAAATCAGTCTTAAATATTTATGAATTGAATGGTGAAAAAATCTGCTTGTCAGAGTCAAAGACATGCAGTTTTAAACATCCAGTCATAGTAAAATCAGCATAAAATGTGTGTATTATAGACAGGAATAGTGTATTTCATCAACAAAGTCTCACATTTAAACCAGGCAGAACAGAAGTCATATTATATGGGTGAAAGAGAATTTCACCCATATACCATACCATTTCGAGGTATTTTTTTAATGAAGATATCTAATAAATGATCAGATAAGAAGAAAACAAAATCATCTCTAAACTTGCCATTCTCATCCATCTGTTTCTTTACAAGTATAGTGGCATGCAAAGAGATGCACACGAGCCTAGATCAAAGCTTCATGTGTAATAGTGCATTTTAAGTTTGTTATATGAGTGCTCACAAGTGGAGAGATGAGTGGATGAAAGGACAGAGATAGAGAGAGAAGATTATGTGTGTAACAGTAAAATTGAAAGAAATACACCACAAGCAGACGCACGCACACAGACACAGAGGCAGGGTGGTAGTGATGGAGACATTTTAACCCTGACACATCTAGCTGACAGTCTGCGGTCTGACTCTGTTTGACAGCCGTTGTCTGTCCGCGGCGCACCGTTTCCGTGTGACGAACATTTTTCTTGATGTAAGATTGATCATGTACTGGCTACAAAGGCAGCCCGAGAACAAGCCGTCAGACTCGCTGTTCAGTCCAGCAATCTGCGTGTTTCTCACACTGAATGTGAAATTTCCCTTTTGGATTTTTTCTTTTTGTGTTTTGCAAACTACAGAAACACAAAAATATTGGAGGCTTTAAAGTCTTCTATGCAAACAGAATTTTAACAATGTGTTCAAAGCCTGACTCAAACCTGTTAAAAACATTTCACAGCAGTGTGATTTATAGTGCTTTTTGCTGAAAAAAATCTTTTGACTGACAAGTTTATTTTGTGTCACCTTCTAAAGCGTGACTTTTAAAGTGTTAAAATCAATTTTTGTCAAGGAGTATGATGGGATTTTATAATGTAGTGCAAATACTTTTTTTTAAATAGAAGAAACCGAATAGTGGAGAGTTTACACATACGTAAGAAGCGAGAGATTGCTGGTTTGATGTCAGGAGGAAGTACAAATCCCCCGCTGGTTGCATCAGGAAGGGCATCAGGCTTAAAAAGCTAGCAAATCAAAACTGTGGAGCAACCTACTGCGGCAACCCCTAGTGAAGGGAGCAGCTGAAAGTACCTTTTAAAAGGAAGAATCTAAAATCACCATTGTCTAGACATAAAAAATATGCACTAGTTTCATCATTGTATTATTGTATCCCGTTGAACGTTTGTGTGGAACTGTGTCCTTGACTTTGATCATTAAAATCGAATCAGTTTTGCTTTGACTCCAAGTGCAAAATTTTAAGAAATTCTTTCAAAGAGTTCCTGATTTAGCGAGACAGCCAGACAGGCAAAAAACAAAATGCGCCGTCATAGACGTGAAAAAAGTTTTTGGGCTACAATGTAGCTTGCCATCGCCAGTGTGTGAATGTGTGTGTGACTGGGTGAATGACTGAATGTAGTGTGAAGTGCTTTGGGGTCCTTAGGGACTAGAAAAGCGCTATACAAATGCAGGCCATTTACCATTTACCAAACATTTATCTCAGCCAGCCCAAGGACTATGTGACCAGTTTTATTTATAAAGCAAACCCAGGGTTCACAAAGTTCACAAAGAGATTACAGATTTAAAAACAAGTACAAGAACTTTAAAAAAGCACAGTAATCAGATTACAATTTTGAGTACCACAGTCGCATTTATCACATTACAGTTTCAATTATGCCATTCATTGCATTACTAAGGATTCTTTCAAGCTTGCATTAAACGCGCCTCTTGCTATGATCAGCAAACTTTACTTCAAACATCTCTTCACGCTAACACAGAGTAAGTAGGGTTCTGTGAGGTCTTATAACCTGAGTGTTATTTATATGTCTATGTTACAGAGTAATGCAAAAGTAAACTAATGGCTAGTGTAACATATTACTTTCTTCTGGGAGTAATATATTAATATTTGTTTGACCTCAATACTCTTAATAACTCTGAGTGATATGAAGGAAAGATACAAAGTACTAGACAGTGCCTACATGTAATGTGGGGACAGCATGTTGTTAGTGGTACCAAACATAAAGTCCACAAGCAGCTACTGTCACTAATAAAAAAGGACCTAACCAGACCAAACTGTGGCCATGTTTCGACCACCTTTCATGTGCTAAACATGTTATTCACGATCTAGCCTGCAAACTGACATCAGCAGCACATTTTTTCCTCAGTTAATTCTAATTTGGTAGCTCGTCCAGCAGGGTGCATGACAAGATGAAGAAAATGCAGACAAGAAGACGTTAGATAAGCAGACTTTAAAAGAAAAGCTAATACGGTCTGGCGCTGGTGTTATGCAGCAGGCTGCTGTCTGGTTCAGCGTGACCGTCTGCTCTGCCTGTTATAGAACGCTGATGCTACTTCTCAATTTATGACTTGATTAGCTGCGTCCAAGAAAAAGTCTGTGTTTAATGAAACCAAGAAAATGTAAGACACACGATACAAAAGCAGTTGACAAAGGAGTAAAGCTGAAATGATGAAAAGAGAAGACAATAAACCAAACACGAGGAGGAAGAGAGTAAATGTGATCGTTTTGGCAATATTAGGAAAATGAAAAGATAGAGGCTGAAAAAAAGAGCGAAGCTGTGTGTGATTTTATTTCAGTGTGAGGTAGGGTTGCTATTTAGAAGGCAGACCAGAGAACGACATACTGGTTAGCAATTACAATTGACCTGGTATTTATGATGACTCAATAGAAGCAGCATAGTAACTACTCTCTGTCTAACACACTCTGTGTATTTGTAGGTCTTTGTATTGCTTCCACTGACTCTGTCCCTGCGTACTGCAGGCTCAAAAGAAGCTATTAACAAGCCAAAAAACATGATCCATATATCCAGCATAACACTGGATATTTTTGACCAGGTTTTGTCCATGTGCACTGATTCTAGTTGAAACAGGTATTTTTAACCCAAATGTCTGAAGCTAAGACAGTAGCTCTGGTAGGTATTAACCACGTATGCCCTTCCACTGAACTTTGTAAGTGTGTTTTAAGCTAAACTTTGTTTCAGTTTAGCTTCGGTTTACTGTAGAGTCTCTGGTTTACCAGCAGAGGTTCATAAAATTCTGTTAGCATGCTCCTAAGCAAACATCAGATCATCAGTAGATATTTGCCACCTCATATTGTCTTGGATAATAACCCAATAAATCTGTACCTAATATAGTGTTACCAAGATATACTTATACCATGCATTTACACATCGTAGCACAGGAATGATAAAGCTGTCTATCAGAACGATTGATTTGTCAGTGGACAGCAAATATTGTGTCATTTCTGCTGAATTCCCTGTTATGCTGTGTGCTCCTCGCATAACTTAAAAATTTCAGTTTATTTAACTAAGAAAATGCATGCTAGATATCTAAAAGTACAAAAGAGGCAGCTTTATCTCACTCAAAAATATTACTTCCCTCATCCCCAACTGGTCAGAGGATGGCTGCCCCTCCCTGAGTCTGGGGGTTTCTTCCTATTAAAAGGAATATGTCTCTGTGAAGGTTCTCAGTCATCCAGGTCATCGTAGTCAAAGGAGCTTGCAAAGAAAAGCATCTGGATTTCTTTCAGTTACTTGAAGACGTTTCACCTCTCATCCGAGAAGCTTCTTCAGTTCTAAGGTCAAATGGTGGAGAGTCCCAGATATAAACCTAGTGGGAGTATCCCCCCACAGAGGGACAAAAGGACCCCCTGATGATCCTCTAATCGCCTGAGCCAAGGTGTGAAACTGGGTGTGGGTCCCAGTCAGCCAGAGTTTCGGGTGAGCTCACTGTGAAACCTGGCCCCACCTTATCATGCGAATTCCTGAGATCAGATGGCCTCTGTGGGGGGAAACTCCCAATAGGTTTATATCTGGGACTCTCCACCATTTGACCTTAGAACTGAAGAAGCTTCTCGGATGAGAGGTGAAACGTCTTCAAGTAACTGAAAGAAGTCCAGATGCTTTTCTTTGCAAGCTCCTTTGACTATTAAAAGGAAGTTTTTCCTTCCCAATGTTCGCAAGTCCTTCCTCAAAGGGGGTCGTTTGATTGTTGGGGCTCTCTCTGTATTATTGTAGGGTCTTTATCTTACAATATACAGCATCCTGAAGCTAGTTCTATTGTGATTTGCCATTATATAAATAAAACTGATATGAAGTATCTCACTGACTCTCTCTGGACATCTCACTACAGAGACATTAGTTTTTAGGGGTATTTCCATGCTCATGTTCCTCTTAGGGATGTAAATGTGCAGTGTATTGTCTGCACAAATGAGCATGTGTTCCCAGATATACCCCTGTGTTGTTCATCCTTTTCACAGTCCTTACTGGAGGTATGAGAAGAACAAGTAAATATGAGAAAAATGTGACAGACAGCCAACCATCCACAAGTCCCAACCTCTGTGCACGACTGAGCCAACATCCGCTGACAGCAGATATCACAGCCTCGCTCATTATCAGTTTGGACATCAGCTGTGTGTTCCTGTAGGTGATTATGTTCGTCACCAGAGAGTGTCAGACAGACAGCAGTCATTTCACAGCTGAAGAGATGTTGGACTCCTGACAGAAGAGGCACCAGCTAAAGCAGCTGTTTCATACCTCTTGCTCTTGTTTCTGGAAACCTGGCAGTGTGAATTACAACCGTCACACACTGTTTACATCAGCTCTCTGACAAAAAAGGGGTGGAAAAAGAGTACCTGTGCGAATGTTTTACCAAAATTGGATGACATTATTGAGATTTACTCAGGGAGATCAGGGCATCCCATGATTACATCCCCTCTCCATTTCATCTCAGAATTGGTTACTATGGTGATGACCTACCCCAAAGCCTCTCATCAGATCATTATTTTCTTTCCGGGCTTGTAAGTGCGAACCGTCGTCCAGCCCACTCTGTGCAGCCAAACTGGCCCAATCAAATGCTTGGCCTCAGATCTGGTCTCCCCAGGCATTTCCTTACCGCTAACAGAATCCCAGTTATTGTCTGAGCTCTGTGTTTGCACAGTGGTATTAGCTGTACTCTTAATCATAGACATGGTTAGGAACAAACAACACCTGTTTAGCTTTAAGCTTCTAATTCTGATTTGCTATTTCCTACCAGGGAAAATGAACTGTCATAATTTATGACTAATTAAGAAGCGCTGACTATTAAAAATCTCTTAATTTTGCTGTGAAAAATACAAGTGAGCAGATAATGAATAAAAGCCAGCTGGTATTAGGTCATTTTTTACCTTTGGGCCACTTTATTTTATCATTCTTTTCTATACAAGCGTTCCGAGACAGTATTAGTATTAGGAGATAACATTTAAATCACAAAAATATCATGACAATATAAAAAGTGAACAAAAAGGATCTAATTCATTTCAACTAATTAAGTATAATGGCAGTTCAGCTCAAGGTGTCCTGGATCTAGGAACCCAGTGTTTGTGTTTCCTGGTTTTTGCATTTCGTCTCATTTAGTGTTTTTTATTTGTGTTTTTCATCTTTAGTGTTTTGTGGTTTCTGGTCTTTAGGTTTTGTTACTGTGCCTTGTGTTCCACGTGTCACGTCCAGTCAGTTATGCTCTCATGTCTGTTCTTCCCCAGTTCCGGTGTCAAGTCCGCATCTTAATCTGTGTGTCATGTTTCCTGTTTTATTTTGGTAGTTGCTCTTCTTGTGTATAGTGTGCTAAGTTTTGCTTCCTCCCTCGTAGTACACACACCTATGGTGTCAATTTCAAACTCCTTGGTCACCGTGTTCTTGAGTTATTGCATTCAGAAAATTTTCAGAAAACTTGAACTCTGACCTTGACCTTAAAGTCAAGATCACTGAGTTTCAAACTCAGATTTTTAGTAACTGCACCTATGGTATCAATTTGAATCTTCTACGTTGCCTTGTCCACTAGTTATTGCATTGACAAGAATTTCAGAAAACATGACCTCTAACCTTGAGGTTGATGTCAGTGAAAATCAAAGTCATTCATTATTTTTAGTAACTTCACCTATGATATCAATTTGAAGCTCCTACATCGCATCACATTAATTGCCAACTTAGATCTTCACGCCTCCCACCCATCAGCTGAGGGAGTAAAAGTACAGGCAATCCTGGCAGTCTGTCACTCATCAGGAGTTTTTGGTACAGCACTTTCTTTGCAATCATTTTCACCTCGCAACCTCCAGGAATTACTACCAACCAATCATGGAATACACATTTTTCCCTAGTAACCGGTGGTTATATCATGTCCAAGGGACAACACTTGCATGACATAAGTGAAAAACCTCAATAGCAACTTAAATAAGGAATGGTTCAGAGTTCCTGGATTAAGCCTATTAAATAAATCAAAAGATAGATTTTAACTCCAATCTTTAAAGTAGACGGTGTCTGACTCCTGAAGCCAAACTGGGAGCAAGTTCCACTGGAAAGGAAGAAATCAACAACTGCTTACAAACTTAGGCACAATTAACTGATTTTAAATACACAGTACTACTTTACAGCTGATTTTAACAATATTCCAATGCATTTAAGATTAATTTTAGGCAATTCAGCCTCCAATTAAAATTCAACTTTAAAACAACACATATTAGGAATCTTGAGCCAAACACACAAAATGTTGTTACTGAGGTTCTCACAACTAGAAAAAGTATGAAACTTAAAGAATATTCCTTACTAGTATTAGTAGTATCAATTTTCTAAAATAACAACAACTACCAAAAACAAAAGGCATTAAAATATACTGACAACAGCCTAGGTTACCATGTGTTGTAAGACTGCTGTTTGACCTTCACATCAGATGGACAGAACGAACTGCCCCGGTGCCCATCTCCCTCACATGTAAATGCACTCTGTACCACTCGAAAATCATTTTTCATTTTAGTTTAGTTTGTAGCAACTGAAAATAAAATAATTCATAATTATAATAAAGGTCAATCAAATGGACCAATATGGCAAGGCCATGATGATCCACTTGGTAAAATAAATCCGCTTGGCATCTTTCTTGGCCTTAAGACAACAATTCTGATGCCTAAAGATCCAAACGGGACACACAAAAAAAAAAAAAAAAATCATTTTTCAACATGTGATGTAGTCCAGTGACTTAAACAGAGGGTCCTGAATGTTTGGAACAAATGCTATGGCCCCACAGCCAGATGTTCTCAGATGTGGCATTAAAATGGAGAGGATGCTTGCTCCATGCATTTGCATGTCTTAAACCTAACTCTGGTCTCTTTTTAAATCTACCCAAATTAAAGTGTAAAAGAAAAATCAAATCAAGTCTGCACGTGAGTCTCAAGAAATTACACTAAAAAGACACATGATTAAAATAATTTAACTATTAAACATTTTTGCATGAGAACTGTGAAATTGCTGAATTAAAGAACTTGGCATCAAGACAAGCTTTTTTAAATCACCAAACTTTTCATTTTGGGTAGAAGCTGAAGGTTGCTGACATATGAGTGACAGCTGGTGTTTCTGCTGCTCTGCACAAACACATGCATTACACAGTCCAATGCCCAGAAATACAAAAAAGCAAGTAGTACTCCATGAGCAGAGAATGAGCCTAAATCTACTACAAAGCATTTGCACTTCACACAGCAAAATCTCCAGTGTTAAATTAACACTGGAGAGTGTCTATATGGGTCCACACCTCTGAGTGTTAAATACAACACTGTTGAGTGTTAAATTAACACTTTTGACAGTGTTATATGTTTAAAAGTAACCTAGTCAGTTTTGAAGATTAACAATGGCTAACACTGAGCAGTGCTGATTTTCTAACACTGGAAAATAACTCAAAATGTTAGAAATATTCCAGTGTTAGAAAATCAGCACTGCTCAGTGTTAGCCATTGTTAATCTTCAAAACTGACTAGGTTACTTTTAAACATATAACACTGTCAAAAGTGTTAATTTAACACTCAGAGGTGTGGACCCATATAGACACTCTCCAGTGTTAATTTAACACTGGAGATTTTGCTGTGCACTAAAGCAACATGACAGAAGAGTAATTGAATTTCTGATACCGCCAACCAAAATAAACACCCCACAGCCATTGGGACACGGAACAGTACTCTTGAAAAGTATATACGAAAAATACAATAAACTGTGCAATACTATTAAACTATACAGGTAAGATATGGCGTTATTTTTGTGCCACTATTCTGAGCGCACGTAAAATAAGTTGCAGGTGCAAGTGCTGCATTTTGAGGAGAAATTTATTTTGAGCAAAGAAAAGCTAAATCTCAGTGAACAAAATTCATTGCTGCGTGCAAAAAATGTATTTCAGTGTTTGCTATTATCCACACACACACAACAGCAGCCCCTCTCGCTCAGTTTTTGCATTTGCGCTCGCTCGCAATGTGTTGCTTGCGCTCTCAACATTTCTGCCGGTGCGCGTTCAACTCTTTCTGTACACTGTTATATTTGTGCCACAAAACCAGTTTGAAATATTACTCTGTCTGGGTCACAAAATGTGTGCTATGCATAAGTGCTCTAACGTTTTCGGAGATGCCTGTTACCTGGTGGTGTAGTTGGTGATTTCTTTGTCAGTTCAGCCTTATATATCATGTTTAACCCGAGTGACCACCCGGTCAGCTGGTGGGTAACAGGCATCTCTGAAAACTTTAGAGCACTTATGCAAATATGAGATGTCTTGATGAATCGAGCAGATATTTGAAGTTTACACAGCACCATTCTCGCATGAAAATATCTTAAAAGTTTATTTTGTGACCCAGACAGAGTAATATTTCAAACTCCGCCACTCTGTGTTCCTCCGCCACTGCCTCGTTTGAGTTTTGGACGAAATGGATTCTGGGATATTGCATTTTGTCATTTCGAGCCGATTGGAGACCAAAACAGCCAATCAGATTTTTTTTGCATCCAAGTCTGTGATTGGTTTTGTGGCACAAATATAACGGTGTACAGAAAGAGTTGAGCGCGCACAGGCAGAAATGTTGAGAGCGCAAGCAACACATTGCGAGCAAGTGCAAATGCAAAAACTGAGCGACAGGGGCTGCTATTGTGTGTGTGTGTGTGTGTGTGTGTGTGTGTGTGTGTGTGTGTGTGTGTGTGTGTGTGTGTGTGTGTGTGTGTGTGTGTGTGTGGATAATAGCAAACACTGAAATACATTTTTTGCATGCAGCAATGAATTTTGTTCACTGAGATTTAGCTTTTCTTTGCTCAAAATAAATTTCTCCTCAAAATGCAACACTTGCACCTGCAACTTATTTTACGTGCGCTCAGAATAGTGGCACAAAAATAACGCCGTAGTAAGAGAGGTTAACTAAGAAACAGCAAAAGGATAAAGGCACAGTCCACCTAAAGCTTAGACCTTTTCTGAAATTCAGATACAGTACTCTGTACAGCTATGAAGTGTGTGCATGTATCAGTTCTTAGTTTTTTTATTTGTTTTCTTCTTGCACCCTTTCTAATATTCTAATATTTGTTTGAATTTTTAAAAAGTAGAGGGATGAGTATATGAATAAGGGTGCGAAGAGCAGGGGGTGATTTGTCACAACATACGCAGTCATTTTGTTTATATATTTGCAAGCAATGTATTTATAAGCTTGCTCTCCCATTCACGATTTCAGATTCATAACTTTATTGCAATTATACTGCTTCATCTCCTTTGAAATTTCTGCTGGTTAAAGGCCAAAAATTGGACTCGGTCACTCTGAAGTTCAGTTACAGTCAGTCTTTTGCTATTCACCACCTTGAATATAGTGGCTGTGATGAATATGTATGTATGTGGCTAGAGACCGGCCACATATCTATTACTCCAAAGATGGGGAAGAAGAGAAGTCGTAAGTGTTTATGTGCACTGGAGGCAAATTTGAATTCGTGCCTGCACCTTCACTCGCAAGATATGAAAGATCACAACTGTAATTTCTCACCTGAGAAAGGTCCCCTTCACCCAAGAAGTGAAAACATTAACAAAAGTGACAACGTGATATCGCTGCAATTACTTGTCAGTAGAACAAGAACAAGTCTGAACAACAGCTAACAGCAGCTAACATTATGCTGTCCCTCTGATAAACAGTTTGATTACATTCTCACATCACATGAGAATTTATTCACTAAATGTCATGCCAGCAATGCTAGCAATACTTCAAAGACAGTTTAACACCATCTAATAGCAGCGAACAGAGGCTAACACCTGCTAACAGAGGCCAACGGGAGCTAACAAGTGGTAACAGCAGCACTTACTGACAGAAAAGTTCAAGATATCCTCAACAGCTCACCTCAGTATCACTTTCCTTTCACAAAGTGTTACAGCCTCCTCCAGAATAAATATATGTTGACACTCGGAATATTGACAGCTGAGGTAAACAGCTGACTTACAGCCTAGCATCACTACAGATTAATGGTGGACAGAGTTATTTGTGAGTAATGTGAGAAAATTACTGTGAGAATTAGGAATGGTAAGAACAGACTTCAGTTGACTGCAATCTACTGACATCTAGTGGTAAGATTTTAGACACTGTATCTTTAACTATATTGTACTTTAACGCTTGATTTTGAAGTGCAACTTATATGCCAAGAATTGCCGTCTTGCCCATGGCACATGTCCTAAACATTTCCTTCAGCATTTTCTAGTATGACTCAGATTTCAGTGCTCCATGACAACTGGTGTTATTTCCTCAAACAGAATACATCTTATTCAAACCAATAAGTTCAAATATGGTCTTGTTGTTTGGGATTGACTGGTACATGTCGCATTCTTGTGTGATCTCTGTTGGTCGATCGTTTCTGTGGAGGGTGAACATGATTTTGAATTTCTTCCATTTATAGACGATCTCTGTGAATTGTGGTTGTGTGTTGGAATCTAAAGTCTTTAGAGATACTTCTATAACCTTTCCTTGTCTGGTGAGTTTGAATATTACAGCATTGTGAAACCTAAAAGAGTTACGTTCAGTCACCCCTTCTCCATCTATTTCATTTTGCCAAACATGTTTAAGCTACAGTACCTGGAATTTCTCGATCCTACGTCTCTGCAGTTTATTGCAGAAACGCTGATACAATCTTGATGACTTGGCAGAAAATGGGTGAGAGAGAAGCAGTGAAGAAGAGTGTCAGCCTTTTAATTAAGTGGCAGATTTGATTATGAGGTAATGATATTTGCTTTGTGCAAATTTTAGTTTGCCATCAGCCTCATTATATTAGCACTTGAGAGACGGGGCCAGAGGGAGGCTTAATCTCACACTATGGAAATATGAGTGAATTGAATAGATGATGTAATTAATCTTCTAGAGTCACGCAGAGGGAGGGCAGGTAATGAGAGGAGAGGTGACAGACCTATTTACACATACAGAAACTGACACACGTATAAATTGCGGGTACAGTGTGTATTTTGATTCATGTGCTATTCAAGAAGTTACATCATTGACACAATTACCGTAATAAAGAAACACACACAGAGGTGACAGTGTGTAGTCGTCAGACTCACACACGCCCTGTCAGAGGGATTAATGTTCAAGAAGACAGAATGTGCATCACATGGTCTCACACTCTTTTCCACACTCAGACGGAGTAGGCGGTGACTCACAGTGTGAAGTTCTCCTCGGGGTAGCAGCGGTTTCTCAGCAGCCCTGCCCACAGCTGCACTCCTATGATGCCGAAGATGAAGAAGACGAAAAAGCAGAGGAGAAGGACGTTACCCAGCATGGGCAGTGTGTCGAGCAGCAGGTTCACCAGGATACGCATGCCTGGAGAGAGACAGACAAATACTTATGTGATGACACATCCCGCACAGCTCTATGGCTGACTTTACTTTATGATCTAAACGGAGCAATGGCGTTCCCATCCACTTGCTACGAAGCTTTATAGGAAGATTGTGTACAGGTAAAGAACAGCACACAAGAGGAAAGAGGAGGAATCATTTACTCATTTTATTTGCAGCATGAGGAGAAAAAATACCTATAAGTAATTACACACCAGCAGGAGAGCACCGAATCACAGCTGACTTATGCATATACAGTAATAAACCGACCTTAATTAGTGAACTGTTGTGAGCTGAACAGCAGTAATATTAGCACTACAAAGCATTACGAGCTTGGAAAGCATCGATGCAGTTCTGTTATTGATTTACTAGTAATGACTTTACTCTTGCCCCAAATCCCTATTTGACTTAAATAAAACAGTAAAAAAACACAAAAAACACAAAACAACCTTTTTGTTCACAGTCAAGAGATTATTTGTCTTCTCAAACCTTGTAAGAGTCTTTCAAAGGATTTCTTTGGACATTGGCTGCTCATTTTTAGTCCAGCCCTTGTGTCTGAGCACTTTTAGTGCAGCTCAGGGCATGAACCCAGGTTGTTTCTGTTCAGGATAGAAAACTTAGCAAAAAAGTATATACAAATTGTATCCTTAACCACCTTTGTTTTTGGCAGCTTGTTGTAAAACCACATTATTTGTTTCTTTTCAGCTGACCTGTAAAAAAATGCCAAAGATAACACACGTTGGCATAAAATAGTATTTTGTACTATCAACCAAGTAACCAACAAGGTGATTTACAAACAAAGTAAGCTGCAAACTTGCCACATGTGAGCATTGTACTGTGTCTTTAAAAAATTAAGGACACTGGACAAGTACTGTTATCTTTCTGTTACAATTAACCTCTTTTCCATTCAGTCCAACCTGCCTGCACTCCCTCCTTCACCTCTCTTGCACACTCTGTTTATTGCTTGGCTGATCCCAGGTATTTAAACTCATGCACACCTTCACCACCTCTGCTCCTTGCAGCTTTATTGTTACACCTGTCTCCCTCTCATTCACACTCATTTATTCTGTCTTGTTTCTACTGACTTTCATTCATCTTCTCTCCAGAGCATACCTCCACCTCTCCAGGCTCTCTTCCACCTGCCCCCTACTCCCACAACAAAATGTCATCTGCAAACATCATACCCACGCAGACTCCTGCCTGACTTGATATGCCAACCGGTCCATCACCAATGCAAACAAAAAGGGGCTCAGAGCCGATCCCTGATGTAATCCCACCCCTACCGTGACCTCATCTGTCACCTCATACCTCAGCTCTGTCTTGTTGTTCTTGTAAATGTCCCACCAGCCTCACATACTTCTCTGCCACTCATGTCTTCCTCGTGCAGTACCACAGCTCCAAAAACACAGTGCAGCTCCTTCTGATGGTCTCTATAGTTCTCTATTAACACTCTCAAAGTAAACATCTGTAGTGCTACGAAGCCATACTGCTGCTCACTGATCATCATCTGTCTTCTTCACCTGGTGTCAACAAACTTCAACAACTCTTTCCCTCTCAGCTTCGGTGTATGGCTCATCAGCTTTATCCCTCTGGTATCAGTATACCTCTTCTCCGTTCCTCAGGCATCCTCTCACTCTCCCAGCTTGTGTTAAACACTCTTGTCAATAAGTCGACTCCCCTCTCTCCTGGATATCTCCATGCCTCCACAGGTATGTGACTTAGGGAAATTATAAGATATCTTGCATAAGAGAGTTCATGCGATCATACCTAATATTGATATTCATGCTCGTTAGAATTACACACACCCTTACTTTAACCCAAATTTCACTAAATTACTGATCACAAAATCAAGGCGTTTGCACCGTACTGTATGACTGAAGCATTTTAGGAAGCACAGCAACAGTGTGGGAAAGAAAAGGTTGGTAAGAACTAATCAAACAGTTTTTGTATTTCACTATAATGTTTCCTTCTAACAGAGGTTAAGCAATCTCCAACTTTCTAGAAAAAGATCTAATGATGCCAGCTTAAAGTGTCATTCAGTTACCAAAACCTTGTTAACTTTGTTATATTTTGAAAACTAAGCTCTTTATAAGAGGCAGCACTGCTGACTGTGATAATTCTGTGTTCTGCTTTAAAATTGGATGAGCAACATACCCTTATGCTCCACTGGAAAATGGAAGACGTGCACAAACACACAAAAATCTTTGGATCTGTATAATTAGTGCACACAGACTCCAAATCCTCGTCTCACCTATCGCTTTCCCTGTCTTAAAACATTCTCTGCCATCCCTCCCACTCTTTAGTTGGTGCAGAAATTTACACAACCATTTCTATATAACTCGTCGTATTATCATAATTAGCTAATCAATCACTAATCTCCTCACTAATTCTAATCCCACAGCCAATTACTTTGGGGCTAAACACTTGGGGAAACTAAACCATGGGTTAAATTCTATCTGTAAAATGGATTGAAGATTGATACAACATTTAACTGATTAGTCAGGGGGAAGGCCATCCATAGATCCTCTTCCAGGGATCTCATTATATAATGTAATAAAAAGGATGTCTTACTTGATGAATGCATACACTGGAGGTGTGCAGCTGTACACAAGCAGAAGACTTGGAAACTTGACCCGTGTGTTTACAGTAAAAGTGATATTTCCATTTAAAATAAAGCTGTGTTTTGAATCTGATGTATATTTTCTGTCTGACCATGAAAGAATCTTCCCTATTAGTGATGGATACAAAGTTCAATTTTTTTTTTATCTTCTTGTATAAAATCTTCTTCAGAGCTGCAGGAAGTGGTAAGTCACACATGGAAAATATTATTCATTTCTAATGAGAATTGAAATCCCCCTTCTGTGATTTTAGTTTTGGTGGGAATATATATATATATTAGGGGTGCAACGATATTCGTATCGATATTGAACCGTTCGATACAGTGCTTTCGGTTCGGTACGCATATGTATCGAACAATACAACATTTGTAATTTATTTTATCAACTTTTCTTCTGACGATGCTGTCTGTGTTGAGCGCTCAGTGAATCTGCGTTCGACTACTCCGCCTAGGCTGCACTGTCGAGCGCAGATCCACTGAGCGCTCAACACAGACAGCATAGTCAGAAGGAAGAGCACAGGGCAAGCTAGCGAGACAGAAGTTAAGCTCTCCTTACAACATTCAGATCTGGCGTTTGGAATTATTTTGGTTTTCATGTGAAGTATGACCCTGAAGGTAAGCGAGTCATGAACTAAAGTAAAACAGTATGTTGGATGTGCCATGCAATGCTCAATTACATGGGTGGGAACTAGTGTGTTAGCGCAGTTAGCTCGTTAACGTGTTGGCCGTCTAGCCCCATGCACGGGGCGATCGGCGGTAGCTCGTTAACGGAGATTTGCCATGTTGTGGCGTTAAGGTCATTTCAACGAGATCAACCTGAAAGCACTAGTGGGAACACAACGAATATGACTGCACATTTACGCCGACATCATCCTAGTGCAAAGACAAAAACAACAAGCATGCTACTAACTTTAGCCGAGTCATTTAGACAGCTGTTAGCACATGATTCTCCTTATGCTGCTGAGAATATAGCCCAGAAGAAGCGGATAGTATAGCTTTTATTTTGGAAAGAGACATTTCTCTGTAATAAACTCTCTTTTCCAAAGATGAGTGATTCCTCAATCAGATAGCTTGTAATATCGCTAGCCCGACGTCCTGGGGCTAGCGATTTTTTCAGTCGGGCTACCAAAATCTATCTCTTCCCTGCCCGTCGGGCTATTGTAGGGAGAAAAAATATATGTCAATGCTTTTGCATTCTTTCAGAAATGTAGCTGGGTAATTATGTCATTGGCATTGGTGAGCCACTGTCAATATGTGACATATTGAAATCACGTTTGAATTTGCGCTTGTTTTTTTGCTTTCACTTTGCAATCGTGCTAACTGTGTATAGAGAGCGACAGCACTGATCTGTGAGTGATGATAATTTGTGCACCAATTCCTCTGACATCGTCTTATTAATCGTTAGCTTACCAGGGCTCGCAAAATCGCTAGCCCGACGTCCCGGGGCTAGTGATATTTCCAGTCGGGCTACCAAAATCTATCTCAGCCCTGCCCGTCGGGCTATCATAGGAAGTAAAAATATATGACAATGCCTTTGCTTTCTTTCGCAAATGTAGCTGAGTAATTAGCTGAGTCCTCATCAAAGAACAGTGCTCTTTAATGAATGCAGCACATAACTTTACATCGTAGAGGTAACAGGGAGACATATCGAGTTATCAGATAGCCGTCTTAACTATATTCTAACTCTACAATTTCCCGACTGCACTTTCCTATTATTTCACGACACCACCCTCTAGTGGTGCAATATGGTATAGTCAGACAGGACACAACATCACTCACTAGCTTACTCTTCAAACGTGGCACGTGAAATCTCCCGCAGAAAGCTTAAACGTGCTAGAGGTTGACTGCGCAGAGAATTAAAAAAAAAAAAATCTCTGGCATGTGTAAAGACAGATGGATTTACGCAGGTATTTTAGTTCTGCTGAGCCAAAAAAGACAGGTCAGGATGAAGAAGGGACAGGCAAAGAAAGGCCTACCACAAAGCGGAAAAGTTATGATAAATCAGATTACGAGGCAAAAAGAAAGCGCAGTTTTTTGGATTCATGGACAAAAGAATTTCTGTGGCTGGAATATGACAAGGTAAATAACATGATGTTCTGCCGGGTGTGTCGTGAGTTTCCCTCTATTGCTGAGTCGACAAGCGCCTTTGTTACTGGGACCAGTAATTTTAGGAAAGACCCCATCAGAACTCATGAGAAATCTCTGCATCACAAGAAATGCATTAGTGCTCAGTCTGCAGCATCTGTCCCAGAACAAACACCAATTGCAAAAACCATACTAAAAATAAACCAAGCACAACAAGAAGTCCTGAAAAAGCTGTTTAGAACTGCGTACTATGTTGCAAAGAGTGAACTACCACTGGCAAAATTTAGCAGTCTTTGCAAACTTCAGAAAGCAAATGGCCTAGATCTTGGTTCCACTTACCTCAATGACCATGCTTGCAGAGAGTTTATTGGAGCAATAGCACAAACTTCAAGAGACCAGATTGAAAAGGAAATTCAAGAAAGCAGGTTCTTATCCATTCTTGCAGATGGCAGTACAGACACTGGTATAATAGAACAGGAGTTGGTTCACGTCAGGTATGTGAGGGATAATGGTGACATAGCCACATACATGATCAAATGTCAGCCAGTCAAGAGTGCAAATGCTGCAGGTATTTTAGAGGCTATTGATGAAGCAGTGAACACCATGGGTATCAGAGAGGACACATGGAAAAAGAAAGTAGTGTGTGCAAATTTTGATGGTGCTGCAGTGATGATGGGTGAGAAAATAGGAGTAGCTGGGAGACTGAAACAGAGGATACCCCACATCATAACAATCCACTGTGTGGCACACAAACTAGAGCTAGCCGTGCTGGATAGCGTGAAAGGCTGTGAGTACCTGGTGAAATTTGAAGATACACTGAAAACCATCTTTAAGATGTACTACTATTCCCCAAAGAAGCGAAGAGAGCTGACAGAAATAAGTGAACTGCTAAATGAGAGGCTGGCACATTTCAGTGGGCTGAAGAGCACACGGTGGCTTCCAAGCCAGCTGAGATGTCTAAAGGCTGTGGAAAAAAATTACACTCCCACTGTTGTTCATATGGAGAACATGGCAGAAGGAAGTGATGTCAAAGCCGAGGATGCAGCCAAGGATAAGGGGGTGGTGCAGGAGATGAAGACTGAGAAATTTGTTCGCTTCCTGCATTTCATGTTGGACTACAGTACCATCTTATCCAAGTGCTCTACTGATTTTCAGCATGATAACCTAAACATCACACGAACAAATCAGTTAGTTGAGAGCACAACATCACGCTTACTCAGCCTAAAAACAAAACCAGGAGAATATCAGAAAACCTTGGACACAAAGTTCACAGCGAACCAGGATGGTAGCATTTGCTACTGTGGAACTCAGCTAACAAAAAGTCAGCGACCTGCTAGAAGAGGTGAGGGAACAGACAAAGACACCTTTGGTGCAGAGATCCAGAAGATTATTGACAACACAGTCAAGTACATGGACAACAGATTTAAAAATCTCCATGAAAAGCCTCTCTCTTGTTTCAAGGTTTTTGACCCTTCCACTCTTCCCTACCCCAGAGAAGAACTAGCAAATTATGGGGATGAAGAGGTGGATTATCTTGTCACACATTTTGCCTGTTTGCTAGATGCAGAAGAGAAAGAGAAAATTCCACAAGAATGGATGGATCTAAAAGTGTGGCTTGCAGAACGCCGGGGTCGCAAAGTAGATTGCTTGTACAGAGATCTCCTCTCTGAGAATCCAGAACATCTCTCTCATATCTTGTTGCTGGTGAAATTAATGCTGACACTTAGTCCATCGACAGCCATCTGTGAGAGAGGATTTTCTTGCATGAACCGAGTGAAGACAACACATCGTACCTCTCTACACCCTGAAACACTGAATGACTGCATGCAACTCTCCATTAATGGGGAAACAGTTGAATCTTTTTGCCCTGACAAGTCGATTCGTTTCTGGATGTTTTCTGGAAAAGGTTCAAGACACCTGGATCATAAAACCCCGACAAGAACAAAGAGCAGTGAAATGGAGGGCAATGCACAGGAAGAGAAAGCTGATGAAGGAGATGCTATGCCCTCAACGTCGAGTGGCATTTTCTCATCCGAGACTTCAGTGGAAATTTCAGATTCAGGATCTGACACAGACTAATTCATGTTCTACACAGTTCTAACAAGTTCACAGAAAATTCTGTTTAATTAGAACCAGATATTTGAGTTGATTGTAATGTTTACACAGTTGTTGTAATTTGTGTTTTAACAATTTTTTGATTGATGTTTTGTTTCCTTTACAATATTATACAATAAAAATAATCTTTTTTTATTCGGGCTACTCAAATTTATTTCGGGCTACCAAAAACTAAAGAGTGTTTGCCCGAAGGGCTACCAGGGATTTTAAAATTTTGCGAGCCCTGCTTACTATGCAAACATGACAAGTGAAATCTCCCGCAGCAAGCTTAAACATGTGAGAGGTTGATCGCGCAGAGAATCGCTGAGCTTATGTGAGTGTGTGTGTAAAAGCAGCACGATATATATTTTAGTTCTGCTGAGCCAAATAAGACAGGTCAGGGTGAAGAAGTGACAGCCAAAGAAAAGCTTACCACAAAACGGAGAAGTTATGACAAATCAGACTATGAGGCAAAAAGAAAGTGCAGCTTTATGGTTTCATGGACAAAATAATTTCTGTGGCTGCAATATGACGAGCTATATAACCAGGGCTGCACATAAGTGGTCCGCAGGTGCGCATTCGCTGTCAAAATAAAAAACGCGCACAAGGGTTAGGGTTAAATTTAAAAACTGTACTTTTGAGTTAAAATATATATTTATAATTTTAAAGCTGCACTTTCTTTTTGCCTTATAGTCTGATTTGTCATAACTTCTCCGTTTTGTGGTAAGCTTTTATTTGGCTGTCACTTCTTCACCCTGACCTGTCTTATTTGGCTCAGCAGAACTGAAATGCTTTTACACGCGCACTCACATAAGCTCAGCGATTCTCTGCGTGATCAACCTCTCACATGTTTAAGCTTGCTGCGGGAGATTTCACTTGTCATGTTTGCATAGTAAGCTAACGATTAATAAGACCATGTCAGAGGAATTGGTGCACAAATTATCATCACTCACAGATCAGTGCTGTCGCTCTCTATACACAGTTCGCACGATTGCAAAGTGAAAGCAAAAAAACAAGCGCAAATTCAAACGCGACTTCAATATGTCACATATTGACAGTGGCTCACCGATGCCAATGACATAATTACCCAGCTACATTTCTGAAAGAATGCAAAAGCATTGACATATATTTTTCCTACAATAGCCCGACGGGCAGGGCAGAGATAGATTTTGGTAGCCCGACTGAAAAAATCGCTAGCTCCGGGACATCGGGCTAGCGATATTGCAAGCCCTGTATCTGATTGAGGAATCACTCATCTTTGGAAAAGAGAGTTTATTACAGAGAAATGTCTCTTTCCAAAATAAAAGCTATACTATCCGCTTCTTCTGGGCTATATTCTCAGCAGCATAAGGAGACTCGTGTGCTAACAGCTGTCTAAATGACTCAGCTAAAGTTAGTAGCATGCTTGTTGTTTTTGTCTTTGCACTAGGATGATGTCAGCGTAAATGTGCAGTCATATTCGTTGTGTTCCCACTAGTGCTTTCAGGTTAATCTCGTTGAAATGACCTTAACGCCACAACAAGGCAAATCTCCGTTAACGAGCTACCGCCGATTGCCCCGTGCATGGGGCTAGACGGCCAACATGTTAATGAGCTAACTGCGCTAACACACTAGTTCCCACCCATGTAATTGAGCATTGCGTGGCACATCCAACATACTGTTTTACTTTAGTCCATGACTCGCTTACCTTCAGGGTCATACGTCACGTGAAAACCAAAATAATTCCAAACGCCAGATCTGGAGAGCTTAACTTCTGTCTTGCTAGCTTGCCCTGCGCTCTTCCTTCTGACTATGCTGTCTGTGTGGAGCGCTCAGTGGATCTGCGCTCGACAGTGCAGCCTAGGCGGAGTAGTCGAACACAGATTCACTGAGCGCTCCACACAGACAGCATCGTCAGAAGGAAAATTGATAAAATAAATTACAAATGTTGTATTGTTCGATACATGTGCGTACTGAACCGAAAGCACTGTATCGAACGGTTCAATATCGATACGAATATCGTTGCACCCCTAATATATATATATAGATATATATATATATATATATATATATATATATATATATATATATATATATATATATATATATATATAGGCTGAGTTTGGTTTTTTGATGTCAATAATTGATGATATGCGGGTACTGAATTCTTCAAAAATTCAAGCATTCTCCTCTCGACCAGACAACAAGGTGTCTGATAAGACGTTTCTTTTTTTAAAATAAAGTGTTTACTTTGGCCTTTGTAATTAATGACTTTAGCTACCCCTGAAAAATGCTATTTAAATGAAGTTACTATAAGTACATTCTAGCTGCAGTCAAACTAAAATCAGAGAACCTGATTTTCTTTGAGCAAATTGAAACAGACGCCCCATTTCAGATTGATTAAGTCTGTTTGAAGTTGCTAGAAGCTTAAAACACTGCAATATCAAATCAGGCACCCTAATGTGAATATATTAACATTTAAAACAGTTAATTAAAAGGAAAAGAGGAGAATGTGTCACATGTACAACGAGACATACAAAATAACAACAATTCTAAATTAAAATAGTGGACTTGTTCTAGTCACACAAGTTTTGACTACACTGAAGGACCAGTGTTTCCTTCATAGTTTTAATGATTTGAATCGAATAGAATGTAAATGAAAAGGGAACAACATAGAATACCCTGATGGCCGTTACCCTGGCAGCTAATACGATGTCTCCCAGAGGTGTTGAGGGTAATGTAGTAAACAGGCCCAGTCCTTTAAGCTGTGACCAGTGGGAACCCGACATGGATAATTTCCATTAGCGCCATTAAGTGACTCCTCTGTTCAGTTCTCACATCGTCCTCCGAGAGTGTCCGCTTAGTTACTATGTGCCTGAAAGTGTGTGTACACAAGTGCTTAGTGGCTTTGTGTTGGTTGCACTTTTGCGACATGTACTGCCTGCACAACATATGCATTTACTGGTGTGTCTGCACTCATAAAGCCAACAATGTGGAGCGAAGAGCTTTCCAGTAAATAGTCTTTATTCAAAGCACAGAACTGCATCTTTATCATCCAACAAATAAAAAGGAGTCAAATAACTGGCTTTTGGCAGCCGATGCTGGCACTGTTACAACCTGGCCTTCTCACTCGTTGGATAGTGTTGCTGTGCTTGACAAAATAACTTGGTGCTTTAATGTTAATGTTGACAATTGTGTTGCCAATACTTGAGCATTAATAGATCTATTCAATCTACTGAAAATATGCTGTGCTTTCAACATCTAGTTGTTTTTATAAAAAAGGGAACTGAAAAACATAATAAAGAGTTAGGGAAAGGCTGAAATTATGCTGGAAGCATTTATGTGTGGTAACAAAAATATTAACTTGCTGATGTTAGTTAAAGTCTATGTGTACAAAGACCACGCACATTTGTGCCAATTAGAAGAAAACGCAAAGTTCCCCTGAGGCTGATAGAAATTCCCCTTTGAAAGTAATATGAGTTCCTCCATATTGGTTGTAGCTATGAAAAGTAGTAGATCTAACATAAGGAGCTGGGAAAGAAAAACATCTGGACTTGGTGTAGGTAACAATCAGCTAAGGTTTCGGGAGAACCCACTGTGAAATCTAGCCCCACCCTATCATGTGATTTACTGAGGTCAGATGGCCCAGGATGTGAGTGGGCGTTAAGGCGTCTGGGAAGGGATCTCAACACTGGATTATAGATGGCAAACAGTTGGTGTCGCAAACCACCACGTCTGTTCAAAGATGGTCGTTCACAGTGGACATAGATGGCTTCTTTCACTCTTCTTTCAAATCATCTGTCTTCTCTGTACAAAAATGTGAACACTGGTGTCCTCGAAGGAGTGACCTTTGTCTTTTAGATGAAGATGGACAGCCGGGACTTGTCCTGGTCGACGTGGCTCTTCTATGTGCCATGCGTTTATGAAGTGGCTGTTTGGTAGAGGTGTAGAGGTGATTTAGAGGTCTGAGCATTCCTTGTTACACTGTACAGCATACACTATGTTGTTAAGTTTGTGTTTGGGAGGTTTTTTTTTGGGATGAACCAGTTTTTGTCTGAAAGAAGGAAACTTAAAGAAATTCAGACACTTTTCTTTCCAGCTCCTTGGATTACAATGACCCGGGTGACTGAGAACCTTCACAGACACAGATCTATCCTTGCACATATAATCAAAAGTTAATATAAAATGTTTAGCCACAGAAAAACTAGTAATATATATTCTATCTTCTGATTTGCTGGATAGTCTGGATAGCAGCCAACTCCTAAAGTCGCCCGCTGTCCACTGACCACTTCTTGTCTTATCTAATGACAAATAGAGCTCTGAAGTCAAATGTGGATTATTAAACATTAGTTAGTTCTAAGGTCACCATTTTGACCTTAGAACTGAAGAAGCTTCTCGGATGAGAGGTGAAACATCTTCAAGCAACTTAAAGAAGTCCAGACGCTTTTCTTTGCAAGCTCCTTTGACTACGATGACCTGGATGACTGAGAACCTTCACAGACATATAATAAAAATGGAGATTTTTTCCACCTTTATAAACAGTAAAATGCAATCACATTCAAATATTTTCCCCAAAATGAAATTATTATAATTTATAAATGATTATACATTTTGACCCATCCAAACGCAGACATAAGACATGTTATTGTGCAGGTTTCAGACTGAGCTATTGGGATATTATTTACCTCCCTGTTTGCTTAATTCTACCTGCCGAAGAAATGCAGACTTTGTAGAAAACATTTTACATTATAATTTTTGAAAATGAGTGGGTTGGTAATGTTGTTTCTTCTCTTTTTCTATGTAATCACCTCCCTTTTCTCATGTTATCTTCCCCTCTCCAGGTGCCTGTCTTCCACGTCCCTTGCCTCCTTTTTATCTCTATTCTTCCAGCGACTCCCTCCATCGCTCGCACTTCCACAGCTGTATCTATCATCATAATAGCCTGCTCATCTGAGTCCCCCCACATCTCTCCTCTCATCATCCCTCTCTTCCTCTCGTCCATCTTCGACTATCCTTTATGGAGCTGGATAATCCCCTCTTCCCTCCTTCATTTATCTCTCTTGCTGCCTTTTTTGTCCTCTCCTCTCACCTGCCTGTCTTTCTTTCCTATCCTTGCTTAACCCAGATGCAGTGTTCTTATTGAAACGGTGGAGAATAAACCACAAGAAGAGCATCAATCCGATGTGAGGGGATTTATTTTTCTGACATCCTCTACATTGTATAAAGTGTCGGGTGACTTTTCTATACCGCCTCTTTTCTTTTTGTGTCCAAACTAGACATTTCACCATGAAAGAACCAATTTGCTTTTTTTTGTTTTTATTTTATTTTGATTTTGTTTTGGAGTGACAGAGAGGAAGAAGCTCAGTGAACAGAAAAGTCCCCTCTGCTCACAGAAATGTCAGATTACAGCTGCAAACATGGTTTAGACTTCAGTGACTCATCATTGTTTGTGTTCCCTGCCAACAGAGCAAAAAACGCATTCACGGGCAAATTAAGTCCACCCTGCACAAACAGACTGCTAGCCATTAAGGGATGCAATGAAAGTTCAGAACACAAACTTTGGTAAACCAAAACTTCAAGCTTGGAACTTTATGTGTCATTTTAAGACATTTAATTTGTTGGGCGGAAGTGCAAAGTTGACAACTTTTTTGAAACAACAAGTTCTTCCACATAAAAACTGTATTTTTAGTGTCAGTGACTCATAACATCCACCATGTCTATAAATCTAAAAAACTGAGATAGAACTGACAAAGACTTTGGCTGTGGTTAATATTTTAAAAGGAAAACAAAAAGTAATGTGGATTGATGGATGGAAGAAAAAGTGACATGTATGAAGAAGCTTCATTGCATGACTGTGCACAGCCGGCGCAGACACCAACGTTGATTAAAAAGAAGAATCATTGTGTTCTGACACACGTCTGAGTCATTTCTGGTAGAATACAGTGTTCTCTGAGTTGACGTCTCTGTTGGAAGAACAACAGTGTTGTCAGCAGCTCCCAAAACTCTTAAAAATTGCCTGCTGGGACTGTGCTTTGGGTAAGGTTTGTTTAGGTCAGGAACAACTTGATTGTAGGTCGGGAAAAATGGTTTAGTTTATAATTTACAATTTTGCAAAGGTCAGGGACTTTCATTTTCAGGACTTCAATAATAACAATATAATTATAGTCAGGAAATCATCACACTTCAAATGGATTTTACACAATAGTTCATTTTGTTGTTAGTGAGCTAACACTAGTTATGGACTCACTAATACAGTTTCTCTGAAAACACAGAGAGTATTACTTGCAAAGGCCAACCAAGTGAGGTAGTTTGCCTTAGAGACCCACTCTCTAAGAGCGCATCCTGAAATTATTTTTCTTTCTAACTTTTCTTTGGTCCCTTTTTAGCAACCTCTATATTAGATTTATGGTTGTTTTGTTTTCTTATTTTTGATTTCCATTTCCTTTTCATTCTATTTGGAATAGCCTTATTCAGTCTTATTCTATAAGAAAAGTCAACATCCATCCATCCATCCATCTATGTCTCGGGACTAAAGTCAACATAAAATTTGGAAAATCTGGAAGATCCCCAAAGCAGGGTCATTAAAATTAAGCCATGACCTCAAACATCTTCTAATTCCAACATGGAGAGAAAGTTGTAACACACATAAATAACAGAGTAGTTGTGATAATGTTGTTCCTGCTGTGAAACGTTTTTAAAAGAGATCACAGAATCTGTTTTTTCTGTCAACGTTGACGCGTTAACTTTGATTAATCCGGCGTCACGATTGACGCAATTCAAATTTTTAACGCAGCGAAAACATCAGGAGTGCAGAATGGACAAACTTTGAACAAGCTACCCGACATGAATTGACAGGGACATTTCACGGATTTTGAGTCATTTTGTGCTTCAGATGGGTTAATTGCATTGGAAATTTTAATCGCGTTAATCGTGACAATGCATTAATCCACGTTAAAGCGTTAACATTGACAGCCTTAGATTTTTCACTGACATTTCTGTCATTTCATGTTTCAGTTTAACAAAGGTGGTTATTGTGCAATCCCAGGGTTTTCCAATGCTTCCAAAGACATGCAAGGACAAGATATACTTCTGCTTTTGGAGAAAGGGAGGTATAAATGATGGAAAAGAATAGACAATACATGACAGGAGGCAAGAAGAGCGGAAGGAGCAGGAGGAAGGGGAATGACTGAGATCTGAGACGGGATCTCGCTCTACTGACTGAGGAGGAGGAAACTGACTGAACATTGTGATAAAGGAAGAGCTCAGAGCAGAAACATGACAGAGAGATCACAGAGAAAAGAAGATAAAAAGAAAATAATGGGATATTTAAGAACTCCTTTTACCTCAAGTGATATAGTAAGACAGACAAAAGGACAAAGAGAGAGGGAGAAGGATGGAGAAAGACATCAAACAACTATAGTCATAACTAAAAATGAGTGGCAATGACTTATTCATGTTCATGTATATTAGGTGACAAATATAGAAATCAACATACATTCTCTGTAACAAACCAAGATGGTTACACCTGCTTTTACTAAAGAAAAAACCCCCAAATTGCATGGTTTGTGTTGCAGATTTATGAGCAGTGGGAGGTTTAGCAATTACAAAGGAAGCAGAACAACATTAACTTCAAGCACCAGCATATCTGACTTAGAGAGTACTCATAGCTTCTGAAAATGATTGCCTGCTAGGCACAATTTAGACACAGAAGCAACCGGCAGCAAACTGATTACTCTCATCAAGAAGGACTAAGCAGCACTTTTGGAGTCAAAGTGACAAGGTTAGTAACTCAAAATACTTCAGTGATGTCTGGTGATTTCCTGACAGGTTGGGTCGCTGAGGACTTTGACTGGGAGGGGGATTAGCACAGCTGAGTGTGGATGAAATTACTTTTTAGGATTTTAAATAGCCATGCACACTTGGTGTCCTCGGGAATCTAATTCCATACAGGATGAAAGCACTTACAGGCAGATATTATTATGCTGTCCAATAGCTAAACAAAGATGAAACATGACCCCAACCTCCTTTTGGAATCGTCTCTTCTATTTCGTTGCTTTATGCAGTTGTCCAAATCTGTTTCAAAATGCACGAGGCATCTTCTCAAAGGTAGTACATCAAGGCTCGGCTGCGTAGACAACAGGTAAACGATCCAAATGGCACAGTTACATCCAAGACAATGAGGCATTTGGCTGGTTTGTGTTGTATATATGGGGCCACAGTTGCAGTTTTGTTGCTCTCATGTAGCTCATTTGCTCCAGAATGAAGAATGGTGTGGCACGTGTTCAGCGCTGCAGGATTTGGTGTGTGCGACGAACGCACCCACCCAGAAGCTGTGTTTTATTTAAACATTCAGGGCAGCTTTTTAGCTGGAAATCTACAGTGAATGATGAACGAACAATGAAGTGGAGGTCGCATGGCAAAACAAACTAATGAGTGATAACCGAAGAAAGAGTGGGTTTCAAATCAAAGTACAGTATGTGATAGCTTCCCTTAAGCTTTTATAAATATCTGTGCCACAAACCTTGGGGACCATGTACACCGACAGTGTTATATAGAGAGTTTTCCCTACCATCACCTTGTTGGTGCTCTTGTTGCCTTTTAGGGCAATTTAACTGATTTGTGTGGCAAATGCCGTGACCTGTTGTGAAATACAGCCAATCCAACAAGTCTGTGCTCCAGTTGTGGTGACTCACATCCTAGTATCATTATTAGTCTTACAACCAAATAACAGGTACCTGCTTTAATGTGTTGAATATACACGGGTACAGTTTATGGATGCCTGCTAACCTTAGCGGATAACTTTACTCTCAAATCTAAATATAACCACTATGGCCAGCTGGAGTGGGATCCAACCATACATCTCCTTTTTCATGTCATGTCATGTTTTTTTGAAAGCTATTGACTGGTAAAAATTAATTGTTGCCCTAATCAATGTAGCTAATAAATAGTAAATAGCTTGTTCTCCCAAACATGTTCCTTGTTAAGGTATTTTTGGCTCAGTGACTCATGTTTAACACTTTCCAGCTACTGGGCAGCCTTCTTCACCAGGCAGCTGTCCATGGTGCTGAATAAGAGCCACAGATGGCAAAACATGAATGGATGTCATCCTACAATTTGTTTGTTTCAAGAGTGAAATGAGTAGTTGAAGAGAAGAGGTGTGAGAGCTTTTTGTGTAAAATAGTGATGGAGATGCAGCCATGGCTGCCTATCATGTGTTCACAGTCTATAGGACTCGACTTACTTGGCACCCTGTTAATTGCTTTGAGTGGCCGCAGCACCCTCACTGTTCTGATGGCCGTGAAGTTGACGTTCTGCAGGTCCAGAGAGTACTCAACCATCCTGGAAAATGGGGAAAAAAAGCATCCAAATTAAACACACACTAAAAATCCACACTACAACATTCCCAAAACAGCTGCAGTTCTACAGCTGCAAGACCAACCGAAAAAAAAAAAACAACCCAAAAAGTCTCTGATCCTCACAGAAAAGCAGTTTCATCTGAAATTCCAGCTAAAGTTGATTTAATGTTCTCCTCCTTTCAGGGCTTTTAATATTAAAAAAGCCTAAACAGAAGATTGTTCACATCCTCGCACAGCTGGACACCTGCTGTGCGGAGCCTAATATGAATTAATGAGCTGGAACATGTGTATCTAATAATGGAAGACATTTAAAGAAAGAACGGGGTCAGTGGAATACTGTAACATTATCTTAACTGTGTTGGAAATTACAAAACAGACATTCATTAGTTTGCAGACGAACATTAATAATAATAATGAATGTAGGAGTCTTTATACATTTTTTTAAACATGGAGAGGTTGCAGAGTCCTGCTCCAGCAGTAAAAAACAGACTTTTTTGTGTTTTTTTGACTGAGATGGAGAAAGATGTTAGGCCACGGCTGAAAACCTTCAGCATCCCTGGAAACTGGTTACACCTTTTAGCACACATAGCGAATGCATCAAAGTGCATACCGGTTGGTTGGCAGGTGTACACAAGCATGAAGTGCGCGAGATTAAACGTGCAACCACCAGAGATGAAAGCGGAGCCTGGCGAGGGAGCAAAGACTGGAGGTGGAGGGAGTAAACAGGCTTGAAGTTAAACTAGGTATGGCATAAAAGAGACAGAGAAAGGTGAAGAAAAGATCGAGAATTTTGCTATTTCACCTGGTCCTAACAAATTCATCACTTGGAAAATATATTTTTGCCTGAGGAATGGAGTGTGTGGGGGTGGGGGGCAGAGGACGGAAAGCAAGAGAAACAGCCAGAGATGGCAGGGGTGAAAAAAACGTGAGAAAGTGACGGATAGGTCAGAAACCAATGTGAGGAAAGCACCAAGGGTTGATTAAGTGCATTATAATGAAGGCAATAAAGCAAGATTGAGAGAGGAAGAAAGAGAGAGCCTGAGGGTTTTATCAAGTGTTTGAGATAATTACAACGCTGGGAACAGAGAGGCAGGGAGAAGAGAGCAATATGCATACACCTGACTGAACAGAAGGAAGCTGCTCTTTGGCTGAGAAAGGGTGGGGGTGGGGGGGTGGACTCTTATCAAGACGCAGGAGAGCGTGGTAAAAGAAACTAAGGCAAGTTTCAGGTATTTGACACAAATATTCTGCTCCTGCTAAGATATTCAAGCTCCGTGATAACATGCTCGTTTCAAGGATAAGCCAGAGAGCCTAGCAGGTGCTTTCTCAAGTGATTAAAGAGCCAGATTACATTTTTCACTTTCGACCTCTCGACCTGCACACCTGGAGGAGAGCCTTTAACGCACGACTGTGCAATAACCGGAAAACTGACGGTAGTGCAGGAATGTAGTGATGCTCCAGAGGGAGTGTCCCAGTTTGAAATGTTTGCGAGGTCTTAAAGTTGGAAAATTCAAACAAGTTTCAAACTGTAATGATCTAACCTGGATGTCAAAGTCCTGCCGGGATTAGAGAACTGTAAGCGCTGCTGACTTCTATCAAATGTCGAGCTGGGGAAAATTATCATCATAAAGCCTGGAACGCTTGACCAGGTCAGAGCTTTCAAATTGACAAACTCAGCCCACAGTAGGTCAAAGGTGAACCTAGTGAGCAAAACAGTTTGTTTTATTCTTTGCGGTCCAGCGACAAAACTTGTCTCCGGTGTCCAAACCTCTGCCCACGCTTGATTGCATCCGTTAGGTACGAATCTAACCCGGTGAGCCGTGAAATATGAATCTCTCTTGTTGCTATTATATTACCATAACCTTGGCGGGTGACAGGTGGCGGCGGAGGACTGCTTCAGCTCCCTGCACAAATCAGGCAAAAATACTCTAGTAAAACACGCTGACCATGAAAATAACGGTCAGAGTTCACAAACTACTCAGAGACAAGCGCATCTATGTGGGACCACAGGCTGGTGATCCAATTTGTCAGGGGACTTTTCCGTGGGGGGAGTGGAGCAGAATAAACACTTGATCAAATCTTTATTTCAAAATATAACGCTAACAAACATAAAAAGAAACAAATCAGTGAAAGCCATCATATCCACACGGGGAAAAAATGCTGACCATTTCATATACACGTACAGGTGTAATTATTTAACTACACCTCTTCAGAGGTATTGCTTTTTAAAATATGTCATTATATACAAGTATCAGTTTTTAACACCCTGCTTTACATGTTATAAATGATTTATGTTGTGCATTTTTTCAGACCCTCACCCCACAGATTTCTAAGCACATACTCCTTGTTGTTGTCATTTAAATCTTACCAGATCCATAAATTTCAATGTTTTTCAGCTTGGAAATAAAGAGTCTATGTGCTCCAGATGTCCAACCTTATTAACTACCTTATCTTTTTGTAATGTGTATAGTGGCTGTAGTTTGCTTTTGTGTTGCCCCATATGGCAAAACCGCAATCTTTTCCTAACCCCATCCAATTACTCCAAAAAATAAATACATGAAAAACAAAAGTTAACAGAGATTTCAAGGAAAAGCAAAAACTGAGTCTACTCCTCCTCAACAAAATACCCAAACAAAAACTGCCAAACTCATGTGCATTCGTTAAAAGTCTGGTGGATATATTCTGTTGCTGTTTATGAGAAAACAAAAAACCCTCTCACTTCTAGTAAGCATGGACGAAGGAACTACCCACTGGGAGGAGGTGGAGGCCACCTACCTGTGATCTGCATGGGACTGATAACAGCCATTCAGTGGGGGGATAAGGTCTGAACTGGGGGTTTTTGTTTTCTTTCAAGAAAATGATCAAAAATAATCGTCTGCACACTGTGGGCACATCCTAGCCTGCTGTTGTTGTTGTTGTGTGAGTGTATGGTAAGATGTACTCTAACAGTATGGCTAGCACCGAGTGGGAAAGAAGGGACAAAATGAACTGGACTTAGTGTTTCGTGTTGCTATTTTAATCACTGTGCTCCAGCGTGTTGATAAGGCATGAGTCTCAGTGTGTACATTGTGTGGGGTGTAGGGATGGGTACCGGTATCCGGTGCCATCATGGCACCGGTTCTGACATAAACGGTAGTAACCAGACCGAAAAGCGGCGCACATTTCGGTGCTTTATTTCAGTGCTGTTTTTTCCTGAGATGTCGTACACTTTGGATTCTAGCCAATCATTTTACCTTTCCGAGGATAGTAGGCGGGTCCAGGTACGTACGTTCTTTTAGAGCAGAGCTACAGATTAAAAATGCCCAAGGTGAAGCGGTCAAACTCTGTACTTCACAGCAAAAGATGCAAACTCAGCAGCCTGCAACAAGTGCTTTAAGCTGATACTGTGCAAAGGAGGTAATTCCTCGAATCTGATGAAACACCTGGCAACATAGCGTTTTTTTAAAAGCCGAGAAATGCATCGTATTTGATAGCTTGCTGCGAGACCTCACACCAAGCACATCTACTGCGGGTGGGTTGCCGGTTATCAGTTAGCAACATCCCCCAAAAACCCGAAGAGGAGAGTCCTGGCCCCTAGCCCCGCCAGTGTAGCAGAAATGATGACGGACGATGATGGCAGCAGCAGCCGTTCTTTTCTGCGTGAGTAGCTTAATGTTGTTCGTGTGTAATTTACGTTGAGTAGGCTAACCACGTTATTACATTAATGTATGTAAGGTGAACTAGCAAACACGTCGTAGTTACATGCGGCTGTCTTCTTGTTTGATGGCAGATACTCCCTTCACCCTGGCCAAAAAGGCTAAAATGGCCAAAGAAAAAGTGGAAAACAGCTAAGGTTGATAAGCTGATATCAGATAAAACCTAAACGATACCCAACCCTAGTGGGGTGTGGGGGACATAATAGTGATCTGTCATTTTCCAGCAATTTTTTGCAGCAATTTCTGATAAGGCACACACATGTGGTTACACAAGAGAGAGAGATACAGGCAAACAATCGTACGTGTGCAACGAATGATACCCAGAGACAACAGACAATAGAAATTCACACACAGACACACACGTAAACATTATGCCTGTATACCCTAAGTTTTTCAACACTGAGCATTTGTATAGTCAGTCTGACACCCAAATAAAATCACACACACACACAGTCACACACTAAGTAGAGAAAATGCCCGGGGCAGACTCTTGGCTCTCGTAAAGCTGTGTTAAGTCATCAGACTGGGCCACACACTTCATTTGCACAATGAAACACACTCACGCATGCACACTCCTGAAGTATGTAGTTACATAAGCTGTGAATCCACATGCACTCTTACTCGTAGCACACACAGGCACACACTGGCCGTCACTCTCTGACACACAAAACCTTTGCATACACTCACACAAGTCAAACTAAATTTAGTGTCTGTCTGTGTTTGAGTTAGGACCGCTCGCCAACCAAATAGCTTCATGAATATTTCAGTGGAGTAACTAGATTACTTTTGTTCCAAAGTGGCCTTGGATGGGGGAATGTGGATTTTTTTTAACTGAATCTTAAACATATTTCTTATTCCATTTTTCTGTGTTTTTTTGGTGTCTCTCTTCTCTTCAGAAACTTGCTCTGTCTCTGCTGTTTAAGTTAGCATTGGGGAATACTCTCTCAGGAGGCATCAGAGTGGAACAGTGGGAGTGATTTTCTTCAGGCTTTCCCTCTCGGTTGGAGGGGAAGTGTGAATATTGGAGATAATTTAAGAAGCACACGTTAGAACGCTACACAGCAATCAAGGATGATTTTAGGGTAATTTTGTGGTGTTAAGTAACAAGTCTTTAAAAACAGGACTGACCGTAACAACAGTACAGAGTTCATTCATCATGTTACAGAGTCCCAAGATATGAAACCTAAAAGGGTCAGGGTTTCTCCACTCAATACTTCTGTATATTGTTATCTACTATATTTAATTGCATAGTATTTGGATTTTAACAGCTTAGTTTTGTGTTTCACGTCAAATAAGACAAGTTGTACACTTGGGTGTTCTGACAGGACAAGTAAGCCAACACATGCTTGCTAAGTGAAATTTAAGCATTCTGTTCTTTGAGAGCATTTTGTCAAGCATTGCTTGTCTGTATGCATCTTGTAAGTGCCAATCTTTTGGGTTAGTTATTGTGTCTCAAAGCTAACTCACATGAATTGAATCCGATGAGCCAAGGTGTGAAAAAAGCTCTTAAGACTGACTGAATTCTGTATGAGTTGCTGCATTTTGTCAAAGTCTGCAATATATCGTGTACATGCAGGTAACCCTGCACGAGTCACATGTAGTATAGCAACTATGTTTCAGAGCTGTTTCCTTCATGGACATATATTACAGCACACCAGCATCAACAGCTGTTCAGCAACAGTTCTTTTTCCCCGCGTTACACTCATAAGAAACATGTATAAGCAGAACTCTGTAATTAACTATAATTGGTGATTCAGGCAGTAGATAGCCTTGGACAGCAACAACGCAGCTCAACAGAAATTGTACATTTTAAGCCATTTCACTGAATGTACAATGGTCTAATAGGCAAGGATAAACTAATATGGCAATTACCGGAACATGCTAAATGTCTCATTTTATGCCAACAGTCCAGGCCAAACTCCTTCTGGGTAAGATGGCATCAATTATTAAAATGAGATTAATGGATGCAGTAGATTTTCAGTCCCAGAAGTGGTTTGCAAGTCAAAAAAGATAGAGGAGCGCACAGACGTGAGCACAAAACAGACACGGCCATTTACAAATGCTGTAATTTACTCCACTCTCTTTACCTTTTCCCTCCTGCCCTTTACTTTGATCCTTTCTGCTAACAATCCACCTTGTGAAGTCTCTCCTCAGTCTCTTCCTCTTGTGTCACTTAGTTTGTCTCTCCACTCCTCTTTGTTTGCTCTTCATCAGTTTTGTTCCATCGTCAGTGTGTGTGTATGTGCACTTTCTCGGTGCGCACGTTATTTTCCTTTCTCACATTCCCACAGTGTGCCATGTGGCGTCAGAGCTCTAATAAGCTACTGTTACATCTCAAGCAGAGTACAGATGCTCACGCACATGTCCGTATGTGTGTGTTATATGCTCAGACATGTGAATATCTTGTCAAAGATAAAAGCCAGCTGTCTGCTGAAGCTGTTTGCGGACACATTACCCATTTCTCACTGGTTTTTCCTTGTTTCTTCCAGTTAGACGTCTCACACGTTTCGGGCAAAAACACTTAGTTGGCAAATCTAAAATTAGAAGCTAATGTCTTCGTTTAGCACAAGTTAGCATGTGTTGACTCAACCAAGTTTAACACCCTCATACACTTCAGGATACAGTTAGCTTTACATATGTTTTTGGACCATTTGTACTTCTTTTGTAGAGTTGCCTGTTAAATCGGTAGATGTTAAATTGGGCAAACAAGGTGCGACTAAAGTGTCAACCGTCAGCTTTAGTTCAACAAAAGTGTTGCATTTAGTGAGGCCTGTTCACTCACTAAATCTGGCATTAAGTGGTGGACTTGCATTTTATATTACTTTTGCAAAGCAAATGAAACCATAACAAATGCATAAAATGGATTTGTGCAAAAAACAAAACAAAACAACAACTTCACAACATGTAGTCAAGTCAAGAAAAGTCCTGAGTAGGTGATGTATCACTGTCAAGTCCTTCAATTAATAAGCACCATCAAGAATTTAAATATAGAGGGTTTAGGCAGGTAGGCAGGAGGTTCATATTAGAGTTTGTCAGAAAACACCTAGAGCCAAAAACTGTCCAAAGACTTTCAAAAAGAGTCTTTAAAAGGAATGGATCATGATCTGAAGCATAAAAGACAGCAGGGTGAAGGCAATGATATGGCATGGTCATGTACACTGACAAAAAGGGATTGGTCAACTCTTGGATTTACGTAAGAATCTTGCGTGTATTTAACACAAGTGCCCCATGCTTTAAAGTTAAGTGTAACTATATAATGTAGAAACTACATGATATGCAGAGAGGCTAGATTAAATTGTTCATATCATGTTCGAGTGAAGTAAGTCAATAACTTTCTGCGACACTGCACGGGATTTCAGTCTCACGTGCTTTGGATCGTGGTTTCAGGAAGGCATCCATCTCAGTCAAGTCGAGCAGCCGCCTCTACTTTGTTTGGTATACAGAAAAAAGTAAATTGGGTGGTTGTTACATTAAAAAAGTCTAACTTGTAATTTAAACACAATAATTTCATGTTTCTATGAACGTAGTTAAATCATGAAGAATCTGTACGAAATTCAACAACTTAATTTGATCTTGTTGAGATGACCTGATACAATCTAGTAAGAGTGGTTAGTTGCTGAACTCATGAAATTCACAAGATCGCACGAGATTTCAAACTGCAGGAAAATCACTGGAGTTATAAGAGGCAGACAACTACCTTGAAATCATAGCTTTCCTACTTTTGTTAAATCTGGATTGGTGGTGTGGTGGTTAGTGCTGTTGCTTCACAGTAAGAAGATTCTGAGTTCAAATCCACTGTCTGGCTAGTTTGCACTTGGTTCTCTCTGGGTGTTCTGCTTTCTTCCCACAGTTAAAAGTCATGCAGTTGTTACAGTTAGGGTTAATTGGTGATTCTAAATTACCTGTCAATGTAAGTGCAAATGGTTGTTTGTGATAGACTTGTGAGCTTTCCAGGGTGTACCCTGCCTTGTAACCTATCACTTCAGGGTTATTTCCCAGCAACCAGGATAAAGATAGGGCGACGTTAGTTGTTGTAGATCCATTCAATTTTTATGGTAACCAGACTCTAGACTTTGTTGAACATTATGTAATATGAAGACACCAAGTAGTATTGGGGTAAAAGTTATTGAATAGTGTTGAAATAAAATGACAAAATTGTGAAGGATTAAAATATTCCAAGAGCTCAACTTACTTCATCTAAACATGTTTCAATCGCGTTTTATGAACACAAAATGCACAGGTTTACTGAATATGAAAAAGTTGTGTTGAGTTTCTGCCAAAGCAAAACATTTGTGTGCAACCAATGTCCACTATTGAATCAAGTAAATCCAACATGGCCTTTTTTTCAGTGTATGGCTGCCCATGTAAGCGGGTCATTAGAGTTTATTGACGGCAGGATGCTGTCTGAAGTGTACAGACTGACACTCTCTGCTCAGATTCATCCAAATGCTGCAAAGCCGATCAGACAGCACGTCACAGTGGAAATATATAATGACCCAAAGCATGCTGCAAAAGCAGCCCACGAGTTTCTCAAGGCAAAGAAATGTTTTTTTCTTAAATCAGCCATCTGATCTCTACCGTGTAGAGCTTGCTTTTCAGTTACTGAAGAGAAAACTGAAGGCAGGGAGAGCCACAAACAAGCAACAACTGAAGGCCTGGCAGAGTATCTCAAGGAAGGAAACACAACATCGGGTGAAATCAGGTGACCTAGACTCTATTGATTACAAAAATATTCATCCAAGTATTAAAAATAATCCTTATAGGATAGGGCTGTGGCCCCCCCACACTCCCTAGCAGATCGTTACATGGAGAAACCTTTGGAATACAAGCGCGCTGATCCACACAGGTATGCACACGGGTGTTCACTGCTCGTAGACCCAAATTACACCTTTCTTGGCTGCTACTTCGAAGCACATCTGTCCTGCGTGCTGCACAACAACATTGAATATTTAGTATTTACTGCTGTTTACACTTAGCTAGATTAATGCGATGGTGTTGTGTTTAGTATGTTGCTTTGTTTTTGGTTTTTTTTTGTCTTTTTTGCTTGTTTTCTATTCCTCTCTCAACAGGTGATCCAGGAGATTTTTATTTCTTTTCTCCCCCCTTTCTCACTGTCCCTCTCCCCCTTCTGTTTTCCCTTTCCTTCCTCTTTCTTTCTCCCTTTCCGGGACAGACATGAGTGAGGGATACTCACTCATGTCTGTCCCGTCTGTAACATCTGAAAATAAAATATAATAAATAATAAAAACAAAGATCGACCAAATGGACCAATACGGCAATGCCACGATGATCCATTTGGCAAAGTAAATCCATTGGGTATCCTTGTTGGTCTTCAGACAACAATTCTGATGGCTAAAGAACCAAATGGGACAGGCAGAAAAAAAAAAATCCTTATACTTAAAATTAAGTTAATTTGTCCAATTACAATTCAACCTGTGAAAATGGAGGATTTTGTGTTGAAATCATTAGAACTGTGAAACGATTAATGCAACACTTTTGTTAAACCCCTTGGATTAAAGCTTAAGGTTTGCACCTCAGTTACATCTTGTTTGATTTAAAATCCACTGTGGTGCTGCACAGAGGCAAAACTACTGTCAATGAGTCATTGACCTGGTTCTGTATATTTTGCTTCTTAGTACCAGTTGACTGAAAAGCTGTGCACAGGTTTGTTCTCACTTTACACTCAACCCCACAAAGACTTGTGCAAACATGGGTCACTCGAAATGCATGAAATATATGATACTTATGGATTTAAATATGTCAGTCCAGAAGCAGTAATATGGAAGTAAAGTCAACTGTAAAGCATAAACTACAAATATATTAATGATATGCTATCAGCTCTGAACATACATATGTCTGTTTAGAGAGTTGATGCTCTGTGATACAAGATTCACACGATTCATTTACTGTACTCTTTGTGTCAAAAGCTATTGAGGATCATTAGCTCACTAATCACATGAGTCATTTCCAAATTAAACTAATTACAGTATACTGATCTGACGACACCTGTAGCACCAGCTGTGCAGTGTTAATGTGAAAGTGCCTGATTAAAATACGTATAGAGCAGTACCCCTGTTTGTACACTGAAAAGATTGCACATGTACTGAATTAGTATGTCAGGTCATATCATATGACATTATTTGATGTTAATTTGAGCTTGTGTCATTCTCTTTGTGCGCTTTTCTTAGTCTATTATATGATTGGTACAAAATAGAAGCTGCAATGTATACTTTGTGTTAAAAAAATAAATAAGAAATAGCTGCTTTTGTTTCTTAATTCTTTAAAAAAAACACTTTTATTGACTAATGGCTGCAACTAGGTAATAGTGCTAAGTAAATGAGAGCTTTGACTCTTAAGTTATAGGACCATGCTGTGGGTTTTTTCCAGTACATTCTCATTCTATGGGATATTTTGAATTCATGCTATGATATGCTGGGTCTGTGGCAACAGTGATACAGTTTTTACTCAGAGTAAGAGCATTTCGAATGAAAATTCCAACCATATTTCAAAAAAAAAAAAAATGTTGTGTCAATAAAAACAGAAAAAACATTTTCTTCACAACAGAACACAGAACTAAATAAAATCCTTAAACTGAGAAAATGTTCAATTCTAGGAAACAATAAAGCACGGCTCGAAAAAGATTTTCATGTTCTACTGTGAATAAAATATGGGTTTAGAAAATTCACAAAACAATCATTTTACAACATTCTGAGTAGTTTCAGGGACCAACTCTAATACTGTTGGTACCTAAAGCTAACCAAGTCATTTATGGTGTCTAAACTTTATGAACTAGTTTTTGGTGCCTGAAATCCTTTTGGGTGTTTAAGTCTCTCATTCAGCTGTTCGCCTTCACCCCTTTGGCTTTGGGGTGTCTCATCAAAGTCCCACCTAGTCCTTGATAGTTTTCAGAAGGTCAAGTTTAAAGCAAGATCATACATTATACATTACATACCTCCTTATACTAGCTATATCTTAGCGAAGCAAGCTAAAGATGCTAAATAAATGAATGTATAGTTTCTGTAACAAGTGACTGTTCACCCCATGTTTGAGTCCCACCATAGAAATACTAGTTATTTCTCTGCAGAGCATGAAGACAGATTCAGTAAAGAGGAATAGACTGTTTCACAGGTTTGGCAAAGCCTTGATTATATTATCATATGTTCATGAGCATGAACAGAGTAACTAGATTATTTTTGCTCCTCAGCAGCCTTCAATTTAGAAATAGAAACATTCTGATTACCCTGAAATCAAACTGATATCAAAGAGAAATGATTGATTTTGAACTTAGTTATATTAATGTTAATTAGAACAACCATCACCAAAGTAAAACTTTCAGTTAGCTTACCTGCATGAATACAGCAACAACAACAATAATAATAACAATCAACTGGTCTTGTTTATTGCGACAGTTCATTGGCAAAACTGTTCCTGCGTTACTTCATGTAATCCCAGACTGACTCCATGATGTGGAGATAAGGCCTCTGCGGGGGACAGGCCATCTGTCGCAGCACTTCTTGATGCTGAACAAAGTTCTTCATGACTCTAGCCCTATGTTTGGGGTCATGCTGCAGAAAGGATTTGGGATTAGACGCCTCTCTGATGATACTGTGTGGTGGAAAAGAATCTAAACATCTAAAGCTGCTCAAGCTTGCACACTGTATCGGGTAAATATAATGTAGGAAGCAAACATATTGATAATACAGATAAAAGTGATTTGAGTTTTAATGATTATCGTGAATCTCTTTCCATCGGTGTGAGCTGTATCAACACTAAAACATAAATAAATAGCAGTGCACTGGCAAAATCACTCACAATGTCTCAAAAGAGACATGGCATAAAGTTTAAAGCATAGACCCATCTTCCAAACTCAACATATCCCAGTCTGGTAGATGTCTGCAATGAGTTTTATCTGATTAATGGAACCTCACAACCCAACAGCTTTTTTCTTTATACTTGCTGGTTTTTCTATTACTAAGCCACCTGACTCATGTTTGCATCAATAGAAATATCCTTGTGAGAAGAAATGAACAACAACAAAAAGCACAAATAGATGAATGAGTATCTCTCTGCAGCACTTTCACTTTGAAATTCTTTCAACAACACTGAACGCTATACCTTTGCCAGTCTTTAGATTTACTGATGGATTGTTGTACTAGAAGAATAGATGCTTGCTTCCTTGGGTGACATGATGTTCCATCACATCATAAAGTTTTTATTGTGTTTATGTAACTGTAAACCCAGGAAAAAAAAAAGCTAAGTCATTTTTAAGAGAGAAAAGTTAACAGTGGACAGCTCATATTTCAGTCAAACGAGAGGGCGAACATGTGATATATATGGCATGACTATATGTATAAATATAGTCATGTCAATGCAAATAAGAATCAATTATGGCCTCCCATCTGCTGTGCTTACCAGTGTACGGTTTGCCACCTTTCAGTGTATGTCACGGGGGAGACGGCTGATGTATAATGCAAACATACGCTTGTTACACAGTTTCTAAATCTACTGCGTACAAAACAAAGCTTTACATATTTGTAATATGTGAAGTGTGAGAAACAGATGGCAAGACCAAAGAATGGGAAACTTTGTTTAGACAAGTATAATCTGACCATCGTGACACAGCTGTCACTGTAGATGGAGGCTGATGCAAGTATCTCAGGAGCTCCTTCAACTAAAACCAACCACTAAACCATACAAACAACAGCAAATATGTTGCCTAGATGTAAGTGTTATTATGTTAGACAGACATACATTTTATTGACTATATGAAATAGCTATGTTGTACAGATTCCTTTCACAGTATGGTGGTTATGAGACGTCTCTAAACTGCAACAGGTAGGAAACACAAAATCCAGCCTTGGGGCCTCACAAGCTCATTCAGCTCGGTTTGTCCACTATATGGACAAAAGTATTGTGCCACACCTCCTAATCTTTGAATTTAGGTGTTTTCATCCAATTGCATAACTGCATAAAATCAAGCACATAGCCATGCACCGTGCCAGGAAAGGGTCTACCGAATTTGACTGGTAGTATATTAGGATGCAACTCAGGTTGTGAAAATTCTTCCCCGTTAGATATTCCACCATTAACTGTTAGTGGTGCTATTGGCAAGGAACCACCACAACTCAGGAAAAGTCCAGTGTAAGTGAAGCATCAGACCACATAAAGTTATAGAAACGAATCTTCCAGTTCTACCTTAAAGACCAGACAAAATCTAAGCAGTTTGGCAGTCAGTTGGAACATAGGCTCATTAAAACTTCTGGGGCTAATGTCTTAGCAAGTGAAAGTGTGCAGCTTTTTACATCAGGAGATAATCATGCAAACATCTGTAGCTTGAGCAACAGTCACACTACTAAGCAATTAGCAAACTGATGACTTGACAGGAGCATTTCAACTAAGTTTGGAACAACAGTCAAGTAAACCTGCAAGAGCCTGAGAAACATGGGTTTTAAAGAAATGCTTTTAAAGTGTAAAATGTGTAAATTTATGAACCCTGACATTTAGCTTTGATATCTCTTCTTTTTCCCTTGTCGTATCCTCAAAACACAGCATGTTTTTACCTCCTGTCATGCTTCCTTGGCTGACTGCTAGAGACAGATAGAGGACATGGAGCTGAGAGACTAAATGTATCCTGAGAGAGGAGGTACAAAGCTCAGCCTGCGTTCACCGATAACCTCTCTAACATTATCCCTAAAAACACATTATCGCAGAAGGATACGCTCACACTGAAGCATACACTTCACCTCTTACATGGGCCGCGATGGAGAAAATTACAGCTTTAGTAATCCAGTTACATTTAAAGCAGAAATCTAAACAATTTTGGTTAGAAACTCCAGCTTGATTAATGAGGGCTAGGTTGAGGAGGAGAGAAATTATTTTACACTTAAACCACACACTCAATTCCTTAACCTGTCAACTGCTAACATCAACTAAACCTGGAAAGGACCCAATCTAGCTCAGCCGAATCAGTCAATACACTCAAATCACAATCATGATCAGTCTGACATTTGTGAGGTGTGCACCCAGCTTTAGTTTTCTACAGACAAACACATTCCTCATGTGAGTGAAAAAAAACTTTAATGCTGAACAATAGACACGAGACAGATGCCATTAAGTCAGTAAAGACAACCTTGTATAATGCTAATGCTAATGCATTCATTTGCTTTAGTGTGTATTTCTTTTATTCTCTCAAACGCTCACTGTCCACTCTGCTTTAGGCAAATGGAATAATGCAGCGTTGCAACGAATTAGGATCAGCGTCACTCATTGGAAGAAATTTTATTACTGCCACCAAGAGCCAAGCTATGTTTTATCACCAAACTTAAAATCTGAGATTTGAGTAAAAACAATGCAGGGAACCACACTTGACATGAGCAAAGCGAGAACACAGTACAACTCAACAAGGAACAAAGACGACTTGAGGCTTTAAATAGATATAGAAAGTAATTAGGTATAGATGACACACTAGAGTGGAAAGACGGAGCCGAAACTAATAAATTAACTTTTAAAGGAATTGAAACCAAACACAAGACAAAAAAGATGGAAAAAGATAACCTAATGCAAGTAACTGACAGAGTTGGGGACTTGACAAAACACAAAAGGATGCTGGGAAAGCTAGACTACAACGCAAGGGATCAAAATAGAAACACTAAACTCACATTACACAGTAGCAGAAGAACAAGAAACAAGGACACTTAACAACAAAACCTGTCAGGTATAAACTATAAAACACTATACAGCATACATGAAGAAGAAAAAGTGCCAAATAAACTCCAATAAACTCAGAATTTAACAGCAGAGAACAAAAATCTCCATGATGGCAATTGATTTATTTTATCTGGTTTCAGAGATAAATTTAGGTTTCATCTGCATAGCAATGAAAATGAAAACTACTGCCTAAGGGAAGTATGTATTCGATAATCCATGACTAACGTTTATGTGTGAAAAAGACTCCCACTCCCACAAATCTATCAGGCCACGACATCATAACCTTCACCAGTACTATTTCTGCACTGTCCTGGCTAAAACTCTTCAAATAAACCATTCCTCTAATCAGCAAGCCTAATCAGAATAAACACAATGTGCCAGATTTAGCTACTAGCTAATTTTCTTCTCCTGTCTCTCAGCAGATAGACTGAAAAATAAAATACAGTGCTCTTAATACGCAGACTTCCATCACCACTTCAGCTCTGCCAGGCCTCAAAGAATAAGGATGAATGGAAAAATGACTAAAAACCAACGCTAGCTTCATAAACTTCACTGTATTCAGCACTATTTTATACAGTAATAGGTTTTAAATGTGGCATAGTAGGAGTGAAAGAAGAGGCATCACTGCATGCATGTGCACAAATCAATCTATTATCAATTTGCCCTTCAAAGCCTGCCAACTGGTTTTCACAAGTGAAGAAAGGTTTGCAAGCTTAACTTTAGACACTTTTAAGAGTCGATTTTGTGTTTGAGGAGCTTATTCTTTAGCTATATATCAATGTACAGAACATTTCCTCATAAAAATACATCTTTTACACAAGATGATTGCCTGCAGCCTTTCACATCACTAATGGAGGCATGTAGTTGGAGCAAGGGGTTATTAAAGAGAGTTTATAAAAAGGCAACTTTTGGACTAATTTTGGCATCTACCAAGAGCAGTCAACACACAAAAACATGCAGTTCGAACAATATTCCCTCACTAACTGTGTGCAGGGTTCAGCTCTACAGGCAAGCTAAGCTGAGCCTGGTGTGAGCCTCACACTGCTCCTAATCCCTTCCCTGCAGCTCGCCTACTGTTTGTGTTTGCAGTAAACTAGTTCCCAGGGGTGCAACGTTTTATCATGTCCCCCCTCCTCCTTGTCGCTAAGCACGCTGCATGTGGTGGACGCACGACTAGGGAGTAATTGGTGATGATGGCAGTATCTCTTCCATACCATGCATGCATGAACATTGCGGGCTGATGCAAAGAAATGATGATGAGGCATTGTGTGCTGATTTTTTGGATTTGAGGAAAAAAGGACTAGATCAAATATTAAAAGGAAGCTCGATGGTGGAAGCAGAATCTTCTGTAGCCTCAGGGCCAGTGACTGTAAAGCTGGAAAATCTGGAGAAACTATTTCAGTGAAACCGAATGAAAAATTGGCCCCATTCTCTGAAAGTGAAAATCAAAAAAGGAGAGGATGAATGCAGAGGAAATTAAAAAGCCACAAAAGGAAACTTTATGGCAGAAAGCTACAATTTGACTGAATTTAGCAATTTAAAGTATTAGTGAGCATGATATCTTCAATTATTTGTAAAAAAAATACTTACAATTCCTATAATAGTGTAACTAAAGTACATTAAGTAAGTAGGAAGACTGGCATGCATTAGTAATAGGAACTTTCAACGATATAAGCATGGATTCCAACACAAAGAGAATCAACTTTTTTGTTGTTTTGTACAAATCTTTTGTATTTTGGATTATTTGCTCTTTGGATTATTAATTTTTTGAGAAAGACTATTAAAAAATAAAGACGGTCACACAAAAAATAATTTGGGACCCACAGAAACACAAAAATATAATAAAGGCAGTGGGTATAGGTACAGGTTATTTAGTTTTAAACGTGAACTATTGTTTTCAAGCTGGTCTGTACTCATTGTAACATTTTGAGAAGCTTGTCAAAGTATGACTAACAGGTACAGTTACTCATAATGGAGCTGACAAACTGATGGAACCCATTTTACAAAAGTGATGTGAAGCAGAAACTTTTAACAGGACTCCATGCGGTCCTGGGAAAAACCAAGTACAGCCCATGATTCAGTAACTTGTAGAAGCACTTCCTCAGCAATAAGTTGAAATAATCCTGCCCTGTAAGACTATGTAAGCCTCTCACATCGTTATGCAAGAATTATGGCCCACTGGCGGCCATTCATTTATTCGCAGATCTCTTAAGGTCCCACCAAATCATTTTAGTCCAGCTGAGATTTGTACTTTGACTGGGTCACAGGAACCTTGATTCTTCCTTTTTTGTTTCAAACAGTTTGTTGTTTGTTTGCTGTTTCGTCACATTCGGCACCAGGGTGCATTGTGAGGCCTGAATGCTTCAGATCAGCAAAGTGCCAAGATTTCTGATCACACTTAATCACGTGCAGCTGTTAGGGGCACCTAGCTGTTATATACCTTTGTGAAAACTTCCTATTTAGTGACTGGATCTACTGAAGTTAGGACTTTTAGAGTTTTGAGTCTGCATCCTTAATTATATAGCATTGGCACCGTGTGAATACTGTAATTTAGAATGTACCACCCTGTGGACAGGAAAGTGTAATTAAGCATACTTCAATGTTCTGTGGCCAGTGGTGCCAAAAATACAGACATTCTTTATCAGAATCAGAATGCTACTTTATTAATCTTTAAGGAAATGATGTGGCTTCATTTAAGTAGAAGTGCAGATACCTGTGTTTGAAATACTCAACTAAAAGTTGAAGTGCTAATGCAGTGTCTTTACTCAAGTAAATGTTAAAAAGTACAGGCTATGAAATGTAATCTTAGTAAGAAACTAAAAAGTACTCATTGAAGTACAAGTCTATACCTACATTGTAGAGGGTTAGGATTAGACTCTGCAGTTGGGGAATCCCTACGACTAATCGTGGAGAAAAGAATCACAACTCACAATCATTTCTAATGTGACTGCTGCTCTTTGTGGATTACACAGTGAAATTCAGCAGGAAGCAGATGTTTCAGAGCTCCTTTGTTGATTGCCTCTAAACGCAGTGGCCCTAACTTACAGACAACAGCACGGTTCCAGCTAATTTAACCGGTTAGTATAAACGCTAAGTTCTTGGTTTTTGGAACAAGAACACAGACTAATGTTAATACAATCTGAGTACATAACATGTATTTTTATGAAACTTTGAAGTTGTCCTTGTAAATATTCTCTCAAGTGGATTTTGTGTTATGTCAATTTCCTTGTTTGCTTGGTTGCTTTGATGTTGTCTGAGTTTTGATTTTTCTCAATTTTGTAATAGTATGTTTTCGTAGCCCGGCCTCCAGCTTCTGATGTAATAAAACACTATTGGCTGCCTTAATCAGAGCAGATGACAAGATGCAGTAAAAAAAATAAACTGCTACTTGTCTTTCTGTGTGTATACAGAAACAAATGTCTAACTTTGTACTGTCTGAAATAATGTAAGAAAACCCATAATTAACTGATGGTAACTTGAACTGATAAAGTCAAATGTGAGCCGGAGCCTTATAACTGCTGACCTGAAAACAAAGATCTGGCTTTGCTCAATAGGAACTTTAGGTGCAAGAGCTGATGTAAGCTTAGCATAAATGGAATAGCGTAACAGCTATTAAATCTGAGCGTGTTATTAAATGGTAAACTGACTGAGCACTCAAAGGGTTTTCTACTACATGCTTCATTTACACACACACACACGTATTAATACAAGGACTGTTTCTTTATCGAAGTGCTTCCTAACCTTCATACACGCACTCACACTCATACCGGGAGCATCTTTAGCTTCAATATCTTGCCCAAGAAAACAGGGATTGAACCACCAACCTTTTAGCTAGTATACAACCACGTTTCACCTCCTGAGCTATAGCTGTTTATTAAAAGCTATCATAATTTTTTAATATGTATCACAGCATCAGTCACTTAGAAACCATTATGTCCCACTGTGTCAGGAGATAAGCAGATATTAATCAAATTTTGGCTTCCCATGATTAAATGAACGCAATAGACCAATAGTGACAATGCGTGCTTCATCACATCAAGTTGGTTCCTAAGTCACTGCCTGACAATGAGCATGCACTATATGTGCCAATCACAGCTGTTACCTGCACTATGCACCATGTTTGTTGCTGTAGTCTGTCCTACTAATGCTAAATTAAAAGACAGATACAGCTGAAGGTGAAGAGCTTGTCCTTCGGAATACCGTTCATTGTTTGGAGCTATCCTACCACCTGAAAGCACACTACAAACACACGTCCAAGAAAACCAACGCAATGGCTGCTAACAGGAATCACCCAACATCAGCACAGAACTCCACAAATGCGAGCCCGTGTGGCACGTCCGCATATTGATCCATCTCACAAAGATGTACTGAAATCACCAACATAATGGCCAAAGATAAGTATACACTAAATACTCTCAGTAGCAAAGGCTTCAGGAAAAATAGTCACTGGACAAAAGCCATATTATCTCCTCAAGCAATTACTTTTCCAATAGCTGTGCTGTATACAACATGACAAAGAGGGGAATAGAGAGAGATTTTATATTTTGCTTCTAAGAGACCAGGTGATCAGGCCTTCTGTGTGGAGAGATGGTTTTATTAACAGGAGTGTAGCATAATGTAGAAAGTGAAAGTAATACAGAAAATTAATTTTGAGTAAAATCTTGGTACAGTTTTTGTATTTGCCTTTATTTTTATTGTATGAGTTTCACCGACTTTAGGTGAAAAAGCAGGGCTGAAAAAATGTTTACGCACAATTCAACAAATCAACCAATAACTGAGATAAATAATCATGATCTCACTAATGTCCAAAATAATCATAATTTTCATTTTGGCCGTTATCGTATCCGTCTTTAACAACAGATGTCACTATTTGGTAGAGCTGGGCGATATATCGAGTTTTTAAAAAATATCGATATATTTTTATACGAGATATAAGATCTGACAATATCCTTTATATCGATATAGTCTATGTTACGTTATAATTATACTTGTGGAGCCGCAAGTTTGCCTCTCTTTCGTCCACTTCCGTCTCTACGCAACGTTACTCGGCCTCGCCTCTCCTTCACTGAACACAACTCCCCCTCCTCCCCCATCGCTTCACCTGCAGGAAGCGACAAGATGGACACGGCAAATCTCCGTTAACGAGTTACTGCGCATCGCCCTGTGCGTGGGGCTGGACGGCGTCAATGTGTTAGCTAGCTAACCACGCTAACGAGCTAACCACGCTAACGCCATGCAGCCCAGAGGTGCTGCACGGACTAAAATCCTTTCATTTTCTCAAAAGTTGACAGCGCACCTAATGTATGAATTCTGGTTGTGCTTGATGGCCGCGAACCGATTTTATGCGGAACACGGCGCTCAGCAATCTGTCAAAAATGTTTTAGTACGACTTTGGTCAGCTACGGAGCTGCACCGCTTGATGGATTGTCGGAGGATTACGGCTGAGCCTCGCGGAGTGATACGTACTGTGCTTCAACGTAATATTACCCTACTGTGTATAAGGACCATAAATGGCACCTGTTAAGAGACGTGGTTGCGAAGCGGATTTCAAACTCCAGGCTGTCAGTCACGCAGTACAAGTTGGGAACAGAGCAGCTGTGAAATCTGTCTCTTTGTTATTACGCTCAGCGTCTTTTAGTTTACATTTTGATTGCACAATTGTGAGCTTTTTGTTATGCACAAAAACAACATTGTTTTCTTTTATTTATGGAGCATTATTATTTAATAAATGCTCATAATTTATTTTTGAGTAAATTTTATGTACATCTGCTCTATGTTAATAAAAGTGCCTGTGTGACATCTGGGACACAGCTTTGACTAAGAACTCTCTTCTTGTTCTTACTTTATGGCTTTAAAAAAATATATCGAGATATATATCTTATATCGCCAGCCAGCTAAAAAATATCGAGATATGAATTTTGGGTCATATCGCCCAGCCCTACTATTTGGTCTCCGTCAACCATTGTTCTCTAAATATGAGCTGCACGTGCAGTGTAGACATTATGAGCTCTTTATGGCTAAATTCTAAAACCATAAAAGGTAAAGTACAGCAACATTGTATTTCCTGCTGTTGTACCATGTGCTCTGACTCTGTTCATGATACGACAGCACTGACTAGCAAATCAGCTGTTCATTACCCTTTAATAGGTGAAAAAAATAACCAAACTTAAATGTTTGGTGTGAAGCGGACGAGAGGTAAAATGCAACAGCCCTTCCACAGTTCTAGACCAAATTAACTAAATGAACCAGATTTTAAAAACATCCTTAATATTTTTGAAAGAGGCGACAATGTTAACATTACAAACTGTAACTTTCAGACAGGCAGTGTCCTCGTCATGTCCTTTCAAATGCAAACATCTATTCTAAAATTGGCATTTCAGTCAGATCATATTAATAAAAAGACATTACATAATTAGAAAAACAAAACAAAACGCCCCCAACCACAACCTACTAGTGCTGTGCGACACTGCAAATTTTGGTATAAGTCTGTTACCAAGTAAATGCAGAGCCTGTATTGCCAATAGAAATACCAACATTTTTAACCTGTAAAGGCAGCTTATGTAGGAGAGAACAATGTGTCATTCGTGATTCATCATCATCAATTTGCAAATTCTGAACACAATCACAAACAAAACTTTTCAACTTCTCATGTATATTTTAAACTGGGATTTTTTTGGAGATGTAAAATATAAATGTTCCTGTCTCTAAAGCACTTTGGGTCAACTTCTGTTACTGAAATGTGCTACAGGGTATACATCCAAAAAGGTTCACCAGGGTGCAGCACATCATGAACTTAGAGGACAGACACAAAGTATCGATCCTGTCACGTTAGTATCGATCCGATACCAGTATCAGTGTTGGTATCAATACTACTGGATCGACTGGCCCACCTCTACCACCAGTGCTCCAAGAAACTGAGCAATTCACTGCGATTAAAAGAGAAACATTATAGATGGTCATAACAAGGGATTTAACTAAGCTGCAGAGAGTGGGAAATCACTACTAATGAGACAAGTGAACAAAATTATACTTGGTACACTGGAGTGGGTTAGGATTAGCATCAGGAGTCGGTAATCCCTTAGTTGCACAAAAGCTCAGTAGAGTTAACAAAAAAAGCACACACACATTTAATGGCTGACTTTGTCCAAAGAAAAATATTTCATACCTTTTTTTTTTTTACCATTTAAAGGTATCCCTTCGAGACATCAGTAACCCTGACAGAATTTGTGGCTGGGTAATTTCAGCTCATTCAATAGGTTCCATTAAGATGATTAGCTCAGCTGAGTCGCATCATCACTGTGTTACTGCCAGTCACGTCCCAAGTGAGAGCCAGTTACTATCCACACGTTAATACCCACTGCCATGTTACATTTGTAACACCGACTTGATTGGCTACGCATCGCAGCACAGTGGATTGTGAATTGTAGAGGAAGACAAAAAAGGATGAGCCAAAAAGGGATTTGGAACCTGGCCTTTAAACAGAAGCGAAACAGAATTGACCATAATTAAATATTTGAACTTTCGAATAATTCAAACACTCTCTGTGTGAGAGCTCTAGTTTAAATGTGGAATGAAACATTTACAAGTTATATTAGCAGACCGAAGAGGAACAGTGAAAATTACTGAAAAAGAATCAGCTAATGTTTAAGTGTAGCTCTTTGGGTATATTTAATTAGCATTACATTGACCCACAATGCATGAGTTCATACTTTCCCTTTATTATTTTTTTACATTTTATTTATTTGTTTTTGTTGTTGATGTTATAGCTGTCAAGACATGTGTTTGGGAGAAAACCCTTCAGCGCTCCCACCCGTGTGAGTCTCCTGATGTGGAAAGAGGAGTCAGATAAATGGAACAGAAGGTCCTCACCCTGCCATGACGATAAAGAAATCCAGCCTGTTCCACGTGTCCCCGAGGTAACAGCGTCGACCAAAGATCCCCAGAGCGATCATTTTTACAACCATCTCCATAGCAAAGAAGATGTAGATGAACGCATCGAAGGCCTGACAGAAAAGAAACAGAGATACGAGGTGTTAATAAGGGAAAACATAAGGAAAAACGTCATTTCTGGCTGCTTTTGGCAGCAGGAATGATGAATCATTGTTGGGATGGAAACAAAAAGATCACAGAGAGAGACGTCTGTTAAATTTAGCGTGCAAAAGTGAAACTAACTGACTTTAATCATCGTTTGAACTCATAATTCTTTTTTTTTTTGCCTGTTTTTTTAAGTTTCATGGAAACGGTGACCAGGAGAATCGTCATTTCTTTATAGGTTTAACACTGAAAAACGGATTACATTAAATAAACAATGCATGTGTGTGAAAAGGCCTTGCATCTCATAGACAAGCAGATGCAAATGTACACACACACACACACACACACATGCACGGATAAATAAATAAAACCACTTGGCAAATGCCTGTTTAGTTTTCATTTATGTTGGAAGTGATAGCAGAGCTGTACATTTTAATTTTTTCAGAAATCCCTCAGTCAGAACATGGTATATCATGTTTAGGTGGAAACTAGCGAGCTAACTTCCTGCTAACTTCTAACTCTGCTAAATTTAATAGATTCTGTTTTCATGGATGTTAAACTTATTTGTTACACCTGGTGAAGCAGCAACTCTGATCATTTTATTAAAGATGAAAGAATTTAGGCAGTTTTTAACTCACAGTGTGCAGTGTTCGTTTGACTTTGAGACCTGAACAGACGGAGTTTAGGACCCAGATCACTCCGCGAGTCTCCTGACTACAGTAGCCGTAATGCTCCCACAATCCATCAAGCGGTGCAGCTTCTTGCTTACCAAAGTCACACTAAAACATGTTTTGACAGATGTTTGAGCGCCGTGTACCACATAAAATCGGTTCGAGGTCAGCAAGCACAACCAGAATTCATACATAAGGCGCACTGTCGTTTTTTGAGAAAATTTAAGGATCTTAAGTGCGCCTTATAGTGTGGAAAATACAGTATATCAACACTACATGTAGAAAAATTGAAGTTAAGGTTCCAACTAGATTTATTTTGACACAAATTATAAACACAGTTTTTAGATCCTCTGAGTGGCCGTAGGCCCTTTTAGGCTTTATGTCTACAATTGAATAAACTCATCTATTCATTTTGTGCTAAATGATTTATCACTTCTTCTACAATCCTCCATTAATTGGTTCCAGGTCCATAACTTTTACCATAACAGGCAGTAAAACTCAATATCAATGAATTTTGTTGTATTTTGGTTTGCTTTAGCAACAGCTCTAAAGATCCATTATACAGTACATATTTCCTCTAAATGTAACATGCCTAATGTACAAGCACAAATTTAACAGATTTCCTGATGAATGAGACAGACTGTTTGTCTGCACACAGTAAGATGATGTTGTGTGTGAAAAGCAAACTGATGGCAGCAAAGACGCTTCTTCCATGACATCATCCAAATGCCGTCAAGCTCAAATCAACAGGTTTCCTTAAAAGGTGAAGTAATGGAAAACAATTATTCTGCGCAGTAATCAGAGGTAAGCCTCACGTCGAAATCCTCACACCTCACATAGCTTTTATCAAGCATCTAATAAAAAAAGAAAAGAAAAACACACTTAAACAAATCCAAGAATTCAGCTCGTCGATGCTGTTGTGTGCAAAAAGCCTAGATTAGCTGGAGCTCCTTTCTGTTCATACTGGGGGATTAGAGACAAACTGACACGCTCAGTGTTGCCTGTAATTTGATTTTCAGAGCGACGTACTGCAAGCGACGTGATCCAAATCTGAACCATTAAGGTGGATCTTTGTTTCCTGACTTGTTTGCTGCTGAAAACATGCATCCTATTTAGTGCAGGTATGCCAGACCAGCTTACTAATGAGGAGTGGTCAGACTTTCCAACCTTGACCTTTGCTGGAAAGATGGATGTGGTGCTACCTTCGGTAATGTTTGCTAACCCAAGGGAGACTTTAGCAAATGGTGAAAAGCACTTATGTCTCGTGCCATTTCTGCAACTCTCTAAAACATCTGACTTTATTTTTTCATTCCCCTCCCCGAACCCCCAGTGTAGAAGTTTGCTATGTCACACCTCTGTCTTTCTAAATGGAGGGACAGTAACTGCGTGTGTAAAAACTGCAGATAGTCAGATTAACAGCAACAGCATTTTGTCTCTATCCTGAGTGAAGACGACTTTGATGCTGCATGAGTAAATCCCCATTTTCCTCGTCCACACTTAAACGCAAAAACGGAGTTTTTAAAAATCTCCATTTTCAGTGATCGATAACGCCGTTTACGTGTGGATGAAAGGCCCAAACAAATAGAAAAATCTGCGTTTTCAAAAAATTCCAAAGAGAGGAGGGGTAGCTCAACACTTTTGCACAACAATGGACTTGCACTCATCCATCATCCAACAATGCCTGCTAGTGGCCACCTAAGCCTCCAAAGGTCTCTCAGCCCACATTTGTTAGAGCTTATAGATTTCGCTGCTGAGCCAGCATGGAGATCATGTTATTGAACACTAGATTTTCTGAGAGCAGCGTATTGACTGTGGGGCTGTAGCCCACTAAATCCATGCTCATACTGAATAGGGTCTATAGATACTTGGAGGAGAAATTCTATTAGATCCAACTCAACAACCCCCCCACCCCCCCACAGACACTTGAATCAATCTACTGTGTGCGTCTACGTTTGCTGCTATGCTATATGATGTGTGCAGTGCCTCGTGTGCATTGCGTGTGATTCAGCAAGCTCTTTGCCCCGGCAGACGGAAGGCATATGCGCGCAGGCTCTAGCACAGATGTTATACCCACTCGAGCCACCTTTGACATAAGTGAGAAGAGATTCGGTGTCCTGCCAAATGATAAGTGAAGCTGCAGAGGTGCCATACATGACAGAGTCATGCTCGCTGCAGCATAAAGACCGCAAGCTAGCAGTGAGTCAGTGCAAGCAGGTACAGTGCCCAGCATGGGGGGAAGAAGAGCATGATGGGCAAATGAGGTAAGGTTGGGATAAAGCTGAGTTTGGATGTATCAGTGTGTGTTTCTATCTTCTTTTCTGCAATATGACCGTGCGATTCGAATCAAATATACAGAACATAAACCAGTCTAACTGGTCCCTTTGACTTTTAGGACCCTTTAAAGAGGTCCCTCAACACCTGTAGCTCATACATCACTTTAAAAGGAATATTTATGTTATCAGAGGGATTTTCCTGGCTCAGAATGGACCTCATGAGAGAGACTATGCATCTAAACACAACTCGTCTCCAAGCAGCAAAAGAAAAGAGTCTGTATTGCTTTACTTAACAGACGTCTATGGGATCAAACATATTTTTATCAGAACCACATGTTCATGTGTCCATAGGAAGTAGAATTCATATGAAATGATTGCATAAAAACAAAATAGCACACACACACACACACACACACACACACACACACACACACACACACAAGGCACTGTTAAGAGCACACATACAGTTTCCTTTGAGACTATATGGGATGTTGCTACAAGCTAGGGGTGGATTTCGTGCACGTTTGCGTTGTACCTGTAGTATCTGGCATCGGTCTGAGGAGCAGTCGATGTTCTCACAGGGCTGGTACATTCCCAGGGTAACACAGTTCAAAAGGATCACCATCATACTCACACGTTCGAACCATGTAGAGACACATCTGGTTAAGGAGAACTCACAAAGGGAAAGCCAAGACTTTATGTTCCGGTGAAGGGAAAATGGGTCATTCGTACTTTAAACAAAAGAAACTCTATGAAGACACCTCATTTAAAAAATGATGAGAGAATAGAAACAAATAACAAAAGTAACCCTTTCTGCTAACTCAGTTCTCCAGCTACTAACCTCTTAACTCCAAGTGTGTCATGTACATACATGACTTTTTTTTACTTTTACATGTGTGATTCCCCCCCCCCCCCCCCCCCTAAAAAAACACAAATAAATTGCAGAATAAATCTTTAACCAACAAATTGTCCAGAAAAGCCAAACATTTTTTAAAATGCCAAAAGGTTTAATAAACACTCCGTTTAAAAAAATTGATTTTTCCGGCAATCATTTCACGGTTCGGGCTTTAAATGGCTAATAGCATGTTCAGATTCTGACTGGAAAGGAGGTATATGGTCTAAACTGAACAAGAGCTTTATTGTCAATACAACAGTTTACAGCGTAATAAAAATGCTGCTTCACCCAAGCACCCCTTGGTGTAATCATAAGAATATAAAAAACATATCTTTATGTGATTTATGATTTAAAACTAGGAATTACAAATAAATAATGTGCTAAATTTCGGTAAAATTAAGGGATAAAATGGTACTAATTACTAACTATACAATGCTATGAAATACTATAATGTTAACTGTACAATAACTGTACAATAAACAAAGACAGGACAGAAACAATACAAAATGTATAGTGCAGTAGGTATTGAATACCAGGTTCAAGTTTTTGTAAGGATATTGTAGACGAGACAGGACGAAGACGTGCAAGATGCAAAATGTGCAAATATAGTATAATTTATAATTCAGTCCATCTTCTGCTACAGAACAGCAGTCAATTCCTACCATAGTGTTTTTAGTGTTTCTTTTTTTTTAAGCAACACTCTTATATCTGCAGATTGCTTTTATATTCTATGATGGGTTCTCAGAGTCAGCATTATTTTTTATAACTGCTATGAAAACTATGGCAATAACAGAAGAAGAAGAAAATCCAATTTTAAAAACCTGCCATAGTTTTCTTTGATCGCTCCATAAAAGTTAATCCTCACTGACACAGGAGACTGCGGTAGTATTAGAAAGTGTAATGCGCGATATCTATGACATACTCTATGAAAAATGCACTTTTCTTATTTAACTTCATCACTCTGCTGACACTCACTTATGCACCCCAAAGCCATCTAAATCATCAAGACAAATGAGATGCATCAGATGCTGCAGAGACATTTCATAGAACTGAACGGCACCATCTACTGTCTGCCAGCAAGATGCTGGAGCCCTACTGTTTCAGTGGTTTCTAATAGGAAAATCCTCTATGACGTGAGTAATCAAAATCCTGCATAGCAAATGTCAGAAAATGTGTGACGATGCTGAATATTGTGAGTGAACCAAAACCTGAACAACACTTGTTCTGAGAAAAGTTAAATGGAGCAGACTGAAGAGGAAAAATCAAACAGTATTGGCAAAGAAAGAGCAAGAGGAAGTGATTCAAAATTCATTCACCATGTGTTCGTGGAGGGAATGCAATGCTCAGCTAACAAGTATGAGAAGGACGATGTGCTGTAATAGCCCAGGAGGTCCAATCCCTCCTGGAGGCTATACAGAACAGGAAGCTGAAACACTCCCCGAGCAGCTTGACATACACAGTCAGCAGGACAGGTGCAGCTTCAGCAAGACACACAGAGAGTCTCCTGAAAACATTAACTTCTCAACACGCTCGTCTTGGCCCTGCCTGAACCTTCCCACAAGAAGATGGACCACTTTAGATATCGCAGGATGGATAAAGATAGGCTTTGAGTGGGCAAAGCACATGCATACACATAAACACAAAGACAGAGAGCCACACACAAACACCCACTTCTCCAAACACATATGAGCGGAAAGCCGCACACATATGCACGTGCAAAATAACCAACAGGTTCAAACACATAACACTCAAATCACCCGCCCACACTTTAGCACAGATTCATGTACACACACACACACTTGGGCACATTAGGTTTCACATTAAATCAAACATTAAGTCAATACGCGTCAGCTGACAGGGATCATGTAAAGAGAAATTTTCACCGCAGGGTGGCATGTTTATTATCGACATCCAACAGGCTAACAGCTGCAAAGCAGACATGACACATGGTTAAGAGGAAAGATCTGTCATAGACCATCAAATGCATGGATCAATTAACTGCATGACAGCTTTTTAAACAGTTACACAGAAAAAATGATATTTAAATAACTGTATGCAAAGTTCTGAGTATTATATGCATAGCCAGGGTTGAAAGCAACAACAGCGTAACAAATAGGCACTTAACATGTGCATGTGTCATTTTTACATTGTTAATATGGAAAAAAATAGAAACATTTGAAATTATACGTTCCAACATGATGGCAAGTATTACATACAAACTTTGTACTGTGTCTACCAATTAGAATGGCACAGTGATAGGTTAGGTCTTTTGTGATTCAATCACTCTTTATGCACTACTTGCTTGAAAACACATAAAAAATACTTGATGATCTTCACAGTGTATGTGGATGTTTGACATTTTCTCAATTTTCATAAATCAAACACATACTCCCGTATTAACTGAAATATTTTCTTTGATCGTTTTGAAGATAATCTAATTTAATCCTTCTCTTCTTACAATTTAACAAATATAACAAATATAATGAGATTATTGTGAAAAGTCAAAGGGATTTAAAAAAACAAACTTCATCCTTTTACAATTTTTTTTCAACAATAGATTTCACATTTTTAACTGGAAATCCATCCATCCATCCTTGAAATTCCAGGTCATTGCAGGGTAAACAGAGACGACTTGTTAAGTATTGATTTTAGAATTCTGATTACTTCTGAACATGAACTAATAATTATATCTCTGATTAATGGACCCTCTGTGTTTTCTTATTCCATTTACTTTTTTCCTTTTTCTGTATAGAGCTTTGCAACTTTTGCTGTATGATGATCAGTATGATAACAGCATCAATACGCTTAACATGTAGGCAGCGTGTGTAGGGGAGAGCAGTGTGTCAGGAGTTATGGGATGAATTATTATCAATTTTCAAATTCTGAACACATTTTAATGACCAGTAAATCACTGTGATGAGTTAACACAGCAAAACACACCTTTCAGCTTTTCCTGTGTTTTGACATCTGGAATTTAACACAACTCTGTGAGCTGCATCCTGAAGTTAGACGACAGATTAATACAGAAATAAAGTATTAATCCTATCACGATCCAATAATAATATCAGCGTTGGTATTGATGCTATTGATATTTGGATCAATATAATTGATGAGGTGTAGCAAAATCAATTGGAAATGCAGTAACGGAACAAATAATCCAGTTATATCACCATTCTACAAGCGCACGCACACGCACACGCACACATACAGAGACACACACACACACACACTTTTACCACTTCAGCTTTTTGTGTAGCTAGCCCTTCCTAATGAGGACAGAGATATCATCCTCAGGTGTCACTGAGCCTATGTGAGAACCTCCAGGCAGTGTCTGTGAATCCACCCCCTAAAACACGAATGCCTTTCCAGGCATAGCTGGACAAAATTGCAGGTCAGCATTTCTTCTTTCCTCGCACTAAGTAATGATGACAGCTTTTGGACTAATACTATTAGGATTATCCTGGGGTCATTTTCACTCCTAAATGCATTCTTTAGCGTGTTGCTGGAGTGCCCAGCTTTCCAGTTACCTTCTAATTCACTCCGCCTATACATGAGCTGCCTTTAACAATGTGCAAGTGTCTGTCTATCTCTCGCCACTTCTGAAAAATGAGTCAATTAGTGTAGGTGCCTTGGAGGAGGCTCCATCTTTTTTTACTCTCTCACACAGACATGCACACGCACCTCACATCAACACTGGAAGGAAAATGAGGTGAAATTCAAAGCGCAAAGCTCTATTACAGACCGGGTGCTCGAAGATTAACTCTGAAATAGTTTCATAGAACTCTTTCACCTTCTGAATTTTTTAACCTTCATATTTTTTTTTGTTCTCCAGGAGTAATTGTAAAGTAGCGTCTGCTGTTTTCAGCACGGTCTGCTTCGCATTCATCCAGCGGCTGTCACTCACTAGTAGAAGCTCCTTATAACACCTTCAGTAATTCAATGCAGGTCACTAAACAGCACCATTAAAAGATCTGGAGGTACAATTACACAGCACAATTATGTGCACTGTACAGTAGGTGATTACACTAACATGCTTACCCAGTGCTTGTCAACTGACTGGCTCGAAGACAGGGATGGGCGATATATTGAATATTCTCCGTGTGGTTAAATATAACACTAATGGTTAAACAGGTTATTTAAACATATTGCAATATATATTGCGCATCGTGATATCGCAAAAACTAAAAAAAACAAACAAAAGTGAAATAGAATTTTCCTCATATGGCCCGGCCCTACTTGAAGATGCTTTCATGTTTACTGTTAAAAGGATGGAAACGTTTAAGCCTATAAATTACAGGCATCCTTGATCAGTTCATTTTGAAACACTTGCAAAATAGTCCTTCTGAGACTGACTGATTAAATCGACTGTCTTCAGCTCCTTAAACCTTTTTACATTCTTCCAGCCTCACAGAGTACATCATACAGCCAGGAGGAAACAAATCTAAGATTCTTTTAAAAGGCCAGATAAAAATGCAGTGGCACTGGAGACCACTACCGAGAAGATTTGGATGTGCCAAAAGCATCAGCGTGACAGAGCTGGAAAGAGCTTAGAGGCTGAAAGTGTGCGGCAGCGGGGGATAAATGAATTCTTAATACCTCACTGCATGGCGTCACTCTGTCTACCCATTCCTCAGTGTCTCTCTGCCTTCTCTCTCTCTTGCTTTCCTCCCTTGTTTTTATTGTTCCCAAAGAGACACGCAGGAGGCAAACGACCTCTGGTTTCCATGGAAACCAATCGACTATCAAATGAAGTAAACTGGCACAAAAGGATGGAGAGAAACGGGGAAATAAAGAGGAGAAAGAGGTGGGTTTATGGGGAGGTTATTTCATTTTGTAACTTGGTGTCTTTAAGCTGGTTTTCTTTCATATGCTGGAAACATCACTTTCCACATAAAATGTTCTGCCTCATTAAAAAAGCTTCAATACAGAACGATTGTGCTTTAAAACAGAGGCGTGATATTTAGATTCATGGAAAAACTGACACTAAACAAGAATCTCTGGAGGTTCTGGAGGTGTGAAGTTTAAAATAGTGGATTAGTTCAACAACTTCTGAGAAACAGAGCGGCGATATAGTTACGTGACGCTGCGTGAAGGACAGTATGTTCATCATTAATATATTCACAACAATAGCACAGATCTTATTTTTGAATGTCAGAAAAGTTTGTTTTAGTCTATCTTCACATATTCCACTGTGTACTATTAAGCCCTGAACAATGCACACAACAGAGTTGCAAAAAGCTTGCTGTAACTTTAAGTCCTGTAACTAGACAGTCATGCAAAACTGTGGGAGTTCTCCTTAGCCATTTCTCACTAAAGCCAAACAGGTGCTGACAGGTTGGTAAAAGTTAATTTGTCATGAAATCCCGTCCACACAGGTCTACATTCCCGCAGATTAAGATAATCCCAGTAATAAAGACGAAGACTCCCACCAACTTCACAGGATCCCGCCCCCATGCTACAGTATGACTAATATTTAATTTCATTCGCAGCGAGAAAGTTGAGAATATTTCAGAAAAGTAAGAAGTAATTGCTTTAAATGAACTAAATTAAACTAACTTAGTTCATAATAGTTTTTTTAAGACATTTCAGAACTGTACTGTGGTGAAATAAACTCTTCAAACCATTCGATGGTATTAGAAAATGCACAACAGATGTTTTTTTTCTCTTTTTTAAATCTTTTATTCTAGATTGATATCACCTCCTGATTTTTTTTATTAAAAAAAGTCTGATATCTGCCAAGTTGTTTAGTAGCAGTGTTGGTCAAGTTACTTGAAAAAAGTAATCAGTAACTAATTACTGATTACTTCCCCCAAAAAGTAATCCCGTTACTTTACTGATTACTTATTTTCAAAAGTAATTAATTACTTAGTTACTTAGTTACTTTTTAAAAACACGATTTACAACCTGAAGAGGTGATAAAGCGATAGATCTTTCAGCCCAATTCTACTTTTTCTACATAATCCATCATACAAAATGTAATAAAATGGAAAAGTCTCTTTTTTAACTTGTTTTATTAGTTTTAATCTTTTAACTTTATGCATCAAGCAAAAATTTAATTATATGCAACATTCTCTGACTTGAATAAATTAGTTTAACATTTAAACCTATTTTCTGCACATTCCAGCACATAAAATAAAATATTTTTTGTTTTTACACTCAGTCTTTCAAATAGATGCAAGTAAAACACAGCAGAAAATAAATAAAGTCAAAGACTCAGCGGTCCTGTTGCTCTATTTTCACCTGTAAAGCAGGACTGCGGTAGGCGGAGGTTTACCCTGGTGCAGGTGTGCTGCGGTCAGTGGAAGAATCCGCGACTTTCTCTGTGAGTTTCCCATTACGTCGTTGCGCACTCGGTGCTTGCTTGGAAGTTTAGGGTTTTTTTTCGCTGTAAAAAGAAGTTTTCTTCCCACGCACAATGGACGCTAATGTTTTTGTCACTTTTTATGGAATCAAACTCAAAGTAAGGTCAGTACTTCCACGCTTTAAACGCTGCACGCTCATACTCTCTCCCACAATCGATATGTGATCCATTGTTGATCTGCAGACAGCTGTTGTCACTAACGGCGCACTCGCTTACGTCACTGTCGTGAGACATTCTCGCAAAAAAAAAAAAATCACGGTTTTAGTAACGCAGTAACGCAGCGTTCCTACGGGAAAGTAACGGTAATCTAATTACCGTTTTTGCAATAATAATCCCTTACTCGTTACTTGAAAAAAGTAATCAGATTACGCGTTACGCGTTACTGTAACGCGTTAACGCGTTACTGCCCATCTCTGTTTAGTAGGCTCAAAAAGGGAAATCCTGTTGCTTAAAATGCTTATGTAATGCAAACTGTGCTGCTCTCATCACATTTGGGATACAGTTCAGTTCAATTCAATTTTATTTATATTAGTACACCCCCGCAAGATTTCTCAGTCTCAGTTGTTTTTTTACTTTAGAACCTCACTAATAATTGCTTGCAGTAAACCAGCAATTTCACAGGAACCGTAACTATTCTCTGCAATTTTTTTAAAGGAAAGCACAGCTTGGGATGGTGAAATATCCCTGTACTCAGAGGTCACGGTTTGAAAGCAACCAATCCAAGAGCACATCATGAAAGTTTGCTGCGCATAGCTATGTTTAGTGTTTTCCTGAGTGTTGTCATTGATTTTCATTTTGTTCTTCTTAAAGCCCTAAGACATATTTTTTTTAAAAAAAGTTAAAACTATAAAAATGGGCATTTATAGGTTCTTTTTTCACCTCATCTAAAATGTATGTTTTTTCAGAATTCGCGGGCACTCTGAGGAAGGTAACCCCCCGGGGTCAACTGTAGCGCTAAAACACAATAACTGTCAACCTACAATAATACAGAGAAACCCCAACAATCAGACCTCCTGTTAGCATGCACTTGGTGACAGTGGGAAGGAAAAACTGTCTTTTAACAAGAAACCTCCAACAAATCCAGGCTTAGGGAGGGGTAGCCATATGCAATGCTACAGTAAGTGGTGAGGGGAGAAAAACAGGACAAAAGACAACGGAGCTATAGACTGGAAAAAAAAGTAATGATTTAAAGCAGAAAGTGTGTAAACACTAGGTGTTTATAGAGCACATACAGAACAGCCACTTATTCTACAACTGTAGAAACATTTTCACAAGCTTGTTTGTGGCTCTTTTGTTCCTAGTTTTACATCTCACCTTTTCATTCACTCACTCACTCTCCGCATCCCTTCCTCCTTTTACTCTCCACATGTGCTCCTCTTTCACTGCATAATATTCACAGACATTGGCAGGTCTCTTCTTTCCTGGAATTTTCCATCTGGGGTTCCTCGATCTAGTACAGCTGGCTGGAAAGAGGAAGAACAAAGTGTGTTTGTGTGTGATGGTATATCAGTGTGTGTGCTGGACAGCAGTAAATGTCATGGGATATCACATGGTAATGCTTCACAGCATCTCATGTCAGCTTCTCTTTTCCTTCAGCTGTCAGGTCAGAGGAGTGAGCGTTTCCACACAGAAACATAGACACATAAAGGCACAATATTTACTAATCAGTTAATTCAGTGAAGCTCTTATTGCTCATTAACATTCTGCCCTGTGGCCAGAGAGACTGAATCAGTGATATAGTGAATGACATGGTGGATTCATGATGCCTTGATAAAAGAATAAAGAGATCCTGATTCATTCTATTAAACACAACACTGTGTAAGCTGAAAGCAAGTTGCAGATATGACAACAGGTACCTAATGTCTCACAAAGCATTGTATTCACTACTTTTGTCAGACTTGGAATCTTATCTGGATTCAGCGCATGCTGTTTCAATGACTTCGCCACCCCATCCACTTGTAGACTCTGGGGGATACGTACTTATTACTGTGAAACCTTTATATATGATGAGATTGGAACTTGGATGACAAACAGTTATTGTATTATGTTGCTGTAAACATAATATTTCAGTGAGATGTCTGACTAAGGTGTGATATACGAGCTGTTCATGCCAACACACAGCACTGATTCTGCCCGTACCTTCTGTCGATTATAGGTTTGAATTTTTAAGTATTCATGACAAGAGTAGATCTGTACAGTTTTGAACGTTAATAGTTCAGGAGGCTACTATTTGTTCATGTGGGTTGTTTTTTTTTGCATTGCTTCAGTAAGCTTTGAAATAGAATGATTCACATACTGTGAATCAGTGAATCACAGCTGAGACAACCACCCTGTGGGACAAATGGGAGATCCCCAACTAAAAACTATGGATTCTGTTGGTGACTATGGTTATTACATTTACCGAGTTTACGTAAAAGCATCAGTCAGGCAGGACTGACAGGTTAAGAAGCCCCTCCTCCAAAATCAACACCTTCAAGTTCCACTGAAATTAACAGCTGTCCATATAGACAAGCCAAATGCCTTCAGAAGAAAGGTTTTATGGTCAGACAAGAGAAAGATTGAGCTGTGTGGTGATGGTAGAATCATGCGTTTTACTAGTGATAAATTCACAAAGTGAATGGAATAATGAAGAAGAAGGACTTCCTCTAAATTCTTCATCTTTAAGTCAAATCAACAGCTACATGTTTGAAAATAACTAACAACTGGGTTCCAGGAGCCAGTTGATGACCATCACACATAAACCTGGCTGTAGAAATGATAAAGCAGGCTAACATTAAGCTTCGGAAAGTGGCTTTCCCAAAGCCAGGACCTCAACCCTATTGTGCCGAGAAGAGAGGTCAAACACCCAGCCAAGAGTATGCTAGAAGCTTGATGGCTATGAATGCAATCTGATCAAGGTGCAACTTGTTAAGGAACATTTAACCAATTATTTTTGGTACTTTTTTAAAGTGATTAACGATGTTTGCTGTACAGTCATTCCACCCTGGAAAAAGCATCAAAATTCTCATTATATAATTATGAAGTATATAATAAAAAAATTAAAAATACGTGATAAGTAATAGAACATTGCTGGAATTATTGAAGGTTACATGGTAAACCCTAAGAGTACGAAATCATATTACTCCAAGTAATTGATATTGCTGAATTATCATGCATTTGTAAGTGTCATAACTTTCTCCTTTCATCTCTAGCTCAGTGGGAGCTGAGAAAATAGAAACTGTTTTCTTCCAAATTAGGAGTAACCTTTGTGAGGCCAACTTTCTTCTACTAACAGACCGATAAAAAGATTAAAAGAAGTATACTTGAACTTTACACCTTCAGAAATATCTGACTTCTCTTTCTGTCTGTGCCTCCCACTTTTTTCCCTCCCCTCTGTCCAATGCACAGCTGCCATACGATTCCTTAAGATAAGCTCTGCCCTGTTGCTGTGGCAACCAGCGCCTACAAAAATATTAGGAACCCTCTGTTGTGTGCGTATATTTGCATGTCGTGTGTGGGTTTGTGCGTATGCGTTTATATCATGAATAACACGATCTCTGGCCAATTAAATCCTTGTTCCATTATTTGACATCTTAATTGAGGATCCAAAGTTTGTTAATGGAAGTCTAAGTTAGTTGCATTTCATCTGACAAGACTACGGTTTGGCTTAATGAGGTGTTATCAGTCTTGCTTGTGTGAGAAGATACCACTTAAGACTGAACACACTTTATATGACAGGTCTAAAACTTTGTCCACACAGAATCTATAGTGTGGCAAAATTGTCAGTCTACTGTGAGTCATTTAGCTGGAAAGGGGTGGAGGTCAATAAACTTCAGCAGTATGGAGGACTGATTGGATGGAGAGAGACAGGTGAAGTTCTACTGGTTTTTAACAGCTGCCAGCTAATGTATCGTTCTGCAGCGATGGCCAGATATGGGGAATGGAAGCAACAAGAAAATACTCAGTGTACAGTTACAGTTAGAAGCCTGCTTGTAAAACAGGGAGACACAAACAAGCACACACAGTTTCTGACTGGGACCATGCGGTGGGATTTTCTGTGCTTTCCTTTTTGTTCCTCCTCCCATCCACTCTTTCTTCTGGTGTAGTATGATGGTAATATGATATGGGTGTTAAGTGTGTAGGTAGGTTTCCTCTTCTGCCCACAACCACTGTTGCATGCTATTTCCGTCCTCCAGTGTTGCCAGGCTTGTGTAACTAATGGGAAAAAAATCTGACCCTCAACTACGTAATGCAACTACTGATTGAGCTAAAAATACTGGAGATGTCTACCAGTTAAAGGAAATAACAGACACACACTCTCTCATAGCGAATGTGAAATGAACAGAGAACAGTAGCAAGGCTGGTATACTTTCTACCAAGTAACTCAGCACGGCTAGTTCACTAAAATCAGGATATCAATAAAATATTAAAAATATGAAACAATTCCCCAATTTTTGTTATTAAATTGTTGAAACTTTGATTGATCAAATCAAATCACTTTTATTGTCACATCACATGTGCTGGCACACTGGTACAGGACATGTGAGTGATATTCTTGTGTGCAAGCTTCAAAAGCAACAGAGGTGTGCAAAACACAAGAAACATAAGAACAAAGCAAAATATAAGAATAGGAATGTGAGATTTCTAAGAATAAATAGATATATATACAAATATAAGAATGTATGCGCATTACTGAATATGTGGCTGAATAATGGCATTACGGGTTTAGCAAAGTGGCATGCAGTGACTTTGAAGTGTTTTAAGTTTTGAGTTGATGACATCACTGTTTAAAAGGACAAATAAGACCAGAATAAAAATACTGTTTTTCCTGTCTTTTATACGTGCCGACAGCCTCCTGCAGGTTACTGCACTCTATGTGGTGTCGTATGGTATTAACATATTTGCTGGGCAAACCAAGGGTTGTTGGTTCAATTCCAGGTAGAGACACACACTCACTTTGGAGTTGTCTCAGAGATGGCATACAGGGTAAAACACTGGCAAATGAAACACTTGCTATGGCGACCCTTCAGGCAAGGGAGAAGCCAGAAGTATCTTTAGCTGATGGCTATGAGTGCTTAAAGAATTTGTTTTTAGGATTAATACTTTAGCAAAAGCAGTAATAAAACATTATGACAACACGTCACTATACATAAAACTGTATTATGGCCAAAGTCTACATAAAGGATCAAAAGTAAAAGTAATTATATTGCAGAAAAATGTTCACTATCAGTGTTATATGGATGAATATTGCTGCTGGATGAGTTCATTTTAAATGGACTATTTTACATTCTGTTTAATCTACTGTAATGCATCATATTTTATATAACTATGATTCAAGTGTCTGGCCTGTGGGGAACACCTTCTCTGAAAATAGCTTTACATGAGCTCAGGAGAAAAAGGCTACACCTTGATGTAAAAAAGTAAATTAAATATATTTATCACATTTTTTTTTTAAAATCACAGCGCTATTAAAACGCTTGAGCAGTGTGACATGGTTAACTGTATGTATCAAAATGATGGCAGTATATTAGCAAAAAAGGTGGTTAAGACCAGTAGATTTAATCAAAAAAAAAGTTATTTAGCAAGAAAAAAACATATCATTCAAAATTATAAATTACACAAGGCTTGTTTATTTGCTTGTACTAGATCTGTTTCTACAGTGAAAGCGGAGCTATACTTCTCTTCCATTAGGTATCTGTCAGCTGATCTCCAGTGCGCATGCTACAGTCAAGGCTTCACAGCTACAGCCGATGTTAATGAGAAACAGACACACCTATCAAAATCTATGCACAGATAGCATTTGGATAGGTAGTCAAGCAGAGTTAGCCTGCTTCCACAGACAATAGCGAATCGTGGCCACAGGATGGCAGTAATGTAAAGAATGCATGTTTAAGATGACAGAATTTTTGTGCCGTTTTATAACTGGGTACTGCTTGCCTGCATTGCCCTGACAGAAGTCCACTGGTTTACTATAATCCAGTTATTAACATGCTTTCTGTTCGTTTTGTCATCTACAGTCCGGTGGAAAAATAAAGTTCTCCGAGGGCGGACCAGTGAAAAACTAAGCACACCTAGCTTGTAGAACCATCTTTAGTAGTGATAACTTGGATTAATCATGTTATATATGACTTTCAGTCTCCCTCATCATGGTGGGAGAATTGGTGCACACACTGTTTTTTCTCCAACATTCCTTCAGTTCTTTTTTTTTTCCCCATCTCTGTCAGATTTATTTAACTTTCAAAAGCATCCCAAATCAGATGTGAAATATTCAGTGTTCGTAACAATATTAAGCACTTTTAAACCTCGTTTCAAAATCACGAGGCTGCCTTTGTTTTTTTCACTTGTGAGTTGTTTTCTTACTGTTTTAAATAAGCAGATACTTTTTAATATTAATGTTAATTCCCAACTGATATTTTCAGACTGATTTAGAGGTTTTACAGTAACGTCCTGGAAACGCAGATGCAAATATCATTTACACAGCACTGCATAGAAGTAGAGAATATATTTATATAGAGAGAACCTGAGGCAGATGCTCATAGAAAGTGATATAGAAAGAATATACAATATGAATCAAGGGTGGACCGTCAACCAGGTGGATTTTAGCTCACTGAGAGCCTCAACAATCCCAGGATATTTGCTGGCTTTAAGTTCAATGCGGCAGAACTTAAACCACTCAGTTGCAATGTAAACTGAGGTGATCCTTGCACAGATGCACAGCTTTGTGCTGCACTGTTCACTCCTCCCCTGAGTTGTTATAAGGCGACAGTACTCCCACCTTCCTTAGTTTCTCAAGCCTCTGCAGGGTCTCCACGATGTCAAACTGCCATTGTTTTACCTGCTGCACTGCTGTCAGTCCTTCATGATTTTTTATTTTTGTGTCAGCTCCTGCAACTATGAGCAGCTTCACTATCTTGTATCTGTTGAGACGAACTGCATCGTGCAGGGCTGTGTCACCTTCCCTGTCCCTGGAGTTGATTAAGGCCCCACAAGACAGCAGGTATTCCACAATGGAGGTGTGGCCTGTTCTCGTGGCAACATGCAGAGGTGTGCTATGCAACTTATCTCTAACATTAAGATCAGCCCCGTGGCTCTTCAGGACTGACAACCGTCAGGTTTCCCCCTCTGCAGGCCCAGTGTATGGCCCTAGAGCCCAGCTGAAACACAGTAGGAGCCACGACCCCCCATCCCACCCCCCCAATCCCATCCCAACCCCCATCCTTCAGTTCTTTGAGGTCTGGGTCTACGTGTTGATTCACAGCTCTCCTAAGGATATGCTGCAGCATTTCAGTTGCGTTGAGGTCTGGACTATGGCTGGTTAATTGCAGTACTCTGATCGTTTTCCTTTTTCGGCATTTGTCAATTTTGCATTGTTAAGTTGCATTAAACAAATTGGGCTAAGCTTTAATTGTCGGGCAAATGGCCTCATATTTGACTCTAGAACAGCGGTCCCCAACCGGTACCAGTCCGTGAGTAGTTTGGTACTGGGCCACGAGAGTTGAGGCTCGGGTGTGAAACTTATGGTTTTCAGGGTTTTTAGCATTAACTGGTTTCCCTGGTGTCTTATGTTGAAATAAATATTTATGCATTACCATAGCGACCAGAGAGTATTAAGGGGCAGAGAGGCTGATATTACTCTCAATGTTGTTGGGTCATTTCAGGAGGACAGTTTTGTTGTATTTATCCACGACACTTTAAAGGCCGGTCTGTGAAAATACTGTCTGACATCAAACTGGTCCGTGGCGCAAAACAGTTTGGGGACCGCTGCTCTAGAATCCTTTGGAATCCAGAGGAGTTCCCAGTTTTTGGGTGCTGTGCATTATGACCAAACATCTCATTTTCATCTCATTCGTCTTGTGTTTTGTTCAGATGCAACTTTGCAAATCTGAACTGTGCTGCCAAGTTGGTTTTACATAGAAGAGTCTTTTTAATGGCAACAGTTCCAAACAAGGCACGCTTGTTCAGTCTAACAACTTCAAAGACAACAGAATCAGACACAACACAATAAGAAAGCCCTTAAACAAACCACAGAGTTTACTGCTCGGTGGTGAATCCATTAACGGAAAACATGTGGTTAAAATAAGATGCCAAAATGTCACTGCAAAGATTGACTAATAATCGTATCTACAAATGATCTTATAAATTATTTTTAACAGGAGTATGATGTCTGCTTTTATTGCCATATCCAAGTTGAATAGATTGTCATTTCATTTTTTAATTAGTGTTTAACATAACTCATCTCGCCCACACTGCCTACAACCCACATTTCTTCATTAATATTCACTAAACATCTTGTCCTCCTTGGCCCTTTAGATATACATACGTATGCAGTCTCAAAAGAATTATGGGAACACATCACATATTGATAAATGAAATATTCAAGTTGAAAATATCTACTGATATAGATTGGAAGATGGAGACAGAACGTAACATAAACAGAGTCAGTGGAAATAAAAACCATCGCCTGACAGCTGCATTCAAAATTAAAAAAATCAAAAATCAAACCTAAAGCGGTTCAAGTGTTCACTTCATTTTTTTTTCGAGTGGTGTATTTTCTCGCCGTCTCTGTCTGCGAGCATCACTCTAACATCAGCTTATGTATGGAGATCAATTAGCTGTAGGGCGTCAGAATGAGTGCTTGAAAACGCTCTGCATTTTGCTTTTGTTTGCCATCATCATAATTTGGCTGAGACATAACAAGGTGACACATTAATATTCATTATCTTAACAAGAGGAACAAAGTGTGCTGTCTGTAGGGACAAGTGTCACTTTGAGTGGGGTAAAGAGGCTTTCTATTTCAGTCCACAGCACAACACAAACATACACGTGTGCACACAAATGCAACACATTAACACATTAGCACATGCCAGTCAACAGAACAGAGGCGGGGGTTTACGACACCAACTCTCTGCCATCTATAATCCAGTTTTGAGATCCCTTCCCAGACGCCTTAATGCCCACTCACATCCTGGGCCATCTGACCTCAGGTATTCGCATGATAAGGTGGGGCCAGGTTTCACAATGAACACACCCGAAACTCTGGCTGACTGGGACCCACACCCAGTTTCACACCTTGCCTCAGGCGATTAGAGGATCATCAGGGGGTCCTTTTGTCCCTCTGTGGGGGGTTACTCCCACTGGGTTTATATCTGGGACTCTCCACCATTTGACCTTAGAACTGAAGAAGCTTCTCGGATGAGAGGTGAAACGTCTTCAAGCAACTTAAGAAGTCCAGACGCTTTCCTTTGCAAGCTCCTTTGACTACGATGACCTGGATGACTGAGAACCTTCACAGACATGCCAGTCAACAGTTTCCAATATAGCAGCGTGCAGATAGCAATCATTGGAGGACAGTGTTAATGATGGGCTAATGACTGCTATTTACCAAACTTGGAAGTTTTTGACTCTGTGCTTATTTGGCAGTATATCAACTTTACCTAATACATTTTTCATAAATTAAAAACTAATGTTCAGAAAATAAACCACACCATCTTATTTTGTCTACAAAAATGTTAGGATCCCTGGGTTTTGACACAGTATTTTGAGTTTTGGTTCTGGATTTGCTATTTGTCGCTTTGAAAGTATAAGTTTGTATTAGTTTCCGAATATATTAATTTCTACACTTTCTGAGTTTGCTACTTATAATAGCTGATTTCAGGTTTGTTTATGTTTGTTCCGTTTCATGTCCAGTCTGTCCTAGTCTTGCCTACGTGTTTTGTTATCCTTTCTGTCTCCCTGGTCATGTCCCTGTGTCTGTCTCATCTCTTTATGTTCTCTCTATGTTCTATCCGTTACAGTTACCATTTAAAAAGGTGGTGTTCATAATAGAGTTACTTTGTTGAAATAAATGGATTACACGGTGGTATTTTGGTGTATGTTCGTGTTTTCCTCCGAAACAGTAAGTTCTGTTGCAGCAGCCTTTCAACGCCTCTCTCTGTCTCTCGCTAGCAAAGTTGACCCACACAACAAAGTAAAGCTAGTTTTCGGCTACGAGCCCGACACGGAACCCGACGTATTAGCCAGAGGTCCCTTTACTACGGTTCGGAGCCGCGGACCTGTTTTATATACGTATTACTCATTTTATATTAAGATTTAAAAATCTAGTGGGTATTGGTAACCTTCAGTAATAGTAATAAATAGTAATAAATCACACAGCAATAGCACACTCGTGTAGTTGCAAAAAGCATGACAATATATTAAGTAATCCAAAGTATTTAGAATACAGTGCTCTCGTTGAGTAACGTAACGGAATACATTACAAAATACGTTTTGGAGCATGTATTCTGTAATCTGTAGTGGAATACATTTTAAAAGTAACTTTCCCAACACTGGTTGTGATTTAGTTTAGTTTAGTGTTCATGTGTCTCCCCTTCCCTTAATCTCCTTCCACTGCATATATTGTCTACATTTCCTTCTGTCCTTTGTTGAGCTCTCCCTCTACGCTGTGTGTCCTGTCTGTTCAGTACTTCCTAACTAGTACTAAGTAACTGCCTTGTTTAAGTTCCCTGTATTCTTGTTTCTCCACAATAATGTTCTTGTGTCACTGTATAACATTTGCTTGATATGTTTGGTGGAAAACATAATAGCGCCTAAATTTGCTATTTTAATCTACATGTTGCAGGGTTTGTAGTAAATGACTCCCAAGTTGGGAGCAGGGTCTGTGACATGTGTGGTCACAGTCCTACAAAGCTGTGTTCATATTTAATAAAGCCCTCGTGGCAGACTGGTGAATATTCACTGGCGTGGTGGTGGCTGAAGTAAAGCAACCGAAATGGCAACCCTCTAAAGTGTTGACAGCCTTCATTAGGAGCATTTTGCAGCATATATGTTAAAATACTTGTGTGACGGTGAAAAATGATTTTCATGCAGTGGTTTCAATGATGATACTAGAAAACCCTGTATTTGTTAATTGCTCCTCCCTATTGGTGTTTGTTAGCAGTTATTATTATTATATATGAAATATTTAGAAACTTTTTACTTTTTTTGGCAAGTCATACAATATAATTGCTCACAAGGCACCTGATGGAACGCCAGATTTTTTAATGCAATAGCAAGTGCTTTCTTCTCAAACCACAATAGAACAGGCAGCTGAGGGATGGATCAATGTTAGAGAGAAAAAACTTGATTGGCCCAAGTTAGATGAACTAGATGAACTTCAGTCTGGTTGCTGACAATAACCCAAAGGTATCATTTTTCTGACAAGCAGAACATCCAATAAGTGAAGAACCTGATTTTTATTTGGTTGTCTTCCCTTGTCTAGTAATAAAATACTGCCTCAGATCCTAAGTCTGGAGATTCTGTAGTGAGTCAGAAGTAGAGACAAAAAACTACTTTCAAGTGAAAGAGGCCACAGAATGCAAGCTAGAAGAAATTGCATCAGGTCAGGAGCAAAAACAGGAGCATGCTCATCATTTTTGTGATATTGACAAGGTTAGAGCAGTGTGAATCCATCTCCTGGGACTGTCAACACTGCCAACTTCTGTAATATCCTGAGGCATCAGGAGAATGAGGAACAACACTCTGTAAATGTCACAGACCCTGCTTGTTGTTTTATATTAAAGTATTGTTATTTTGACAGTGTGGAGGAGATCCAGCATGTCCAAGCTTCACGTGGTCAGAACTGGAGTTGTAGGAAGGGCTCCACGCATATACTGCACCAGCAGTCCTGGAAGCAATGACAGGACTGCACAAGAAGGCAACCTCAGTGTTTCCCACATAGAGTTCACTTACGCAGGCTGAGTAAGTTTGGCGACTCATTTTAGCATTTTGAATATCATATCCCTGAAAAGCATGTCAGTGGTGACAAATATACTAGAAAAAAAAAAGCCCAAGAGCCTTTTTTCTATTTCCACTTCTGGAACAATGACCTCTAAACATGAGAACCACATTTGACAACAACCAAATCCAAATTATCAGCATAATCACCTCATACCAGCTACCAAGCACGGTGGTTGAGGGGTGATGTTAGGTTGAAATTGTTAAATGTTGCCATTATTGTACTTAAATTTGTAAGCCTTGCCTTAAACTGTAGGATCAAAGACATTCTTCTGTTCCCCTCCCCAGCCTGTTGAATGGTGAGGGGGGCTATAGTGTGACTGTAGGCACATTCTCAGCAGGAAGTCACACAAACGCACCCCCATCCACACACACTCACTCACGTGCATATACACACACACACACATTCTCGCACATGCATACACACAAATACAGTGCCTGACACACCACATGGGGTTTTCGGATGGGTGGTGCTTGTGTAAACTGTAACTGTGTTCAATAAAAAGGCTGCAGAGGGAGTTGAGGTCGGAGTCTTCTGAGGTCGAGGTCAGAGTGCTGTTCTAAAGTTTCCATCCAGGCTTCCCTTGCTAGCAAGTAAAACCGATCGATCGCTGTTCTATCGTGCTTTCTTCACGGGAATAAGTCTGAACTAGTGGGCCTGCTGAAGCACAGACCCAACAGCTGATAATTTGGATTTGTTTTGGACCAAGAGGACTTGGGCACCATGTAGTCATCGAGTCAACCTTCTCTGTATACCAAAGTATTCCAAAGTCAAATGTGAGCCAATCTGTCCAACAGCTAAAGCTTGACTCAAATTGTGTCATGCAACAGGACAATGAGTCCAAGCACAGCAGCAGATCTTCAACAGAATGCCTGAAGAAGAAAAGAAGCAAGGTGTTACAGTGGCCCAAAGTCCAGATGGAAAGGGTGTGGAAGGAAGCTGTACATAACTAAATACCAAACGTCAATGATCAGAAGAAGACTGGGCCAAAATTTCATAATAATGTGAGAAACTAATGAAGTCATACAGAAAATGATTACTTCAAGTTGCTGATGAAGGTGGCTCTGAACATCGAATCTGAAGCAAAAGCGGCCTAAGAGTACTGAGTTCTAGACAACTATGTTTTGTTTGTTTTAATACTTTGTGTTTGTTTTTCTTGTTTTCTGGGGGTTGTGGTGCTGCAAGTACTACATTATGCAACACGCATAGAAAAACACTCAAAACCAGCTTTTTGATAAACTTATGTTATCTTAAAGCTCAATTTCAGATTATTTTTTCCCTCTGATAATAGACAGACTGGCTGTTCTAAATAAATATAATGTAAACACACACACACACACACACAAGTCTGAGGGATCTCATAACCAGCACAGGTCAAACCACCTGACTTCTATACATCACCATGGCGACACAGATGGCTGTGAGGTGCGGGAAAGCAAAAGCGAGGGATGAAAGGATGGAGGAGGAGGAGGAAACAAAATGGAAAACAACAGAGGTGATAATAGTAATACTGAAACACTGATATAGGCACCCACATACATATTCAACTAGCATTACATACAAACCCTGGAGTGCTAATCACTGGTTTTGTGTTACTTTGAAGGCCTCAGCTCACCTTGAATGATCCCACACCTGTCAACACACACACACACTCACACACAAAAACTGTGGCACACCCCCTAGGCATCTCTCTACAGGAGCAAGTGTGTTAATTCAGTGTCTGTGAGCTCAGCAGATGATGCTGTTCTGACAGTAATGCATATTGGCAGCTACCAGCATGACAGCAGTGCAGCAATACATTGCATCAACAGCAAGGGGCTGTCTGGAGCAGAGGGGGTAAATGCAAAGAGGATTAAAACACACAGTGAGGATCTATGAGTAAATCTGTGGGGCTCAATATCTCAGCATGATGCGACTGTTAGAAGTTAAAGTTCTATGTTTAGTTCAACTTTGATACATATCTATGCAATATCGACAAATATTTATTTAAGTTATCTTTGCTATGAAATCAGTATAAAAAGCCCGACAATGGATAACACTGTCTTTTTGAGAGTATCACCAAATTTGGTGAAGAAAAGTGCATTTTGCAGTAATATGGATGCCGATATACTAACTTGCGGATAGTGATCAAAAGAATAAGATCAAGATTTATGTTTAATCAAGGTCAGAGAGAACTCAGTGTGACTGTAGAATTATTGATCACCTCTGAACAAGCAGCCGAAACACAGCATGGTGTCCAGCATTGAATTTGCTAGGCTACACCACAGAGGACCCTTGATCTCAAAGAGGCCATGCCCAAAATAGCATAAAATTGATCCATGGAATGGTGCTGAGGTAGGTGAAATCTCAAGCCAAGAAAAGTAAATGGGGATGAACAGAACTGTTTTTGCTCAGCTCTCCTTCACCTATGAGAATACAGGGGCCAAGCGTGATAAAGGAACTGTGTGGCCTGCAGAGAACAAATGACAGGGAATTAATTCAAATGTTGCAGTAAATTGATACGAACAAGTTTAAACACTGCAGATTAGTTGTATATTGGTCCTTCAAGATGCTTCACTTAATTGGTATGATTTATTGCCAAATCAGGCGCAGGGTTGATTCAGGTATATCTTAAATGATTTATCCTGTTCCCTGTACTGTCCTTGTCTACCCAAGGTTTCTGAGCTCCTACCCAATGAAGGCTACACGCTGATATTCTAACGCCTGTGAGACTGAAGAAAACTAGCTTGAAAATATCAGCAAAAGGTATTGAATCAACTCCTAATTACCAAGCAGGTACAATTCAGTGATGGCTATCTTATCTCTTAACATTTTTTTAATATGTCTGTATTTGCAACAGATTTATAACTGTCCAATGTGTTGTAATGATTCTAATTTTCATCTGTATCATTACTAATTTGAGCTCGCCATCTTTCTATATATCCATCACAGACAAGGAGTCCAGTGTTCTCTCACCAAAATCCTGTAACCATGAAGGCATTCATTTGAGATACATTTACATTTTCTACTTTGCCACCCTCTGTAACAAAGTTACCCTTTGTATTAATTTATGCTCAAAGAACAGTGGTAATGTAGAGTGCAGTTCATCAAACAACCAAACTGACATCTCAGTATACCCATCCCAGTGGCATGCACTATAAAAACCAAAGGGCTGCCATCACAGTTACAGTAATGATCGAAATGCTAAACTTAGTGCCATTAATTTAAAGTCAATTAGACAGTGTGAAAAAGCTTCTGCTCAGAGTTACCAATTTCAAACGAATTTTATATCTCTCTGTCTCTCTCTGGCCCACTCCCACATTTTATCCTCTACTCACACCACTGAGAATCAAGTTCATTAAACTAAAGAATACTGTTGCTCTGTTCTTTGGCCCTTTAGACATTTCATTAAGCCATCTCATTTGTCCATGTCATTGCCAGTGCTGGCTTGAACTAAGTTATACTTATGTAACAGTATGGTTAACTATGAAAAGGTTAACCATTCAATGGATTGTAGCTTCTGCCAAAGCAAAAATTGTCTTGTGAATGAAAGGAGATCTGCCAGAGCTGAAAGATGGTGCAGAATATGAATTTGGGAAAAGGTTTCAAAGCTATATACAGTGGGGCAAAAAAGTATTTAGTCAGCCACCGATTGTGCAAGTTCCCCCACTTAAAATGATGACAGAGGTCAGTAATTTGCACCAGAGGTACACTTCAACTGTGAGAGACAGAATGTGAAAAAAAAAAAACATGAATTCACATGGTAGGATTTGTAAAGAATTTATTTGTAAATCAGGGTGGAAAATAAGTATTTGGTCACCTCAAACAAGGAAAATCTCTGGCTCTCACAGACCTGTAACGTCTTCAGTAAGAAGCTTTTCTGTCCCCCACTCGTTACCTGTATGAATGGCACCTTTTTGAACTCATCATCTGTATCAAAGACACCTGTCCACAGCCTCAAACAGTCAGACTCCAAACTCCGCCATGGCCAAGACCAAAGAGCTTTCGAAGGACACCAGGAAAAGTATTGTAGCCCTGCACCAGACTGGGAAGAGTGAATCTACAATAGGCAAGCAGCTTGGTGTGAAAAAACCAACTGTGGGAGCAATCATCAGAAAATGGAAGACATACAAGACCACTGATAATCTCCCTCGATCTGGGGCTCCACGCAAGATCTCATCCCGTGGGGTCAAAATGATCATGAGAACGGTGAGCAAAGATCCCAGAACCACACGGGGGGACCTGGTGAATGACCTACAGAGAGCTGGGACCAAAGTAACAAAGGTCACCATCAGTAACACACTACAACGGCAGGGAATCAAATCCCGCAGTGCCAGACGTGTTCCGCTGCTGAAGCCAGTGCATGTCCAGGCCCGTCTGAAGTTTGCCAGAGAGCACATGGATGATACAGCAGAGGATTGGGAGAATGTCATGTGGTCAGATGAAACCAAAGTAGAACTTTTTGGTATAAACTCAACTCGTCGTGTTTGGAGGAAGACGAATACTGAGTTGCATCCCAAGAACACCATACCTACTGTGAAGCATGGGGGTGGAAACATCATGCTATGGGGCTGTTTTTCTGCCAAGGGGACAGGACGACTGATCCGTGTTAAGGACAGAATGAATGGGGCCATGTATCGTGAGATTTTGAGCCAAAACCTCCTTCCATCAGTGAGAACTTTGAAGATGAAACGAGGCTGGGTCTTCCAACATGACAATGATCCAAAACACACCGCCCAGGCAACAAAGGAGTGGCTCCGTAAGAAGCATTTGAAAGTCCTGGAGTGGCCTAGCCAGTCTCCAGACCTCAACCCCATAGAAAATCTGTGGCGGGAGTTGAAAGTCCGTGTTGCTCGGCGACAGCCCCAAAACATCACTGCTCTCGAGAAGATCTGCATGGAGGAATGGGCCAAAATACCAGCTACTGTGTGTGCAAACCTGGTAAAGACCTATAGTAAACGTTTGACCTCTGTTATTGCCAACAAAGGTTATGTTACAAATAGGGGTGCAACGATACACAAAATTCACGGTTCGGTTCGATACTTTGGTGTCACGGTTCGATATTTTTTCGATACAAAAAAAATGTTCATGCCTTTTTAATTTGTCATTTATTAAAATTATAAATATATATTTTAACTCAAAAATACAGTTTTTAAATTTAACCCTAACCCTTGTGCGTGTTTTTTATTTTGACAGCGAATGCGCACCTGCGGACCACTTATGTGCAGCCCTGGTTATTTAGCTCTATACACAGTTCTCACAATTGCAAAGTGAAAGCAAAAAAACAAGCGCAAATTCAAACGCGATTTCAATATGTCACATATTGACAGTGGCTCACCGATGCCAATGACATAATTACCCAGCTACATTTCTGAAAGAATGCAAAAGCATTGACATATATTTTTCCTTCCTACAATAGCCCAACGGGCAGGGAAGAGATAGATTTTGGTAGCCCGACTGAAAAAATCGCTAGCCCCAGGACGTCAGGCTAGCGATATTGCAAGCCCTGTATCTGATTGAGGAATCATGCATCTTTGGAAAAGAGAGTTTATTACAGAGAAATGTCTCTTTCCAAAATAAAAGCTATACTATCCGCTTCTTCTGGGCTATATTCTCAGCAGCATAAGGAGAATCATGTGCTAACAGCTGTCTAAATGACTCGGCTAAAGTTAGTAGCATGCTTGTTGTTTTTGTCTTTGCACTAGGATGATGTCGGCGTAAATGTGCAGTCATATTCGTTGTGTTCCCACCAGTGCTTTCAGGTTAATCTCGTTGAAATGACCTTAACACCACAACACGGCAAATCTCCGTTAACGAGCTACCGCCGATCGCCCCGTGCATGGGGCTAGACGGCCAACACGTTAACGAGCTAACTGCGCTAACACACTAGTTCCCACCCATGTAATTGAGCATTGCATGGCACATCCAACATACTGTTTTACTTTAGTCCATGACTCTCTTACCTTCAGAGTCATACGTCACATGAAAACCAAAATAATTCCAAACGCCAGATCTGAATGAGGGTGGGGGAGGTGCCCTGCGCTCTTCCTTCTGACTATGCTGTCTGTTTTGAGCGCTCAGTGGATCTGCGCTCGACAGTGCAGCCTAGGCGGAGTAGTCGAACGCAGATTCACTGAGCGCTCAACACAGACAGCATCGTCAGAAGGAAAGTTGATAAAATAAATTACAAATGTTGTATTGTTCGATACATATGCGTACCGAACCGAAAGCACTGTATCGAACGGTTCAATATCGATACGAATATCGTTGCACCCCTAGTTACAAAGTATTGAGTTGTATTTTTGTTATTGACCAAATACTTATTTTCCACCCTGATTTACGAATAAATTCTTTACAAATCCTACCATGTGGATTCATGGATTTTTTTTTCACATTCTGTCTCTCACAGTTGAAGTGTACCTCTGGTGCAAATTACTGACCTCTGTCATCATTTTAGGTGGGGGAACTTGCACAATCGGTGGCTGACTAAATACTTTTTTGCCCCACTGTATATATAGCTTTGAAACCGTTTCCAAAATTATATGCAGCTGGATAGCGTAGTGGTTAGACTACACGCCTTTGGAGCAGAGGATCGCAAGTTGGATTCCCACCTGGGGTGTCTGTATCCAGTGAGGGTCTCGTTACCAAGACTACGTGAAGTACCCTCAGAAGGTCTGCTAGATGATGTTAATGCAGTACTATACGATACCCACAGCCACCATTACTGAGACTAACAAGCTGATCTACAATACGGCAGCAGTGATCAGTGAGATGCTTGGCTATAAGTTGAACAGCCACAAGGGGCAGTACTCTCCATGGAGAAGGAGGCTAGAGGCTAAGATCAAGGTAGCATGGAGGGAGGTTAGCCAACTATCGGAGTTGCAGAAAGGTACAATGAAGAAGGTACGATGTACAGCAAGCTGTCCATACCTGAGGCCTTGGAAACAGGGGAACAATATGAGAACAGCAACACCAAGGCTGGAGACGGAACAATACTGGAAGAGCATACGGGAAAAGGACGCTAGTGGATCTGAGGGCAGACCACAGCAACCCCCCTGAACAGGGTCCAGTAACCATCACAGTGGCAGACATCAAAGAAAGGTTTACCAGTATGAAAAGTTGGACAGCACCAGGCCCTGACATGGTTCACGCCTACTGGCTGAAGAAGCTGACTGCACTCCACGAGCATCTGGCAGCACAAATAAATGAATGGGGGATAAATAAGCAAGAAACAAAGAAGTGATATATAATGTGTGTAAGTCTGATGAGATGGAGTATGGAGGAACGCATTTTTTAGTCTGTGGACAGCATCAGCAATGTTGTGTCTAAGAAACTGAAAACAACAGTGAGAGAAGGAGGAAAAGTGGAGAAAGAGTAGCATTTAAAAGCTCAGTGGGAAATCAAAAAGCAGCGAAGGTGAGACACATAATCTAACTATATGAATTATGAACTACTTCCACCAAATTCAAAGACATTTAAAGACTGATTAAATACATAAAACAGGTAAAAGAAGATTCAAGGCGATGGAGGGAGTTGGAGAAAGCAGGAAAAGACAGACCCTTGCATGCAGCGTTAGCACCAGTTTGACAGGTAGGTACAGTGACATTAGCATAGTGATTAACAGACACATTAGCATAATAATTAATACTGGCATTAGCATAAGAGCTGTGGCTGTGAGAGCAAGGGGGAGAGCCAAAGAGACACATGGTAAGACAGCAAGTGAAAGAGAAAGGAAAAAAAATAATGTGGGGCACAACAAGAAAAAGCAGTAATTATGTAGAAGAAACAACAGGGATAAAGAAAGATAATGATGTTGTTGTTGTTTTCTTTTAAATTATCACAACGTTAAATTATCACAACCGTGGGCAGCTTCAGCACCGTCATCCCAATGATTTTTTAAAAACAAGTGTAGCGTGTCCCAAACAGGAAGAATATGACTCATTTTTGTTCCCTCTGACAAGACAGTCTCCAGCTCTACTGTTTGCTTTAGTTAGAAAGACACTAAAAGAAGCTGCTCCCTTCTTCACCAGGGGTTACCACTAGGGCTGCTCAATTAATCGAATTTTAATCACGATTACGATCTGGGCTTTCAACGATCATTACAAATGACCGAGCCGATTATTAGCCCCTCCCTCATGCTTTACTCTCGCGCTGCTCTGTGTGGCAAATCGAGCGCACTTCTCTGCATTTCGAACACGCATCACAACAATTAAGACTAGAGGACCCAAGGGAAGCTCGGAAAGCTAAGCAGAAGTTATTTGGAGAGGAGAGTGACTGCCGTTGGTTGAAAAGAGAGGTAAAAAAAAACTTCAGTGGTGTGGAAACATTATGGGTTCGTGGAGTCAGAACTGGGCTCAATTAGACATAGTGTGTAAACTTTGCTATGGTGTCATAGCTGCACCACAGAGCAACACTGCAAAGTTCACTAAACATAGATGTTTACATTTTTCATTTATTTTTTATATTGCAAAACATTTGCACTGTTATCAGTATTTGCACACTATTTTATATTATTTTTTAAAGTCATTATTCAATACATTGTTGTTGTTAACCCTTTAAATCCCTGTAGAACCAGAACCGGAACCGCGTAAGCTAGCACAATAATTTGTTTTGCATATGAAACCAGAGGAGTTGTACTTACATCTTATGGCATCAGCTTGTCCTCGGTCACGGTTTCCTTCCACATAAAGCTTTGCAAAAATTGCATAAAAAGCGCTTGCAGGAACAAAAACATAATATTCCAGAAACATGCTTTGCCGATCCGATCAGCTGTTCGTAACACTTCCCACAATGAAAACGACGACAACGCGAACTATCGCATGTCTGCCATTTCCTGTCCGAAACCGGAAGTTATGTCATTTTCACGGAAAATTTAGTTTTTTACTTGTAGGCCTTAAAAGCCTATACTGGTCATGTTTGACTTTTCTGAATAGTTTCTGGGATGCTTAGAACTCGAATTGCACAGCTGGAAATAGTTTATTTTGATGCACATGCTGTTTTCTTTGCAAATTTGCATCATAGGATTGTTTTTTGTTTTTCCTGCAGTATATAAAAATTGCTGTATCTCCAAAATAAAACTATGAAGACACTCAAAATAAATTTCCTGTGGTGGGAAACTATTTTTTGCAACTTTTTTGTATTTAAAGTTTTGAGGGATAAACCTCTTAAATTTCTCCAAGTAGAAATATATGTAAAAAAACAAAAATGATTTTCAATTTTTTTGTAGTTTATTGCACTTTTTTGTAATTAATGTAATTACTATGGACTTAATGCATACATATTATTAAAATATGGGCTATAACAGTTGTATTGATGTATAGCAACTTGAAATGCTCCCAAAAATGGCACTACAACATGTAAAAAAATATATATATAAGCTCTGGCGGACTTGGTTCTATGGTACGTCTTTAAGGGTTAAATAAATATCGTCAAATAATCGAGATCTCAATTTCAGTGAAAATAATCGTGATTATCATTTTTGCCATAATCGAGCAGCCCTAGTCACCACACCAAGAAGCTCCATGTGTTTGATTTGGGAGGTTTTGTTTGTCCTCACACAACCCCAAAGAGACCTGGACGGTATGGGCGATCACACCTCAACCACTTAAGTAGATTGAACTAGGTCCTGATGTTGTTGTTGTTAGTGTGTGTGACTGTGAGGTGGAAAGCTGCAGCCGATTGTAGAACAGCAACCGTGATAATAAAGATGCTAAAAAGCATGAAACCGTGGACGGCTCGGCCGTGGAGTTATTACAGGGGGGGTGGGTTTGTATTCCACTTTACTGTTAAGATGTAAATATAGAAATAAGTAGAAATGTCTGGCACAAGTTTGTATGTATTAAGGTGAATGAAGAAAAAGGGAGAAAGTGGAAGATAAATTAGATCGAATGCACGTATTCACTAGCATCGATGATTTGGTGTCATTTGGGGGGACTGTGGCTCAGGGGATTGGGAAGCTCATCTGTAACCGGAAGGTTGCCGGCTCGATCCCCCTGCTCTCTCTTTCCTGATCGTTGTGCCTTGGGCAAGACACTTTACCATACAGCCTACTGGTGATGGCCAGAGGGGTCGATGGCATGATATGGCAGCCTCGCCTCTGTCAGTCTGCCCCAGGGCAGCTGTGGCTACAACTGTAGCTGCCTCCACCAGTGTGTGATTGTGAGAGTGAATGAATAGTGGAATTGTAAAGCGCTTTGGGTGCCTAGAAAAGCGCTATATAAATGCAATCCATTATTATTTGGTCTTACTTAGGCACAATTGATCCAGCTTAATATGGCTGACTTTAAAAACATTTTAAGGCCATATAACTAATGTAAATGCTAACACAAAATACATTAGAAAAGTTGAACAAAAGAAGAACAAAATTCAATATTTCACACTATATAAATAAAAGCTGTTAAATAGCTCAAACCCAAACAGGAGTCCCCACTCATCTATCTTGAAAGTAAACTTCTGAGACAAAAATGATTCCCTCTTCTTTCTGATGAAACTGTCATTTCCACCAACTGGACCAACTCTGCGGAAAGGAAAACATGATGCTGTTGTGCTGTTAGCTGAAATGTTTTGGAACTGGACTGGTTATATAATTCCTCTTAATGGAGCTCTAATGCTCACTGATACAGGCTTTTATATTGGATTATATTTTGCTGTCTCCTGCAAAAAACAAAACCCTTTATGTTGATGGCCATCCCATTGGTATAGTGGTTAAAAGGCTTGAGAATTTTGGTGAATTTGCAGGCTCTATAATTAAAATTGCCTTGAAGAGGTCTATCCACAACCTTAATGTTAGATACTTGCAAATGTTGATGTGATCCTTACAAGGCTACTCTGTTAGGAGTACAGAATGGCCTTGTTCCTTCTCTCTTAAAGGTTAGCATTGGTAAACAGCATTCTCAATGACTCAGCCAGGCTTTTAATACAAGATATGAAAAAAAGAAACTCCCACAGTTTAGAAAAAAAGAGCTCATGGCTGAATAATAGTTAAAATCTTCCCTGACTAATAACGTGTGCATGCAGCTCAATCAATAATAAATATGCTATGTAGTTTTGGGCAAAACTGTCGTTTCCTCAGCATAAGTTTAATTTCCATGTGAGGCATGTAATTCCCGAGTGTTTCAAGAAAATATAACACTACTAATGTTACTTCCATCTCCAGGTTATTTGCTGGGGATTGGACCTAATGTAAATGAAATGCAAGAGCAGGTTAATTGTGGGGCTGAGGTTATGAAATAAAGTAAAAGTATACAATTTCCAAAACCCCAAACATCAACCTTGACACAATGTTGGCTATTAACTCTTAGTGGCTGTTTACTATAACTGAAGCCTAATCAAGACTTTACAGCAACCATTACAAGTAAGGTGGCTGACTTCCAAGCATCACACAACCTGATTGGTTAATATAACTGCTTCACAAACACTGGAAATGTCAAAAGAAAGAAATAAAGCAATGCCATTGCTACACCTGTATTAGCTCAGTGAAGACTTAAGTGGAGAAGCCCAGAGAAGCATGTGCCTTCCTTAAAACCTCAGTGTATTAACTAACTAAATAATGAAGCAGGCTCTTATCTCAGCAAACCGCCCAAAGTCAAAAGCAAAGTATGTGGATGATATGCAGTTTTATACCAAGCGGTGCAAAGCAAAACTTATCTCATGTTGCCATGCCAGGCCTCGTCCAGTATGTTAAGAGAATCTCATTAAATTAAAGAAATGTACGAATTATTTAATAAATTCTCAAAAGGCTTTGGAGGTCTACATAAAATAAAAAGTGTTACATACAGTAAAACACTACAGTCTTTTAATGGAACAGTGTATAGCCAACTCCTTTATAAAGAATGATAAACTGTGAGCCTGTGGAGTCAGTGTTTTATACTAGAGATGGCACGATACCATTTTTTCATGTCCGATACGATATCATAAATTTGGATATTTGCCGATACCGCTATGAATCCGATATAGAATGTTTTTTAATCAATAAAAATGTTTTTTAATATCTTGCTGCTTTTTGTATAAGTTCATACTCAAGTTACAAAAAAACAAACACTAAAGCTATTCTGTTATACCTGTATGCAAAAAATACACTGCACCCAAAACATTTCATAGTTCAGCAATACTGATCAATCTAATAAACTTAAACCTACTCCATCCTCCCTATTCTGGTATTTTAAAGAGTACTTAGCAGAAATATTAAGCAACCTAACTAATAGGGTTCTAAAACTCCCAGCAAAAAAAAAAAATAGGGAACCACCCTCCACCTCATGATGCTTAATCGACGTAATCAACTTTAATTTGATGCAGTGTGAAATAAAATGCACAGAAATCAATTCTTTTTCAAGAATAATTAAATAGATTCAGCATCTTTCTTCAACAGAATTGCAGACTGCACAGATGGAAAAAGTACTATAGCTTACTAGGGTATATTAGACTTAACAGTTACTATATACAGTAATGGACTTCTATACATTTTTCATCAGATTAAAACTTTGGGTGTAAGATTCAGATAATTATTTATTAAAAGCTAGACGTTTTAAATGAGAATAAGAAAGAAAAGTATATCTCTGTGCCCCCTTTTCCCTGTTCATGCTCTATCGGCCCCCCTGGCTAAACTTTGCTAGATCCGCCCCTGCACAGTTACCAGCCATCAGCTACGTAGAAAAGGATCCTGGTATAAAAAGTAATATTAAATAAATTCTAACAACAGCTTATCAAGGTTAAACGTGCTGCTGTTGTTCAGCTGCTGGTTTCCTCTTTCTGGTGCAAACTGGGCCAAAAACAAACAAGAGAGACGGACTCGCGACAGAAAAGCCGATCAGCTGATCATTGATCAGTTTCATGATTGAAGTAGCAGCAGGAGAGGGAGGGAGAGAGAGAGGCAGTCGCTCCATATATCGGTTGTTGAGCTTAACACGGGAATGCTTTACAAACATTCAGAGATGGACTTACACACTTACTTTACTTCTCTCTCGGATAACTTCCTCGGAGATGAAATGCCGGGTTGGTAGCGAGGCTACAAATACACACAGCTGCTCTGTCACATGACGCATACTGCTCCCACGTGCTACGGTTATGAACCGAGTTACGGCGTGTCGCAAGTTTTGTGAGGTGCTTTTTTGATATTTAATGGATCAATTACATTTTTTATTTCTCTCCGATATCCGATCCAGTAATTTAGGTCAGTATCGGACAGATACCGATACGTAATATCGGATCGGTCCATCTTTAATTTATACATTTATCACTTAAACCAAAATATATGTTTTATCAGTGAATTTTGCTGGAGGGAGCACACAGGTTGGCAAAATACTCTACCAAGCATTATTCAGCAAAAATATACCATTAAATTATCATTAAAAACCACACCTGCAGCCACTGCCAGGGAATTAACTTGGCAATTACAGTACACTGATTTAGTTGAGCAGACAATCTTGTACAAAATAGTCCAGTTTAGCTGCATTAATCCAGTAATTATTCAGTCACCCAAAGGATAATTCACAGCTATCCCAGAACGGTCAATTTGCATTAGATTTAGCTGAAACTCATGTCTACACAGAGGGCACAGGACGAAGCCGGCGTGAGAGAATATCCACTACACAAGCTGATACAGCCCTGCTTATTAATTAAAATGTAGTTATCTTAATGTATGCATGCCATACTTAAAACTTCTATAATTCTAGTGCCTATTACTGCAGCTACATATGCCGTATCACGTGATCATTGAAAATCACTAGGAGCCGATGTATGTAGGTCAGACCAGTCAAACAGGTAAGCAAGATGTCAAACAGAGGCCTTTTTTCCCCCTCCTCGCACATACTCAGTATTGTTGTGTGTGTGTGTGTGTGTGTGTGTGTGTGTGTGTGTGTGTGTGTGTGTGTGTGTGTGTGTGTGTGTGTATAAATCTGTAACTTCTATGAATTGTGTAAAAGCGTGTGCGCATCTGCAGTGATGCCAGTGGCAAAGAGAGCCACATGTGTTGGTCCAGAGGAGATTGAAAACGAATTGGAAACTATTAATCTGACCGTCCCCTCCTTTCAGAGTTGGTTTGGAGCAGAATGTATATTGAGTCCGCACGCTCTGTTTCTCTTCATGCAGCCTGCTTTGCGCTTCTCTCTGCCTTTCTCAAATGCCCTCATGTCCTTCCTCTTTTCCAGTTCGGCAACATGAACTTACATGTAGGTAACATTGTCCAACTCTTTGAAATTATCTCAGTCATTTGCTCTTCTGATGCTGCTCTGATTATTCCCTCTCTGTGTGAATAAACCTGATAGTTCTCTGCCTGAGAGCTGGTTAACACAAACATTCACTGCTCTCCACTCAGCTGTATTCCCACTTTGAGCCCAGCATCAGTGAAATCACACAGATGTGGATACAATGGCAGTGCTCCCCGATGGATACAGCTTTGTTGTAAAAAGTAGGAAAGAGAAACCACGGAGCGTGACATGTTTCATTTCTTATGAAACTCTGCAGTCTATTCGGCATGGAAAATGTACAATTTAGCAACAAATAGCAATTTCACAGGATAGTAAGACTGCTGGCAGCACCTCACTTTTGAATATGTTATACAGTGTGGAACAAGAAAAGTTCCAGCTGAAGTATTTTGTCCTCGTTCTTTGGTTCTGTAAAAATGAGTTTTCATTCCAACCACCACTTCCAGCATAATACAGCAGGGCTGAATAGCTTTGGGTAGTAATATCTTTAAAAATCAGTCAAAGCATGACTTTGTTGTAACCAAGTGAATAACTGCATAAAAATGTGTCTGAAAGAGTCAGTTGGGTCTTTTTTCCTCTTACAACAGTTTCATTATTACTGCTCTTCCTTCAGTCAGATCATCCAGTGAGCAGATTTCAATGTTTTATTAATGAATCAAATAATCCCCTTCAGTGCTCAAAGGTTTGGTAATAGTGCAGATAACCCACAACCAAGTCGAAAATTCTACACTGTCTTTCTCTAAGTGAAATTTGTGTGACTTTATGTATATTAAGTCATTGACATGTATTGTCTTTAAAGAAATCAGGATTACCTGTCTATTAGTTCTGACATACTTTCAGCATAGAACAAACCAGTGTTTGTTTATACCCATTATTAGCTGATGTAAAACAGGAGAACTGAAGCCAAGCTGAGAGCAGCGAGAGCAGCAAAACTAGCAGTTTCCACATTAAAAAGAGTCACTTCAGTTCAAAAATATCCAAACAAAAAGGTTTTTAGGCCACTGAAAAGCTTTATTTCAGTGATATTCTTTGATTATTCCATTATCAAGGAAGGTTGCTGTAGCTACATTGTGCAGCATCTTAATTTTATGAGCTGACTTAGCAAAATGGGCCTCTATCAGAAGTTTACTTCTGTGTAAATGCATCTGAAGATTTGACTGTTTCTCTACTTCTATTTTTATAGGTTCAGACCTGAGTTATCAGTTCTAGTTTCTTGGTAAAGTCTGAGTTAGTCTTTTCACTAGTCTTTAGTTTCCAGAGTACTCCTTAGGTCATTATGTCTCCGTGCTGTTCTTTGTTTTTGCCGTGTCTAGTTTTCGAACTCTCTGAGTTCTTAGTTTCAGTTATTGGGTTTGGAGTTTTTCATTCTGTTTTTGCTCCATGAGTTCCAGAACTAAAGCTGTTTTTGAGTTGACCTATTGTCTCCAGAGTCCTGCATATTGGGTCCTAACCTGCCTGCCACATAGCGTATTATGACACAGACAGGTATCTTATGCCAGAGTAGAGCACGGTTACATCACTGGTTTAAACGTGTGTGAACTTAAAATGTCATGGGCATACAAAACACAACAGAAATGTTGTTGGATATTTATATTCTTTACAGTATGAATGTATAATGCAGTTTTCTTCATGAATAAGAAAAACTGCATCAAAATTTTAAACCAAAGAATGCAAAATGGATGCATTGTTTAGCACAATAATCAATAAATCCTGTTTGCATAAAAGCTGTTTTGTCTGTCATTTCACTTTTTGTTGGACCGGTGCTAATTTAGCTAATGATGTGGGGTTTTGTGTTGTTTTTGTCTGTCCTCATTGAAATACTAATAACACTAATTTCATTTTTATTCAGCAATATTCACTTTCTGTACAACTGCTCTTTAAAAAAAATGCTGTCAGGCTCTTTTATCCTTTTATCTTTCTTTCCTCACAAGGGCAAATGGATATTTTGGGTTTGCATTACCACAGACAGAGAAAAAGACCCCGGCAGTCATACTAAAACGAGCCAGTGAGTAACACAAAAGCCTACTAGCTACAGTAAAAAACAAAAAAAAGTGATGTGCAAATGAAAGACAAGAGGTAAGCGGGAAAAAAGCATGTCCAACAGCAATTTGGAATAAGTGTAGAGCGACAAAATTTTGATCTGTCTATTACAGCTTATTGCCCGAGGCATTCCTCTTTAATGTTGACTTCTAACTATCCCACTATGCTGCACTGACAGGCCCCCTCTACCTCAGCAATATGATTTGACAATGAAAACTACAAATGACTAAATGTCTAGAAGGGAAAGGGTGAAGAAGAGTGATTGAGACAGAGAGGGAATTAGAACGGAAGGGAGCTGAGCCAGCAGTCGGCACAGAACTCCTTAAGCCCCGATAACACAAATTCCTTCTTTCCTCCTGACTCTGGGCCGATTTCTTTCTCTTCAGACCTCTTTTCAAACCACACTTCCATTCTTTCCTGCTACTAGCTATTCAGCTTGAACTCTTCTTTCAAGTTGCTCTTCTTGATTTCGTTGCAGAGGTCTTAGATTTTCCTCACAGGTCATTGCAGTTCGCTCGACTGCAGAAGCTCGACTTTTCAGTTCTCACCCATTTCAGCAGAGTTACACGGACTCATCCTCCCCTTCTCAACTGATAGTGCTCAGAAAGTCAACAGAGAAAGGAGCTCAAAAATAAAACAAAAGCAGGCTGCACATCTAAATGTAAGACATCTAGTAAGTCATAATATGTAATATTTGAAAACAGCTTTTTGTGCTTAAATGTTAATTTGTGTTTTAATTAAATTTAAATTAACAACATGCCACTGCAGTTATGGAAAACTAAAGTAATTAATAAACAAAACAAAAAAGAAATAACTGGAATTTTGAAAACGATTAACAAGAATGTTAATTCATCGCCCGGATTAACAAGATCCGCATCAGGTGTTGAGGAACCAGGACACCCTGATGAGAAGTGGGCTACTGGAACAAGACAGCATCGGTCAGCAAGAGACGAAAACAGGGCGCTGTCGGAATGCTACTACACAAGTAACCCCAGCAGAAGAGGTTACATGAATAGGATGAGGGACCTATGGGATCTTCGATACCCAGCATCCTGATTGGTCGCAAAACAACTACCAGCTTAGTGTCCCAACGTTCAGAAGAAGGAACTGCTCTCACGGCTAGAGGTTGACGAGGTACAACATAAGTGCTACGGCAAGGGGGAGCCAAGATGACAGGTCAGGGGGGAGATATCATCACCCCCACCTGAGATTGGGTACCAAGTCCCAAGTGCGATGGAAGGATCACTGACTGCGAGAGGAACTGACTCTGATGGCAGCACAGGAACAAGCTCTAAGTACAAGATCCATAGAGGCTGGGGTCTATTATACCAGGCAAGACCCCAGGTGCAGGCTGTGTGAAGATGACCCTGGGACAATCCAGCACATAACAGAAGGGTGTAAGGTGCTAGCAGCCAGGGCATACATGGAACCAGGTGGCCAGCATAGTGTACAGAAACATCTGTGCAGAATATGGCCTGGAAGTCCTGAGGTCAAAATGGGAGACGAATGACCGAGCTAAGATCCTGTGGGACTTCCAGATACAGACAGACAAAATGGTGGTGGCTAACCAACCAGACACAGCGGTAGTGGACAAACAGAAGAAGACGGCCGTAGTGATCGATGTAGCGGTTCCGAATGACAACAACAGCAGAAAGAAGGAACACGAGAAGCTGGAGAAATACCAAGGGCTCAGAGAAGAGCTCGAGAAGATGTTGAGGGTGAAGGTGACGGTGGTCCTAGTGGTAATCAGAGCACGGTGCAGTGACTCCCAAGCTAGGCGAGTGGCTACAGCAGATCCCAGGAACAACATCTGAGATCTCTGTCCAGAAGAGCGCAGTCCTGGGAAAAGTCCTAGTTAAGCTACTGCGCAGGACCCTCAAGCTCCCAGGCCTCTGGTAGAGGACCCGAGCTTGAAGGAAAAAGACTGCCCACTGGGACGAGAGGTGATTTGTTTATGATTTTATGATTTTTCATGCACCATGTTCATTGCAGGGGAGCAACACGACACGTGCACACCAAACATCAGGTTAAAAATCAAATCAAAGAACTAGTGAATGGTTTTGTCCTGTTTTGTTAAATAATAATATTATCTCTTTTATTTTGCAGCATATAATTTAAATGCTAAAGATCTGACAGTTCATTTTATCCTAATTAATTTTCTGAAGTAGCTGAAGCTCAATGATGTTTAAGACTTCATTCAAAATACATTACAACACACGTTTAATCAGCATTCCTTAACTACAGCTTTAGCAAAAGAATTAGAAGCTGTGCATTCCTGTGTAAAAGGACTCATAGTACAGTTTTTTAAATTGTTTATTAAACACTGTGTTTCCTGAAGATGTCACCGATCTTTGAGTTTTACTGTTAGCCTCATTGGAATATAGTCATTAATGCAGCGTGAAAACTATAGTTGTCAGAACTTCTGTCTGAATGTGTAAACCTTAGTAAAGTCATGGACGACAGTCAAAAGCTAAGAAGTATTAAAAAACGTGTTTTTCACAGGGCCGTTCGTTGGTTTGTTGTTATTGTGTTTGTCAGAGGAGTCTAGAAAACAGCCTTGTGCTGAGATCTGATTCTACAGTTTCTCATATATATTTTATGCGTAATCACTTTTTTCTTCTAGTACTGGCCGTCTGTCAATGTATGAAGTGACAGCTTAGTCTAGTGGAGAAAATTATCATCAGTTCACTTGTGAAAGTAACACAGAAGATAAGACTGGAAAAGCTGTAAGATGGAGACACTGAAAGCCGGAGCAAGAAAAGACCAAAGACGTGCAAGAAGTCTTTTTTTTCCTCTCTGACTTCTCTTTCAAGACATTTTGTTTGGACGATGTTTCTTTTAGACCAGAGTGAATGGTTGCCTATTAAGCAACTACCCTGCTATGTTTAGTTTTAATCTCAGAACCAGCAAGAAACTAATGTGGTGTCTTCTTAATGGGAAGTGAGGACATCTCTTTCAGTTTTACTCTTTGCCGTTGATCTGGAGGATTACCCCCCCCCCCCCCCCCTCTTCTTTCCACTGATAAAAACAATATAGAAATGAAGCTATAAATAATAGTGCACAGACACGCACCCAAATTCCAGCTACCATATTCTCTGCTTCTTCATCATACTTCTTTTTACCATCAGCCTTTATGTTTTTTCCATCAGTCTGCATTTCCTTTCATTTTGTCTCTTTCTCACTGCCTCCCGCATTTCATTTGTTATTCCATCTCTGCCATTTCCCCATGTTTTCCCCTCCTGTCTTCACTTCACTAACTTCCACCCAGTCAGTCATATCCTAGTTTCCCTGCATTATCACATCTTAGACTCAGAGGTGTTTCTAAAGATATCTAAACTCTGGGAAGTTTGTTTGAATGTCACACATCATCAGGCTGCTAGTGTTGCTCCTAATAAACTCGATAAGCAGCCTCTCATGAACCCGGGGGCTGCTAGCATATTGCACTGGTTCTGCTGTAATGTAGCACAGCTGACATTTGGTATACAGCAGAAGGGCTATTATTTTAGAGTGATGAGATACTCCAACCATATACAAAATACAAAGATGCCTGACCTGGATCCAAGATTTAAAGTATGTCATAAATAGGGATGGGTACCGGTATCCGGTGCCATTATGGCACCAGTTCTGACATAAACGGTAGTAACCAGACTGAAAAGCAGCGCACATTTCGGTGCTTTATTTCGGTGCTTTTTTTTCCTGAGATGTCATACACTTTGGATTTTAGCCAATCATTTTACCTTTGCAAGCGTAGTAGGCGGGCCCAGGTACGAACGTTCTTTGAGAGCAGAGCTACAGATTAAAAACGCCCAAAGCGAAGCGGTCAAACTCTGTACTTCACAGCAAAAGATGCAAACTCAGCAGCCTGCAACAAGTGCTTTAAGCTGATGGTGTGCAAAGGAGGTAACACCTCGAATCTGATGAAACACCTGGCGGCGCATAGCGCTTTTTTAAAAGCCGAGAAATGCACCGTATTTGATATCTTGCTGCGAGACCTCACACCGAGCACATCTACTGCGGGTGGGTTGCCTGTTATCGGACCCGGAGTTAGCAACATCCCCCAAAAACCCAAAGAGGAGAGTCCTGGCCCCTAGCCCTGCCAGTGTAGCAGAAATGATGACGGACGATGATGGCAGCAGCAGCCGTTCTTTTCTGGGTGAGTACCTTAATGTTGTTCGTGTGTAATTTACACTGAGTAGGCTAACCACGTTATTACAATAATGCATGTAAGGTGAACTAGCAAACACGTCGTAGTTACATGCGGCTGTCTTCTTGTTTGATGGCAGATACTCCCTTCACCCTGGCCAAAAAGGCTAAAATGACCAAAGAAAAAGTGGAAAACAGCTGAACATGAGAGGTTTTTGGACAAAGTTTGTGTTCTTCATTCTTTAAGCACCGGCACCGTTTCAAAAGTACCGGTTTGGTACTGGTATCGGATAAAACCTAAACGATACCCATCCCTAGTCCTAAATTAGACCAATGCAAGCATGGAGCAGGTGGCCTGTTGCTGCTGAATAAAGGTAAAGACATATTTATTGTCTTTATTCCTCGTGACTTTTTTGAGTTGATATTTCCTGTATTTTCAGGGCATTTTCTTCTGGCAATGAACCATGGTGAAATAGAGAAAACAGAAAATGTTACTGAACTATTTTCCATCTGAATCCTTCTACAAATGCATCAAAAAGCATCGAACTTTGCTCTCAGCTCTCGCCTCACACGGGAGGCAGAAATTCAGCTTGGAACAGGGGATGTTTTGAACTAATCAGATGGGTTGAAATAGCCAAAAGCCTGCGTTTAAACTCTGAGAGATGGAAGGATAACTGATGATGGATTAAGTTATGAAAAGGCAACACACAGTGGGAATAATCCACAGTATCATGATTCACAGCAGGTAAGTAAAAGGATATGGGCTGGAGACCATGCGGATGCACCAGCTGCGGGGAAAGGTTGTCTGCTTGAGGCAGAAGAAGACCACAGGTACCAGCTCAGGGTAGGGCACCACTAACACACTGGTGTCACTGCTGCCATCATCATCGTCGTCATCCTCGTCATCCTCATCTTCTTTATCCCCGTTACGCTCAACCACTTCCTCCTCTTCTTCCTTCTCGATCCTCTCCTCTTGAATAATTGCTGCCTCTTCTATGGTCTCCTCCTTCTCCTCCTTTTTCTTGGGATATGGGCGGCGGTGTGGGGAGGGCCTGCGGGGAGACGAGGTGGCGACAGCGTCATCGCTGTCGGCCCGGGCTATGGCGGTCGTCACTCTGGAGCTGGTCGGTGCAGATGGTGTTGCTGTTGTCGATTTTGCAACGCCGGGGCCCTCCTCCTCCTCGCTCGTCATGGCCACCTTACGGTCTTAAATGAGAGAAAGAGAACAGGAAAGGAGAAATTTAATTTCATAAATCACTCAGGGGGTTAGAAACAAGTAGCCAACAGAGAAAATGAATAGTTTGCCATGGTTGAAGGTTGTAAAATTATAGTAAGAGATTGGAGGAACTAAAGCGTGTTGGTAGGAATAAAGCATAAATTGTCAAGGACGGTAGCCTGCAAGGACAAATCTAAAAAGTCTCAGTTAGTTTTCTTAGATAGAGACGGGTCTATCTGGGGTTTAGTGACCTTTGGTGACCTGAAACAAAAAATGTGTAATTGTTTTTCTTCTGAAATGCTCTTGTGTTTTCTGTTATTGTCATTACTTCAATAACAGACTTGACTATACTTCACTTATTTTAGATAGTGGGCCAGTTTGATCTTACATGAGTTGGACCAACTATTGCAAAATAATTAAATTAAATAAATACATTTAAACAAATCATATTTTCAAGTTGATATGATGAAAAAGAAAAACGGGTGTTTTCTGTAGTATTTGGCAGGCTGCGGTTTATCTTATCGAGGTTTGTCTTTGTCAGCAAGAAGACTGAAGTTATAATACTGTAGTTAAGAGTCTAAGATTCGTCTCCTCCTTCTGTGATTATTCAACATTTCCCAAAGCCTACAAGCAGGCCACACCGAACCCTTTGATGGGTTGGTTCTGGCCCCCTCACCATATGTTTGACTTTGATTTTGACTTTGATTTTTAAGAATAAATATGTGGTGTAATTTTTAAAAAGCCGTCTTTTCATTTGTAGTTTGGCATCAAAGTAAAATAAAATAAATAAGTAAAATCTTAGCACCTCGTCTGAAATGCGCTACGGAGTAAGACAGCTGTTTTCAAAAAAATAAGAAACATTTAAAACAAAAAGTCACCTTAAACTGCCTTAAAATACATGTTCTTCCACAGAGTCAACTGTGTTGTGGTAGATATAACCCCACCGGGAGCGAGTTCTGTACATTACTGTTATTGTGCTGTAATGCAGCCAAATTCCGAATATCGTTGATCCCATTTACATATCCGTGTGCGGGTCAATTTCACAGTGGCATGATAATGTGCTGCGAAAATGCCTTTGTAGCCCATTATTGAACTCCATTACTCAGGAGTAGATGGTGGAGATTGTGACCATATTTCAGATAAGTGACACTAATCTTGGGTACAGACCTTGAAACTGTGGTGCACATATAGATTTTCTCTTCCGCCGGATTAAAGATGTGTGTGTTTGTGTGTGTGTGAAAGAGAGAGACTCATGCGTGTTTTCTAAGCCTTGTAGCATTATTTACAGCAACATCCATAAGGATGTCTACCAGCTGAAAAATTCTACAAGGAACTGTTAGCGTGTTAATGTGTTCCTCTTAACCCGAGCCGGGTGCACTTGATCAGCCCATTGTGAGCAGAAGAACAGTTAAACAGAGCTTCAAAAGCTCGCTTTTGACTCTGAAGAGGAAAAGAAGAAAAGGCTGCTTAAAAAGGAAAGCTGATAAGTGCTGTAGTATGCATTATCGCTGACTGAGGCTTTAGGTTTCAGGTTTTTTTGAGCCAGCTAACAAAAAGGAGCCAGGCTATGTTGACACTGCTTCAAACATCTCTGCTGGATGTTTTTATCCATTCTTTTCATTGAGTTTTGTCAATTTTATTTTATTTTGTCATCACTATTGCACATTGATGACTTTCCCTTTTCTTTATACGAAACAGCATTTTGTGTCTCATGAATCTCATCCACCTACAATATTAACAAGCAGTCAGTCATTCCCGAGATGGAACGGTGGAACGGTGGAAATAGGAAGCTGGCTGCACTAATACTTTGTGAAGATTTTTCTGACGAGTATTTAAACGCAACACCGGTGTGACGATATTGTTACATCAGCAAGTTTTCTTAAAACTTAAAGACACTTCAACATGACATGCAGATGCCATGATTTCTTTTTCTTTTCAGATCACACTGTGATCACAGGTAGAAGCAAGAGACGGACAGAGAAGGTGCATTTTGAGTGAGTCAACAGAGGGGAGGAGGGAGGAACAAAGGAGCAAGATTTCAGTGGTTTAGTCAGAGGCTTAGTGTTGAGAGGAATCAATATTGTGCAGCTGGAGTGAAAACACAGAGAACAGGAGTTCTGATAGGACTAAGTGGCACCTGCCCATAGATTTCCAATGAGCGAGCGGAGCGCACAGGTTTCAGCAAAATCTACTCACGCCATCAGTTTATCTCCATATACCAGAGTTTCTGAGGTTTTGCACTGTGTTGATCTCAGGCTGTTTTTATGACTACAAAGAGAAGAGAAAAGCAAAAAGAGAAGGGAAGAAAGCTCACACAGAAGACTGCTAACCTGCGTTTCCTTATTACAGTGAGTGCAATATGCAATCGGGCTGTCAGTTGCCAAGGAAGGGCAGTGTCAACCCTGGCAAAGCTTTACATCTTCACAACAGAGAGAAGAAGTAAAGCAAAGGACTGTTGCTGTATCAGAGCAAAGACCGGCAAAGCAGTTGGCAGCGTCTTAAATCTCAGTCTCTGGCAGAGTAATCATCGTGTCAGTGGTAAGAAATAAAACTGTTTTGAACCTCGGTGGCAATTAGGATGTTGCAACAGTGTCAAAGGTTCAGTGCAAGGAAGAGAAAAGATGAAAGCAACAAGAAGGAGAGAAAAACTTAACACAGAGTGCAAAGAAAAATAAATCTGTAGATAAGAATAAAACGCAAACAGTTGGAGGTTCAATCTTACAATCTTATGAAACCTCTGCACATTATCGTTGTGATTTTGCATACTATGTTAAAGAAAGAGTCGGACAGCAGAACTGCAATAAAGAAGCCTAATGGTCTTAAAAGTTGAATGTTGTGTATTTGATGTCGGTATGGAAACAAGTAGGAAAGGGGCAGGATGAATGGCTTCTGAGCGGATCTGAAGTTCTGCAAGCTCTTGACAACACTGAGCTGTGGTTCACTACAGTTTACTATGCTGTGTAAAGTGAATGAAATGCTGTGTGGATTCCACGAGCCCAGATACTCATCTTCATCTGCTGTAATTTCCACTAAAGGTTTGCTTGCATGACCCTATACAGTTCCTATCACCTTCTGAACCTTCTCCACTGCTCTGCAATAATGTGACAGTAATTGTTCAAACAGTGAAATTCATGAGCATCAATATCAGGAAGGTTGTTTTACTAGAAGACCCATTAAACACGATGACGCTTACCCATTATTGCTGATGATGGGGAACGTAGATGGCAATGTTTTTTTAATCTTTTTGTTTGGTTTTGACAGCAGGGCCCCAGATGTAATATCTATTACTCTTAGCTGTTTAGACTCTTGACCTTTGTCAGGAACACTGACAAAATGCAGGAAAAAACGGGGGGTTGTAGCCATAAAAACCTTGTGCGCTAAGAAAGCACATCTGTGCAGTCCCATCCTAATAACAGTACTTTTAAAATGCAACATATATGAGTCAGTGACACATTAAGGATCATTATGACCATTGGGATTGGCTGGCTGCTGTTTACTGTCTGCAGCAACACGCTGATTTGACTTCACTGCTGTGTTTGCAGCTGGTGTGACATGTCCTCTACAGCAGTTAGGTTGTTTATTCTGTGATTGTGTCCCCAAGTTTCTGCTTTTATTTGTTGACACGTCAGCCTGCTCTCAGCATTTGTATCCTCCGCAGTACTAATGCACTCCACGATTTTCTCATTTGCCGGCTTATCATTTTCTTGCATTTTTAAACCTGCTCCCCTAAAGTAAATTACTTTTTTTTGCACATGAAAGTGATATTATCTAGACTGCACCTGTAATTACATATCACACACAACCAAGATTGAGTGAGTCACAATCAAGATACTTTTAACTGCCCACCTTCACTTTAATGACCGTCCTGTGAAGTGTCCCCGTTTCAGCAACATTACTGGTCATATCCATTAATACACTGCAATTTCAAAAATCATTTCAAGCATCTTTCAGGCTCGATAGCGTTTCATTAGAATGATTTACATTCTGAAAAAGAGCAGTTCATGCATTCTGGAAATGCTCCAGTATGAAGAAACTTGGTGTGAAGGAGGGTTCATGTTTCATCAAGTGATGTCACGTGCTGCAGTTTCAAAGGTGCTTGAGTTAACTAGATTGCTATCTCTGGGAACAAAAAGTAATACTTTTAAGCAGTCGTGAACCCAGAGCTCACCACACTCTTAATGGTCAGTCAGATATTGCAGATAAAATCCGCACAATTAATAACCCTGAGGTGAAGTTTACTGAAGACAAAGTATGACAGGGCACGGCTCTCATTAATCTGTCAGAGATAATATAACTAGAGGCTTTAAAATAATGATTTCAGCCTGAATATATACCAACAAAGTCAAAATGTCATTGAATCCACTTAAGAAGGAAGTTAACCCTCTCAAGGCAGGCGCTGCCGATTTGCAACAGTTAAAAACTAACAACCTGATTTCCCCACATACATGTTTTATGAGGTTTTTTTACTCAGAAGTACCACTGCAGGACTTGGTTGTGCATTAGCAACAAAAAGTTTAATTTGAGCCTGAGAGGGTTAAGAGGAGGAAGGTTGTACCTCTAATTATCTTAAAATATGATTTTTCACCTTCCTTGAATACTGTTGGTTTATTCAAAGCAAATATCAAGAGATTTCCAAAAGTCAAACTCTGCGCATAAACTATTTATTTAATAGGAAGAAGAGAAGACCCTATAACGGTAACATCAGAATGAGTTTTCAGGTCACTGAAAACTCATTCTGAAGAAGATCAAGGTCCCTGAGCATAGCTGACACCAAACTAATGATTTGTGTTACCGAATCACGATGCTGAATAATAGCTCACATTTCCCTCAGACAACAGGCTGTGACTGTTCAACATTGTTTACCTTTTTGTTTTGAATGAGCAGGCAACAAATTAGACCTTATTATGCACCGTTCAGCGAGTGGAAGGCCATTAAAAAATGTAATAACTAAGCAAAGAAAAGGAAAACAAGTAGGTCTACCTTGAAGCTTTATCACATTAATGACACAGCAATTGCATGTTTTCTTTTGTCCCAAACCATGACTCTTGCATGTCAGTCAATTTCTCCCCCTGGAAAACTGTTAGATTATGCAGCACTGAGCTAATTACATGCTTTATATGTGTTAGTTTGTTTCTCAGCTGAAAATCAGTAATCATCCACAGCCATTTCCTGTATGGTCTTAGTGTGTAAGTGGCATCTATGTGTGATTAACACCGGGTTACGCAGATCAAATGTTAGCAGGAAGGTCATATATCATAGACTGATGTCAAGCTAAGGGTCAGGTGGGATAACTCTAAGATCTGTAGTCGCTCAGCATAGGGAAAACAATCACAACTCACAGTAATTTCTAATGTGACCTCCAGTAGGCTTTCTTAGTGTACATGTGGTCAGCTAACCTGCTGCTCTTTGTGGATTTACACAACTAAATTCAACAAGATGTCAGCATTTTGACAAGCTATCTTAGCTGATGTCCATCCACTACACTGACACTACACTGTTTATACTTTATGTTACTCAGTATACAGCTGATATAAAGTTGCAATTCAGTTAATGAATCTAAGCATCATCGGCTTAAATGCAAATTCATCTCTGCTACACCCGATGTAACTTAAATCTGACCATAAGCACCACAGCCACTGTGCAGTAGTCCAGTACAGTGATTTACTGCGAATTCACCACAGTACTGCACGCTAACCTGCACAAAACTGCCCAGACTTTTCATGAGACATTTCAATAGCACAAAGTTATTATAGCTTAGTTTGATTTGCAGGACATTTCACAAAACTAAAACACATAATTTTATCAAAACACACCATACAGAAATCCAATATGTGATTAAAATTATGACATTCCAAGTAAAATTTCAATCTGCAGATTATCAAAGGTCACTGAGCAGTCCTTACCTTTAAACCTAACCTCTCCTCTTCCTCTCCTGTCTTTCTAAATGTTTCTCCATCTCTGAGTGAAGTTAGCTCTCCTTCTTAGAGCAGCTGGACCTTTAGCTAGCAACACACTGTGCGACAAACTGCACACAAATAGTTTGTGTGTTTGCTGATGTTTGTTGAGCTGATAGAAACGCTGAATTTGAAACGACCTGCCACACTCTTCATGCTGCCTCCTCTTCTGTAGCGCTAGCTAGATGCTGGAGTACGCAAACAACCTACAGACACCTGCACTCCTCCCGGCCCACCTTAACCACCGAAAAAAAGCGCTATAAATGATCCCGCTGAAACAAAACGTAACGAGCCTGTTTTGAAAATGTAAAGGCCACAAAGTACAGATATTTGTTTTAAAATGTAGGGAGTAAAAGTAAAAAGTTGTCAGAAAAATAAATACTCAAGTAAAGGAGCCTAAAGATATCTAAAACATTCTGCTTAATTAGTACAAAGTATTTGAACTTTGTTACTTCCCACCTCTGCTGAACACTTTAGGTCATGACCTTCCCTAATAGTTGGAGGTGGCAGCTGCAAATGTACATGCACATAAAATTCAGCAAACATCTTGAGCCACACCTTACGCCTTGTTCTTGTAAGAAGAAATTATTGTAAGATTTTAAGGTGGTCTTAAACAATAGTTTTCCTAGTTTTTCTTTGGACATTGGCTGCTTTTTTAACCTTCAGTTGCTGATGAGGGTATTGTGGGGTCGGTGGGATAGACCTCCAAGTTTGTGAATGTGATACCTCAAGATGAGGTGACTAGGATTATGAAATTCATACCATCCATGCGTCCAAGTAGGAGTAGCATTGTTCCTGCTTCTTTAGTTGAATATATGAAATCTGACATCTATAGGTGATGAGCAATACCTGAACAGCATGTCCTTTAGAAAATGCAAAATATTTTACTGCAAAAACCGGACACAGGACGTTGCAGTATAATTTTGCAGATGCATCTGGCCCTTCAGTTGATCCATCTCTTGATCACCAAAGCCTCAGCAGAAGTAGTCTCAGTGGAAGGGTGGCTGTCAAGAAGCCATTTTAAAGAAAGGGAAACAGGTAGAAACGACTGAGGCACGTCAAATTATACAAGAATAGGGTTGAAAATCAGTGACAACAGGTCTTAAGGAGTGATGAACCTAAATTTGAAATGTTTTGGATCCATATGTGGTCAATACGTAGAGATGAGGTCAGGTGAGAGGCTTATCATGTGTCTACACACCTGTAAATTGCAGTAGAGACTCTGTCATAGTTTAGGGCTACATTTCAGTCAACAATGTTCAGGATCTTCTCAAAATAAATGGAATGGTTAATGTAGAAAAATAGGGTCGGATTTTGCATCTGATTAACAGTTTCATTTCTCAGCATGACAGTGGCGTTGCAGTAAAAGCATACCTGGATGGAAAATTACACACTGTAACACTATCAGTCATGGACTGGGCTCCCCAGACTGGCCTCGAGTGCAGGCTGTGATGAAGAATAAAATTGGTTATACCAAATGTTGACTTTGAAGCTCATGTGAATAACGCAAACTATTTTTGCCTTCTGTGCTGTATTCCCATTCCCATGTTTGCACATGCTTTAATAAATCACGGCACCCATTTTCCATTTTGCTGGCAAAATATAAGGAAATGACGGTGTGTACAGTACTGCACACACACAAAGAATGATCGATAAAGAAACTGCATTTCCCTCACGTACTTTTGATATATTGAACTTTGAGCACCAATCAGGCTAATGCACAAAGGGTATGATGTTTAGTGCTTCCTCCGTACACAAGCACACACACAAATGTACTCACAAACTCACAGCTTGTTGCCAATGCAAGGACTTATTTAATTTGTTTAGTGTCTTCATAATTCACAAACATATCAACACTTTGCATTATATGAGGGCCAAAGCAATCTACAGTTCCATGAATGAGTGTGTGAGTTTGGCTGATTAAGTGGCTGCTGATTAATTTTGTAATATTACATCATCCCAAACAAACCGGTGTAATTTTGCACAACTGAACAAAATTCCTTAAGGAAATGTAAAGCTAAGCAGGAGCAGTTTGAATTCCATCAGGTAACAGAAGCAGTGATGAGCAGTCAGGCTTGTAGCCTCCATCTCTACCTGTTTTGCAGCAGATTTGCTGTGGTCACAACATTTTTCTGCGAAGTGCTCTGTGGGCTGGGTTTCAACTTTGCTGTCAGCTTAGTGTTCACAGTAAAACAATAAAAGAAAGAACTTGCTGCTGTCTTCATTAGTTTAGGGATTTGTGTCAGTGTGTACGCTAAGGTTTTTATTGTTAGATTGTAATTACGTGTCAGTGTATCTCTGGCCATGTTGCAGTGTAATGCAAAAGTAATGGAACAAGTAGAATAACAAATGTCTTTACAATATAATGTGTTACACTAAGGTAATGTGGTGCGTTTCCGCTTCTTTCAGGCAAGACAATTCTGCCATACATGTATGAGTTTACCGGTAACCCCTGGTAAACTCAACCGCTTTTTTACGTCAAAAAGCTTTTCTTCAGCAGAAAAAGAAATTCAAAAAGGAAATACACTATCGGGGCCTAATTTTGTTTTAAGTATTATCTGAAGTTGTTAGCTTATGCAACAGCATGTTGTTCAAATCTGATGTAATCTCTATCCCTTTTTAAAGAGACAAGTACTATTCTTTTACTGTTCTATTAAATAGGTGGATCTTTGTGGTGCTTTTGTTCATAAACATATGATATGCAGTATGTATAACAAGTCAGGAACCATCCATCCAGTCTCTTTAGGGTTGCAGGAGGTCTAGAGCCCACCAGGCTTCCATAAGGTAAGAGGTGGGGTACGTCTTGGACATGTTGCTAGTCAACACAGAAAGACATTCACGTCATGGCTCGCTTATATTCACCAGTTAACCTGACCCCACTAGCCTCATGTCTTTGGAGTGTGGGATGAACCCAAAGTACCCAGAGAGAACCCATACATAGAACAGGCAAACTGTATACAGAGAGGCTCCAGCCAGATGGTGGATTTGAACCCAATACCTTCTTGCTGTGAGGCAACAGCAACTACTCTGTATACACAGTTCCACTGTGCTGTCCAGGTCAGGGAACCATGCCATGAAAATCAAAACCCTTGCCCCATTTAAATTTGGCCGATTGCCTGCGCGATTACCTTCGTGTGTGACTCTGGCTCATTCTCCGTACGATGCTATACATAGATCAGGACCTGGAAATCCCACAATTCTGTCCCCTCACTCTTGGTGTGTGACACCACATGATGGCATACACCACAGTTTAGGTGGTGTCCACTTAATGTTCTCTCTCAGTACATTACAACTGAAGACAGCAATAACACATTAATGGTGTACAGCCCGGTGAATAACTTAGAGAATGGCGGGCTTGCTCTTTATTAGTCATCTCTTCACCTGTCAAAGCCAGGCTTGGAAACACTAGTAAATTCAACAGAAAAATGCAAAAAAAGGAACAACCCAAAACCTTGCTAGCTTTTCTCTAACAGGCACGGCATGGTACTGAATTCCAGTATTGGTCCATTAGAAGATGATCAAAAAGGAAAGATTAAACAAATGAGAAAATGAACCTCACACACTCAGTGGACGTTATGAAACAGCAAAGAGCTGATGGGAAAAACCTAAAAGTCATGAAAACATACATAAATGCATACATACTATATAATAACCTCAAAGTAATGACCACAGACTACCCATATGATTTCATACTGATACACCTACACACACACACACACACACACACACTTTTAGTTACCGGCAGCAGTATGGGAAGCTAACAGCTAGCTGCTTTGATGTGACACAGATCCTCATTAATGAGCCCCAGACCATGCTGAAAGCTTAATGGCCCATAGGCTCACTTAGACACAAGCACATACACACAGATAATATTATACACAAGATAATCAAGACCAAAGTGTACATGGGTAGACGGATGAACACATTCACTAGGACCGTACTGCACACCCACACAGACTCACACAAGCACAGGCATGCAACTGCAGGCACCGAAGAAGCAAACGTGGCAGGCTCGTAATGATGTTGGCTACCTCAGATGAAAGGCTTTAGTAGGACCACTAGAGCCCAGTGCTGCTTCCCAATATCCCCATTGACATTTCCTGCAGCTAACAAAGATGAGCCGTTTGCTCATCGACTTTCCCATAGCAAAACAACCACTGACAAGCCGCAGTTTATCCCCAAGCAAGCCTACTTGAACGGATCAGGAATTGATTTTCAAACCACTTAAGACAGAGGTGAGCAAAGGCGGAGCATCGGAAGTCGGGTGTTTGACTGAAGGAGCACAGCAATCACCTTTTGATGAGCATAATTCGAAACAGGATGCACGCAACCTGGTGTTTTCAGTTTAACATTTTAATATATTTTCTGTTTACCAGCAATCAACTGGCAATGAGTATTAAAAAATAAAAGCCACTCGATTATTTGAAGTCGATTTGTTTGCCTAGCTTGATTTGCTCTCAGAGCAATGTGAATAAGCAGTGATTTCTTATTTTTCTGACAGCTGATTTATCATTCTTGCTGAGGCTTGTGTGTGCGAAACCTTTAATTATCTAAACCACAGGAAGGTTGTAGTACTATACAAATAGTGTCGCTGGCAATAGTCAAACACATTCGCAGCACCCTAAGGAAATCATGGCTTGTTTACAAAATGTACACTCATGTCCCATTTGAAATCTAAAAAGCTGCACGCCACTGTGCATAAATGCTTTTTTTGCATGCAAATTTCACCCTAATTACTGTCGATTTTAACGCATCAATGAGTCCAAAGAGAGTGATTGCTGAGGATGACTTATTAATGCTTTCTTTAGACACCAAGGGCCCGTGTGAATGCAAAACTTTCAGCGAAGGGTGATTATTTTGATCTTAATTAGAACGCACAGAACAAAGAAAAGACAGTGGAACAACTATCCATCCATCCAGCTATTAATGCCACTACTCGAGAGCGTGCCAGGTAAACTCTGTGTCTATCTAATTATACCATATCTGATTGCTGAACAACACAACACCAAACTGTAGCATCTCATTTAAAGTCAGAGTTCTTTCAATTTAGAAAGGTGTTTATTTGAAATCATAGAAAGGAATCATCCATTAGCGTAATGAAGTATAGCTGAGCACTTAATATTTTATGCTAGACAGTCAGTGTTTGGTTCCACTTTTGAGCTGTAGTGTGCTCCATTTCTGTGGCTAAAAGGCTGCCTCTCACAGGCTAGCTAGGAGTGTAATCATAGCCACTGCTCAAACATCACAGTACTGCAATTTCAGCTAGCCCCTCATGACTAAAACACGCAAGCAACAAAAGTATTGATTTCAGATGATTGAATCCTGATTTTATTTCAACTAAAAGGAAGCCATGAGTCTTGGCCGTGCCATTTTCCCAAAATGTCTCCTAAAGTCATTGTGATTTTTTTTTAAAGGAAAGAAAAACAACACATTTGAAAACTGCCCGTGTAAGACAGATTAATTCATTCTGGGGAATCTAAAATGTTACACAAGTACCTTTTTAAAACACAGAAGGCTGAATTGCTTGTTAACAAGTGTTTGCTTGATGAGCCCATGATTTCTTATACGTCTTTCATCCACAGCTGCTCATGCTTGTTCCATGTGTGGCAGAGTTAGATGCTGTGGACTAAATATAAATCTATATGGTCATAGCTTTTCTGTGAACTACAGTATGTCTCTGTTGTAGTTAACCTGTTGTAGTTTATGGATAAAAGCCAGCTGGCTTTTATCCATAAACTGCAATTAACTCCTGTCTCAGTCTTTTACCAGATTCAGACAGAACAGACACTGCTAAGGATTGCGTAGCTGTTTGGCTTTAGAAACAGTGCAGAGAACAAATCATATCTACATAAGCGCTTGTGTGCAATCTCCAGCTCAACATTTCCTCCTCAGATGAAAGATGTGTGTCATGGCCTCTGGACTTGTGCTATTTAGAGAGCCGATACTACCAGTTAGGCATTAATGATTTTTTCTTGCTGACGATGTGGGTGCTTCATGCATATAGTCTTTTTTTCTATCTGCATGTGTGTAGGCATGCCAGCTCTGTAACTGGTGATGAGCAGCTGGCAGGATTTTATGGTGATGAATTAAGTGTGTGAGAAATTTCTGTGCATTTTAACTCTAACTTGTGTGTCTGAGTGTTATGAGGGGCATGCCATTAGCTTTATTTTGTCATATCATCAAAACATCTGCATCCTGATTGCACCAGAGGGCGGCCTATGAAGAGCTAATTGGCTAGCGAGGTAAGTTGAACCTAAAGTTAGAGTTTTCTATGGCACAAAAGTGGCTCTCTTTTTACATGGCTAGATCCCCATGGTAACTTTTGCTTAGCACATCAACTGTTCTGGACTTCGAATGGATGGCCACATATTGTTTTCTTTACAAGAACCTGGAAGTGAGATATAGACCCAGGGAACACATATATGCAACCTGTAGAGTTAAGCACCGCTGAATTTAGACCTGCTGGAAAGTTACAGTCCGTAGCCAGCAACAGGTTTTTCCAACATTTCTTTAAACTGTCATAACTCTTGAACAGTTTGTGCAATCCTAAAAAATCCAACACTTACTGAAAGTAGCAACTCTGCGCTTTTCAGTGATATTACATTCATTGGTAATCCCAAGCACATGGCAGCAGCCCCATGAAGGTTGAGAAACAGTGCATGAGTGAATGCAATGGAGTTATACAGAAAACTAACATTAAGACATTTCGCTGTTATTTTATTTTTGCTGTGTTTTTAGGTTTTTATGCTAAGATAACGTTTTTTTGTTTTTAAATTCACAAACAAACACTGCCCAGCTGTCTTCCAGCACCAGAAAAAGCAGGATTTTAACCTAGTAGAACATACAGGCAGTGTGGGTTTATTATCCACTCAGGAAAAACTTGTATAAAAGTGAGAACAAGTGTCAGCAGTACAGTGTGGGCCTTTGGCTACAGTTTGAGAGGACGTGCTTCTTGGAGCTCTACCAGGGGCCCAAAACGTCTGAAAAAGAGATGCCCCAAAACAAACTACAGAGCCAAAGGGTCACGTACTTATTGTTGTTCAGTGTTTTACAGTTCAAAGTTCAAATTGGCTATTCTAAATCTTTTATTCATGTATATTCTCAGTGCCTCATTCAGTAAAATCTGTAAAATTTAAATTTTGTTTTTTTGTGTTTTTCTGCCATTAATCCCTGATTACAGTCTTATAGAGCAAAACATGGACCAGATGTTGAAAGAAGTAGTAGTCTGGAAAAGGGGGACAAAAGCACATACAGACAACTGATTTTATGACACTTTTACAGCTAAAACAACAAAATAATTCCAGGCGAGCTGCTTAACATTACAGGGGTTACAGGATACTACTTCAATCAATAAGTTCTGCTCTTTAAAAAGTGGATGTAAATAATGGCAGCGGAACCACATAAATGCTAAGCTGCTTTAATTTATCATTAAAAAAAGGACATGACATAGCTGCATGAAATCAATGTTTTAAACAACAATAAGAAAGATGACCCGTGTATCCCACATTAGTTCATCCCTGCTCTAGGCTTTAGAATCATATCACAGGGGTAACAGCATCATCATCACATGCTCACCTGCTCACATTAGACTATTACATTTAAACCTCTAGAATGTACTCACTGGCTTCCCAGATCCCATCCTGTGCAAAAGTGGCTTCACAGTCTTTACTTTATATTGTAAGCTGAGACCAGAAAGCGACCAGTAGTCCTGTTCTAGACAACAGGGGCCCGACAGTGTTTACACTATTATGACATTATGGTGTTTTATATTACATTAAAATAAAAATTAGTGCAAAAAGTTGTCATCGGGCGCTCAAGCTTCCCTCCACAGTGCAAAAACATGCATGGCGTTAGGCTAATTGGTGATTCTAAATATGGCCTTGGGTGTGAATGCAAGGGTGAATGATTGCCTGTCTCTGGGTGTTGGCTCTGAGACAGAATGACAGCCTGTTGACGGCGTACCCTGCCTCTAGCCCTGTGACAGGTGGGATAGACTCCAGCCGCCCTCTGACCCTGAACTGGATAAAAGATAAAATGGATGGATAAACAGTAAAAAAGACATCAAATATATTGTTTGTGGGACTTTTAGGCCTTTTCAGGTTTTGGGCTATGGCCAGAAGTGAGCATGCAACTGTGGCTTCTCATACAGGGAGTGCAGAATTATTAGGCAAGTTGTATTTTTGAGGAATAATTTTATTATTGAACAACAACCATGTTCTCAATGAACCCAAAAAACTCATTAATATCAAAGCTGAATGTTTTTGGAAGTAGTTTTTAGTTTGTTTTTAGTTTTAGCTATTTTAGGGGGATATCTGTGTGTGCAGGTGACTATTACTGTGCATAATTATTAGGCAACTTAACAAAAAACAAATATATACCCATTTCAATTATTTATTTTTACCAGTGAAACCAATATAACAATTCCACATTCACAAATATACATTTCTGACATTCAAAAACAAAACAAAAACAAATCAGCGACCAATATAGCCACCTTTCTTTGCAAGGACACTCAAAAGCCTGCCATCCATGGATTCTGTCAGTGTTTTGATCTGTTCACCATCAACATTGCGAGCAGCAGCAACCACAGCCTCCCAGACACTGTTCAGAGAGGTGTACTGTTTTCCCTCCTTGTAAATCTCACATTTGATGATGGACCACAGGTTCTCAATGGGGTTCAGATCAGGTGAACAAGGTGGCCATGTCATTAGTTTTTCTTCTTTTATACCCTTTTTTGCCAGCCACGCTGCGGAGTACTTGGACGCGTGTGATGGAGCATTGTCCTGCATGAAAATCATGTTTTTCTTGAAGGATGCAGACTTCTTCCTGTACCACTGCTTGAAGAAGGTGTCTTCCAGAAACTGGCAGTAGGACTGGGAGTTGAGCTTGACTCCATCCTCAACCCGAAAAGGCCCCACAAGCTCATCTTTGATGATACCAGCCCAAGCCAGTACTCCACCTCCACCTTGCTGGCATCTGAGTCGGACTGGAGCTCTCTGCCCTTTACCAATCCAGCCACGGGCCCATCCATCTGGCCCATCAAGACTCACTCTCATTTCATCAGTCCATAAAACCTTAGAAAAATCAGTCTTGAGATGTTTCTTGGCCCAGTCTTGACGTTTCAGCTTGTGTGTCTTGTTCAGTGGTGGTCGTCTTTCAGTCTTTCTTACCTTGGCCATGTCTCTGAGTATTGCACACCTTGTGCTTTTGGGCACTCCAGTGATGTTGCAGCTCTGAAATATGGCCAAACTGGTGGCAAGTGGCATCTTGGCAGCTGCACGCTTGACTTTTCTCAGTTCATGGGCAGTTATTTTGCTCCTTGGTTTTTCCACACGCTTCTTGCGACCCTGTTGACTATTTTGAATGAAATGCTTGATTGTTCGATGATCACGCTTCAGAAGCTTTGCAATTTTGAGACTGCTGCATCCCTCTGCAAGATATCTCACTATTTTTGACTTTTCTGAGCCTCTCAAGTCCTTCTTTTGACCCATTTTGCCAAAGGAAAGGATGTTGCCTAATAATTATGCACACATGATATAGGGTGTTGATGTCATTAGACCACACCCCTTCTGATTACAGGGATGCACATCACCTAATATGCTTAATTGGTAGTAGGCTTTCGAGCCTATACAGCTTGGAGTAAGACAACATGCATGAAGAGGATGATGTGGACAAAATACTCATTTGCCTAATAATTCTGCACTCCCTGTATAGCAGTTTTTAACTCTACTTGAGCACTTAATACAACATGCTCCACTCATAAAAGCACATCTTGCCTATATCCAAGAGCTTTCTATAGGACATTGCATTAGGGGTTTCTTGGCATGCAAAGTTGAGAAGCCATGGACTGAACCAGCAGCATTCTGATTAGCAGATAACCTACTTACCCACCTGAGCTACAGGCACCCCAGTAACGAGGAATATTATTGAGCATATATAGTGTCATAGATCCTGAATGCAAACCTATTACTGTTAAATAACCATCATGTTACTGTGAAGCATTTGCCTTGAGTTTTACTCACCAATAGTTAAAAACCCCATGCATGCAGCCGGCACTTTACAGCAGCATATTAACACTGACCTTAACACTGACAAAACAAATTTCCCACGTGTGGGACTAATAAAGGTTATCTTATCTTATCTTATCTTACATAGTACAAAGATTTACTGGTTCAATTTACTTGGCTTTTATATTAGCTCCCAATTGTTTCCACCTGCTTAATCTTTTTAATATTAGCTATTTCCCACATGCTATCTTTTAGTTTAGGGGGGCACAATTTGCAGACATTATCAGAGATGGCACTTTCTTTTTTTTTTTTTTTTTTTTTTTCTGCCTGTCCCATTTGGTTCTTTAGCCATCAGAATTGTTGTCTGAAGACCAACAAGGATACCCAATGGATTTACTTTGCCAAATGGATCATCGTGGCATTGCCGTATTGGTCCAATTGGTCGATCTTTGTTTTTATTATTTATTATATTTTATTTTCATGTTACAGACGGGACAGACATGAGTGAGGGATAGGAAAGGGAGAAAGAAAGAGGAAGGAAAGGAAAAATAGAAGGGGAGAGGGACAGTGAGAAAGGGGGGAGAAAAGAAATAAAAATCTCCTGGATCACCTGTTGAGAGAAGAATAGAAAACAAGCAGAAAAAAAAAAACAAAGCAACATACTAAACACAACACCATCGCATTAATCTAGCTAAGTGTAAACAGCAGTAAATACTAAATATTCAATGTTGTTGTGCAGCACGCAGGACAGATGTGCTTCGAAGTAGCAGCCAAGAAAGGTGTAATTTGGGTCTACGAGCAGTGAACACCCGTGTGCATACCTGTGTGGATCAGCGCGCTTGTATTCCAAAGGTTTCTCCATGTAATGATCTGCTAGGGAGTGTGTGGGGGGGCCACAGCCCCGTCCTCCGGGGTGTGAAGCGGGTATGGAGGAGATCAAAACTCCAGACATCCAGAGGCCCCCAGAACACAAGAGACCATGGAAGACCAACAGAGGGGCAGCCGCGCCACTGTCCCAGTAAGAGCTGAGGAGAGTCCCAGATGAGGGCTCACTCAGCAGCCGCGGAGCAGAAGCCAGGGGGAGTTGCAGTGACGCGCCCATGAGCTCCGCCGGCCCCCAGCTGTGCCTGAGTGACCGAGCCCCAGGCCGAGAGGCCGGGGGCACCCAACCTCCGAAGGGGCCCGAGCGAGCCCTAGGCTCCAGGCCCCGATAAGCGGCCGCCAAGGAGTGAGCCGGTGTGTACCTGGACGCCCACCCCCAGACACAAAGAACCACCAACGCACCGACACCTGAGGGAGTCCGCCACTGGCAGGGGAAGTGGTGGTGGGCGGAGATAGGCCTCCAAACCTTGGAGGGCCTGAGGTGTCCCCAGAGAGGTGGCGTCTGATACCCAACCTGACATATAGACACAGACATACAGGCACACACAGACACAAACATCCATTCCCCCCTCCCCATGCTCTCATATGCACTCACTCCACACTCAACCAACGTGGAGACAGACATAAAGAGAAGCGTACTCTACAAACCGGGTCTAGGTACCTTTGCCCCTGGAGGGGGGAACTGCACCCAGACCCAGGTGGTGTTACCCTTTTCCCTGCGGTGGGGAGAGGCAGACCACCCCGACTCCGTAGCAGCAGGGAGGCCCCACACCCCAGACCGCAGTCGGACGGCCAACTCCTCTTAGCCCTCCCGCTCCAGCAGGCCGCAGAGAACGGGGGTGGGAGAAGACTCCAAACCTCCCTCCACCCGCTCATTGTAGTGTTGATGCATGTGTGTTCTAAGGTGCAATTAAAACCCAGGAGGGCATGGAGCTACCTGCCAAGGAGCAGCAGGTAAGCGCATAGTCCCTCCTGCTAGCCCTCAATGTCTAAGTGTATTTAAAATTGAGAGGTGGGCAACGACGCCAGGGGTGAGGTGTACACCCTGATGTAATTTGGACTCCGTGATTGTGCCCACCCCCAAGATCCTATATGTATGTGTAATGAGAGTGTGAATAATGTGAATGTCTAAGTTGTGGGATAAAATTGAGGCAGAGGCAGCCAGAAGGGGACAGGGGGGGGGGGGGGGGGGTAGCCTCCTCTGCACCCTGGTGATATACCCCTACTCCAAGGCCCTGCATGTGTGGGTGGTTGTGGTGGAGCGGGAAGAGGGAGGCAGCTGGAGATGGGGAGGGAAGGAAGGGAGGGGCAGGTAACAGTAGGCACTCCCATACTCCGCGACCCGCCAGGGAAAGGGGGCCCAGGCCCATCCAGACCGGGGCCCAGTGCAGCAGCGCCCCCCGGCCCCACAGAGCCCGGGACAGTCCACCCAACCCCACCACAGAGAAAACTGCACCCACCCCACCATCCACTCATCTTCCAGACTACATAAGACAGTAAACGCCCAGGCTGAGATCTTCCTCCACCTCTCCTGTATCTCCCCCTCCTGCAGAGAGAGTTCCTGAAGGGAGGAAAGCTCCTGCAAGATGTGACCATCTCCCCCACCAGTTGAAGAGCCCCCCAGGCGGCTCGACGCACCGGCGGCACCCTGCTCCAGGGCTGGGCCCCCATGCACCCACCCGCCCACAACCCCGGCAACACACCAACCAGGACCCAAGCCCCCAAGGCCCGGCCCGGGCCCCAGCCCAGAGACGGAGCACCCCCAGAACCCCACGCCCATCCCGGACCCACCCAGGGGCAGCCAGGTTGCCAGGTCAGTAACCCACGTCCGTCAGCACAGACCCTCCCCTAGCCCCGCTGCACGCAGCCGCGAGGAAACAGTCACCTGAGAGCCAACAGAGCCCCCAACCGGACATGACCGCTACCCCGGGTTGAGCCCCCCAAGGAAGATGCCTCCAGTGAACCCCCCGACGCCCTAAGCCTGTCCCTACCCCCACACCAATCACAACAGTGAAGGCGGGACCAAACTATGACCCCCCACCCCCACTAGGTGATGGAACTGATAAAAGGAGCCCAGAGCAATTGATCTAATGTGGTGGCAGAGGCTGTGTCAAGACTAATGTAATCTAATAGATAATTTCTATATTGGTTAGAATTAAGATTATTTTTATTTTTCCAGTTCATGAGGACTGTTTTCTTGGCTATGCATAGGGCAGTGAAAATCATATGGGCTATATTCTTTTCTGAAGTGACATTATCTAAGCTGCCCAGTAAACACACTAAGGGGGAAGTTGGAATGTTACATTTCAGACACTTTGATAAGTCTTCACATATCTCGCGCCAAAACTTTTGCACTGGTGGACAGAACCAAGGAGCGTGGATGTAATTGTCTGGTGTATTGCCTTGACAGTGTGAGCAGTTGTTGGAAGATGTAAAGCCCATCTTGAACATCCGATGACCTGTATAGTGCACTCTATGAAGTATTTTGTATTGTATTAATTGTAGACTGGGTTTTTTAATTAATTTAAAGGTTTTTAAGCAAATCTGAGACCAGAAGTTTTGGTCTAAGCTGACTGATAAATCTGCTTCCCACTTTGCAATAGGAAGTGATATTGATTCATCTAATTTAGAAAGTGTTCTGTATATTTTAGATAATAATTTGGGGGATTTAAGAGTAAGAAAATGTGCTGCACTTAGTGGTGTTTGTAATTCAACTTGACTGAGGTTAAATTTCTTTTTTACTATGGATTTAATTTGTTGATATTCTAAAAATCTTGTCTTGTTGATCCCATATTGTGCAACTAGTCTGTCAAATGGAATAAATTCTGTTCCCTCTAATATATGTTCTAAGTATTTAATTCCTTTACAACTCCATTCTGGGAAATTAATCATATTATTGTTTTGTAATATGTCAGGGTTATTCCAGATAGGTGTACGTTTGCATGGGATTAATGAAGACTCCGTTATTTTTAGAAACTCCCACCATGCTGTCAGAGAAGAGCTGATGTTGATACTTTTAAAGCATTCATGTCTTTTGATGTTTGAGCTAATAAATGGTAGGTCTGAAATCTCTAGATCCTTGCATAGTGCCTGTTCAACATCTAGCCAGGGCTCAACTAAGAAGGTATGTTTTAACCATTCTGAGATGAACTGAAGCCTGTTGGCTAAGAAGTATTGGTGAAAATTAGGCAGATCTAATCCTCCTCTATCCTTGGTTCTTTGTAGCGTTTTTAAGCTGATACGCGGGGGTTTATCTTTCCAAAGGAATTTGGAAATATATGAATCCAGAGATCTGAACCAATCTTGTGATGGTTTGTTAGGGATCATCGAAAATAAGTAATTTATTTTTGGCAAGATCATCATTTTTATAGTGGCGACCCTATAGATGGCACTTTCTTAAAGGGAGCTGGCATTTTCATAAGCTGAAGAAACACCCCGATGCACCATGCATGACAGCTAACAGAATTAGGCTTTAATTGATATGAGAGTTCTCCTATAAACCTGGTAGAGACAATGAAGAAGGCCAATGAGGGTTGAGGGGGGAATTAATTTGTAGAGCAGATGTTATTTACTGCCACCATAGACAGAGGAGGGGAGCGTGAGAGGACCAGGAAGGTAGTGAGAAAGAATATTCATAATTTCAAATTTACATTTCTCCGCAGAGCCGATAAGGAAGCGTAAACAAAATCTGCAGTTGAGATCAGCCTCGAGGGACAGAGCAAAGACAGATTCTTTATGTGGGGGCTCAAAGTTTAGCAGTCTCACGAAAACAGTATTACAATAGGAATACTGAATCGAGCATGACTCAGGCTGCTAAGACGTTATAGCACATGTATTTCTTTGCCATAGGTAATTATGCAAGGGAAAACATTTTTCAGCCAACAGACGTATAGCATAATTAGCTGACTGACATTATGTAACAGTTCTCAGAATCCAATAAATCATTAGTTTATCAATAAATTGATAATTTTTTTTTCTCCAGTGAAATAGCTGAAAAAGATTGCACCAGTTTGGAGCAAGCATTCAGACATAAGTGCAATTGCTTTGTATTAGACAAACTACAAAACCGCTGTTTTTATGCCCGCAAAATGTTAGTTGGAAGCTGTTTACTGCCAATGTTAAATGTCAGTAATAAACATTTGTAAACAGATTTGTATTCTTTGTCATTTGATTTACCGCAGTGGAAACATTTCTGCTTCAGCAGCTTTACATTTGCAGACTGTTGCACACATTGCAAAGCTACGTGAGAATATTCAAGTGTGTTTACTGTGGTAATGGCGCTTGAGTTCTGCTGTTCCTCACAGCTGACGCGAAGTGGTTTGGCGGGGTTTCTTGGTGAGACAGAAACAAGAGAAGAAATCAATGTTGTGTCTTTCAAAAGTGTTACTCATTCTTTGTGAATCATGTAGCGAGACATCCTCACTCGCTTCTTTTGTTTTCCTCGGTCTTTCTCTTTTTGCAGACTTTCTTTCTGCAAGTCGTAGTTTCCTCTTTACTCTCTGCGTCTTTCTCTCTTTCACATGCACAAAGCTGTGTTCAGGAGAGATACACCTTTACATCTTGACAGCAGGCTTGAGGGTGCAGATGGAATTACACAATCTCACACACGCACACACTCACACGGACACACACACAGCAATCCAATTTGCCACAGTACACTGCTGAGAAACAAAGTCTGTCTTGCTGTAACTCTGCTAGTCGCCCTTTACCCCCTGTCTTGTGTTGACACACACGCACACACACACACACATGCACAGGCACACACACACACAATCTCACAAGTTCTCAACTATAATGCCGCAAACACAGAAAAGCATGTGTGGCTGGGATCCTTCACACCCATCTGGTGCCCATACTGATGCTGACCTAAAGCCAGGTATACACTCTGCAGTTCCAGGCCTGCTGTCACAGACCAAATGTCTTTGGTCATATTTCCAAAATGACAGCCCTGCTCCGCAAAGTAACAAAGGTTCAGGGTTTGTTGTCACAACAGTTTTGTGACCAAAGATAGCCTGGAACAATATTCTGATAGTGTCAAAAATTTAGTATGACCCTCTCACAGTGTGACTGCCCCTATGACCTGCGGCTACTAATCAACCGTTTTGCCCACAGCAAGATATATTTGAGTTGAAGGAGCAGAAGCTTTATTTTTTATGATCTATCCTTCAGCTGTTGTAACCACGTATGACTGAAGTAACGAGAGGAAAACAGTAGTGTCTCTCAGCCAGTCTCTCATTATACATTATTATCATAAAGTGTGAATGCATCAAATATGATGCACAGCCAAGTTTATTAGATCCATGCTGTACATTGTGGTGTGTAATTAACTAAGCTCGCTGTGGTTTCACAGTCTGTAAGCGCCATAATGAAACAAATGAGTAACTGGTGACCCTAGCAACCCATATTTAATATAGATTTGTTTAAGTCTGTCCTTTTAACTAAACGTTCAGACATCAAATATCCAAAGAAACACATTCAGCATAGTATCTACTGTAATGCAACCTTATATCAGACTAAACAAACATCTGTGTAGGTTCTCAGTCATTCAGGTCATGGTAGTCTTGAAAAGTAACTTGAAAAAGAAGACGACTGGACTTCTTTAAGTCTGTGAAGACATTTCACCTCTCATCCAAGAGGTTTCTTCGGTTCAAATAGTGGAGAGCCACGATATTTGAGCCCTACTGGAGGTTTTACAATGACCTGCCATTTATCACATGAGCCACACTGTGGGGAAAAAAAGGTGTGAGTTATTACCATCGCTGGGGGTTAAGGGGGACAACACTACAAAAAACCTTGCCTCACCTTTTCATTTGACCTGCAGAGGTCACCTGAAGCACTGTGGTTGAAGAGCCAGGGAAGAGTTCTCAAAACTGAATTCTAGGTGACTGATAGCTGATGTTGTGAGTAGGGCTGGGCTATATCATACTGTTCACTGTAATACTTTACATACATTATAATGGTATAATGTTAGGCAACGATAGGAAAATGAAATATCGCGATAGAATATGGGTAAAACGCGCATGTGCAGTGCCTTTGTTTTCATAAGCACATGGCGGAAAAGCATGGTGGCACGGTGGAAAATGAGGAGGGCGAAAGTGGATTGTTGAATGAAACGGATGAACCAGAATTGGTTTGTAAAAATGCTGCAACTTCAGTGGTGTGGAACAAACCAGTTCCACACCACTGAAGTTGCAGCATTTTTCGTCCGTCAGATACACAACAAAGCACTTTTTTAGGTAGAGCATGCTAGCGGGCCGTCGTTATTACCGTGTTTTTTGGAAAATCAATCCTTTGATTTTTCTGAAAATCGACAGTGCCCCTTATAATCCCGTGTATCTTATGTATGAATTCTGGTTGTGTTTACTGACCTCGAAACGATTTCATGTACTACACGGCACTCGAAAATCTGTCAAATGTTTCAGTACGACTTTGACAAGCTACGAAGCCGCACCGCTTGATGGATTGTCGGAGCATTACGGCTATCGTAGGCAGGAGCCTGGCGGAGTGATACATCCTGTGCTTCAACATAATATTACCGTATTGTGTGTGCATAACCTCTTTTTAAGTTTTGTGGATATTATACATGGTTATGCTGAGGATATGCCGGCCAGTTTCCACTGGAAATGCCTTTTGGTTAAACTGTCAGCAAGGAATTTGCATTTGCACGGTTAAATTTTTATATAACTTTAATGCACATAAAAAACAGCTGCTTGTTTAAGTGAAAATACACTGATGGTTTTTTTTTTTGCACTAATAAAGTTGTGGAGTTGTAAAGCATTTTGTCTAGTGTCAATTATATCGTCAGTTATATCGTTATCGCAAATATTCAAATGTATATCGTGATAAAAATTTTTGGTCATATGGCCCTGCTCTAGTTGTGAGTCACCGTTCTCAAACAGTGATGGCCATTCACAGTGCACATAGATGGTCTCCCTCACTCCTCTTTCAAACCATCCGTGTTCTCAGTCCAACGTGTAAACATTGGCATCTTTGAAAGAGTGACCTTTATGTTTTAGACGTCAAAGCATAAGCATGACATCAAATGCTGTCATGAGCCAAGTGTTATCTGTTAAAGGTCTAATTCCAAGCAAAGGATCACCCTCTGTATCCAAAAATAACATACTGTAGTGTGGCCATAACCCTTTTTTTTAATTTAAATACAAGTCTTTGTTCCTCCAAACCATGTGAACCGTCACTACTCTTATTAACAACATTATGACAAACTGTGCTAATAACAAAAAACTGTGCTTTTTCCCCTGGAGCCATAAAACACATCTCTCCGTAATAAAAATGAATGAAACATTTAATTACACATTATTGCATCAAATCTTTTCTTCTTCTTCTTCTTCTTCTTCTTCTGTAGACTCCACCAACAGTCTTGCTGTCGTTGTGGCTTAATTAAGAAACTCATTCAGCTCCAGCAGGAACCCCTTACTCAGTTACCCAGACATTTTACAACACAGTGGTGCACTCTAACAGCCTGTAGAAGGAAAAAACAGCATTGCTATAAATCTCAGAATAAAGTTTGAGAGTAAAACATAAATATTTAGATAAAGAGCAGCCAGGAGGGGAACAGATAAGACTGAGATAGTAATAAGAAGACAGAAGTGATCAGAAGGAGATAGAGTGGTGGGACAGTACTAGGACAAGGACAAGGTGTCTTGTCAAATCAGGGAGACATGCAAAACACTGCAGGACATCTACTCAGGGGAGTCTAGTGTGTGCGTGTGTGTGTAGGGGGGCAAACAGTCGGACTGGTACAATAAAAGAGAAATGCTGAGAACAGGGTGACCGCTTGAGAGCCTCCTGAATTATTTAGCTTCTTGTTCAACTTTTCAGCAGTACTATTTTAGCCTGTACGTGTCCCATTTTGGCCGGGACAGGAGCTTGGACTTGTGTATGCTGTAGATCTCTGTGTTTGTGTGAATGGGTGACCAGAGCAGCTCTACTGCAACAAAGGGCAAAAAACGGCTTCGTCCTCAACTAACCTTTTTCTAATTGTAATAGTTGTAATAACAGAGCACTGACAGGTCGAAAAGAAAAAATGGTCACCTGGACTTAGTGAGTGTATTAAAACTGAAGGAAAAAAAGAGCAATTGATGTGGAACAGGGCAAGAGACTGTGAAAGACTGAATTCAATCAGAGAGAGTCAGAGGCATGAAGAGAAAGTCTAAGACATTTTGGGCAGACGCAATGTTTTATTCCTTAGTTCTGCTTTTAAAGCGTTAGGCCAAGTGGTAGCCTTGGAGCGATTGTGGAAGTGCCAAAAACCGGAGCTCCTCAAATCGCCACTCGAGGATGACTCCAAAAGTGAATCATTCCAAAAAATTCTTCCATCTTAAAATTCCAGAAGAAAAGGACACATGTTTTTTCCTTCTTTATATAACTTTCTCATTTAAATTGTAATAAGGTTTAAAGTTTGAGAAGTGGGTGCCAACACTCTTGCTATAGCTATATATAATACTAACCAGTGACCGGGACCCTGTATTTGTATTTGTAATGTTGATGCTTTTTGAAGCATTTTTGTAAGCAACAACCGGACCAGTAATATGGGCTGCCCAATGGTTACGCACATTGACTGTCAATGATGTCTGCGATGCAGTTTTGGTGAGTGAAATTCAAATAAATTATCTGTATGTTACTAAGTAGGCCATTCCTGCACCTTCAATTAACGAGTATTATATTTGATTGGCAGTTTAATGCAATGCTGTCAAACCATTTAGCTTTTATGAGCTGCACTCGAGGCCCTTTTAGCTGATGCCACAGAGACAGTTTAGTAACCACATGATCCCACCTGCATCCATATTTTTCAGTCTTGACCTTATGATGCATTCATGGTTCAGATGTTTCATTGGCAGTATTTCCCCACCACAAAAGTGCAGTCAACATAGTCAGAGAAGCCTTTTTAAGTGAAGGTTATTTCAAACACCCATTTGGCCCATCATTTTTCTGCTAGCTAAGGGGACAGCTGCTGTATTTTTGAGGGAAGAAAAACATTTTAATCTTGTGAAATTTTACTCTCAAAGATGGAGAACAATTTAAGAAAGAAAGAACGACAGAAGAAAAGTTGGTATTATTCTCTTGGGTAAAGGCTGCTCAGCAAGTGTCATCAGATAAACAACACATGCAGAGCTTGTGTCTAATATTCTTATTTATTTGCAGGGAGTTTTTCCTTCCCACTGTTGTCAAGTGGGTCATCTAATTCTTAGGGATTTCTTGTATTATTGCAGGATCTTTAACTTACAATATAAAACACATATAGTAAAATTGAATTGAATTAAATTAAATTAGGGAGTGATTTTTAGTTATATATCGGATCTGTACGTGACCTATTACTTGAGTTATCCTCGTTCTAAAACGTTTCTGAAAGCAAATTAAACCATAACAATCCCTGTGTTTTGGTAACGTTTATTCTAGGCAGTAAGTGGCGTAAAGGAATTTATTATTTGCGGACTGAAAGATAAAAAAATGAAGTATATCTAGGTAAATTAAAAAAAACGTCTTTAAAGTCCAGTGTTTTGTTATTGTACTGGTGATATCCATGAAGCCCTAATCTCTGAATACTTTTCAACATCTGGAAAAGGCCGATGCTCAGTCTGCTATAAAACCAGTGTCAGTGCCCATACCGAGCCACCATCAGTCTGGTGCATCCTTGCAGAAAACTACCTGCCTCATATATGATGCATTTCAATAACAAGAAAACTCCCAGAGAAGCACTTCGGTTTCTCAGAAAACATTATGAGTGTAATACTCATCAGGTAAGGTCATCAAAAGTCATCAAAATCAATAGTTTTTTGTTGATCTTCTTCTACTTTCTTTTTTAAAATCCTGTATTCACTATTTAAGGATCAAGAGAGCAAATCAAAATGGGAATTTAGGGGGTTTAGCTAAGAGCAGCAGAAAAGTCATTATAATCTGTAAGCTTCCTTCTCTAGACATGAACATGTCATGTGCCTTCATTGCCTTCCAACAATGGATCAAGTATACATCCATACTTTTCTTTTTTTCCATAAAAAACAATTCTTAGGTTGTTGAGAAGCTTGCCAGCAAACTTAAAATATGGAAATATTATTTGTATTTAATCATAGATGAACCAGGACCCAAGTTTTTAGCTTATTTGTTCCCCCTGTTGCAATCAGAAATAATGCTGATGTCCAGCTATTTGCATTAATCATTTAATATGGCTACATGCTGTGTATCACTGGACCTTGCTTTGTCCTTATCCAAAAATAAAAACAGTTGTATGACAGCTCAATAAAAGCAAACCATGAAGTCTGAATAAGATGGGCTATAACAATGATAAAACTGCTCATTCTTTTCAGTTTTGGTCAACACTCCTGCAATATTTTCAGAACTGTAAGAAACCAATACAGGCTCAGAAAGGCATACAAAGCCCACACAGAGATGTCTTGGCTAAGGAGGCTGAAATGTACAACAAATACCTAATATCTCTAATACCTCAGTCACAAAGGCTGCTGGTACAAATTTGTGTTCCCCGACTGGATGCTTGAGTGGTTGCTATAGACCTTTATCCCTAGTGAACTGCCCCCATTGCCGGTTTACATCGCACTTTTCACAGTTTCACAACTGTGTAGCAAAGAGTTGGCAGACATGTCCGCATCTTCCATGTATACTTTGGGCAGTTTCAAGGAGATGCTAAGCGGAGCTCCGTATACTAGCAAAACCATGCTGGCTCACAACTGCTTGCCAAATGGTTAGGGAATACACATTTGTCTAACAACCAGTGATTACCTGAGGGCCACTTTAGCAATGGGGCTTAGCAATCAATTTCACAGTGACTGACAGCAACCACTTGCAACCAGTATGGGAATGCTAATTTTCCCCTAGCAACCAGATGGTTGCCAACTAGGCCTCTGCAACCAGAACTCATGTGTGCCATGTCTGTGCAACTTTTCTCTAATCATCTTGGTTTATCTTGGTTTCATATTTTTTTATTTTGTTCTTTGATTTATGTGGCTTTTGGGATATGGTGTCGAAATACAGTGGAGGTGAATGGTGTGTAATTTGTGATACAGAAATTACAGCAGAAATTACACAGCTGCCATGAGAAATCCAAACAAAGGCAGCTATTGCCATAAACATTTACTCCACAAAATCAGCCATTACATGTTATTTTCAGTATAAACTAGTTCTACTGGAAAGATTTGCAGAGTATCCAGAGCAACAGCACCGCTGTCTCTGAAAAAGGCACATTGCTGTTTTACATTTTTCAGTGTATGAGGGTTGAAGTTTGAATGTGAAAATATTGCACTGAGTAACATACATCACTACCTGACATATTTTTCAGAAACAAGAGGGAAACATCCTGGATCATTCAATACCCAGTGATGACATGTGACATTTTGGATAGATTATGTGTTGCAAGTGTTTTCTTGGTATTATTGGCGAAAAGATGATGACACACTTACCACTAACTGTGACATTAAGCATCCTGTCTGTATGAATCCAAACATACATGCTTGAACTCCTGAATGTATTACCATTGTTTTTGTCTGTGATATCCAGAAGTGTGTTGAATCTATATATGTGTCTGTATGTGTTAGAATGTGTGCGATTACACCTGTAAATAGCTAAAATGAGGCTTTACACTGGGTGTATAAAGTATTATCAGTCCAGTTTTCAGCGAGTCCCCCCATTAGTCTAGATATGAGGGTGTGACAGTACCAGATCGCTAGGATCTATGGGTGGTAAAAATAGACTGCGAAGCAGCTGTAGCAATTTGTAGGCTGGTACCAACACAATCTGTCTGTAGTCACACTATCTGTCTGCAGTATGAGGGACACAGGAAGCACAGCATCCATAAATCATCCTTTAACTTCCCGGGTTAAAGAATCGATGGATACACCAAAGCTTTTATGTGGAGTTAAATTTATACAAACTAGTTCTTGTCAGCAATATGTCATTGTCTTATACTGGGAGAACTGGGAGTGAGCAGTGTGTTATCAGTCCAATTTGTAGAACTTGTTCTAAGTCAGTCTGCTGCTTCTAACACTTTATTTTGAAAAGGTGACTCCACCATTACCAGAACTCTGTGTGAGTGTATTAAAAAACATGTAAACACTTCCAAAACCGGTAAAGAGATTGATTGATCAAAAGAGCTTGAAAAAAAAAATACTGCTTGTTGTTACCACAAATTACTTGATTTTGTCCTTTTTGTTCTTTCTGCACATGTGAAAAATTCACCATCTTGGTGTTTTTCCAGTGACTTGGTGTTAATGTCGGTCCAAATGACCAGTCACACTTACAAAGGGAAATGAATCCCACATGAGGCACTGAGGTTTGTGCCTGATGTGAAATCAAAAGTCTTTCTTTCCCATGCATTCACACCTATCACACGGCATCACACCATGACCACTGACCTGGAACAACATAAACTGTTCCTTTCTGTGTCTCTAACCAACAACATGGACTATGCCACTGATACCTATGTTAACAGGACTGACAGACGGATTTAGTCAGCATACAAATACATCAAGTTAATCTTCATTTAGCTGCATCTTTTCATCTTTCACGCATTTAATATAGTTGTCCGGCAGGCATTTCCTATCCTGCACGGACCGCACGGTTCTATACTGAGGAAGTTTTGGGAGCAATTGGATCACATTCAGTCTGGTATGAGAAACAGTCGTGCTTTGCCATTTACTGTTACATACAGATGTTATACTGTACAAAGACGAGTTTGTTTTCTCCATAATGATTCCAGTCAATTACCTCAGAAGTATTTTGCACATCTGTGAAGCTCAGGCAGAGCACAGCATTGACCAAAACTGTGTGCCAATAAAGTAAAACTTTGTAGGTGTATCAATATTTTTCTCATTTTCAGACCTTGAAACCTTGGCAGTGGATCTAATTACCACACACAGCAGTGAAAATCAAAAACACGGCCCTAATGACTCCGTTTTTTTCTAGGGGAAAAGTCATTAAAGGAAAACAGTGGACAAATCCTTTGGGGACTGACAAATGTCAGAGCATCTTTGCTCTGCGTGTGAATGTTTTTATAATATTTAATGACAAACAATTTAGTAATTATTTGAACATTTGAGACTTGACCACAGTGGCACACCAACCCACTAGCAGGCAACTATTCGCATCCCCAGAGCCAATAACTTAAAAGAAAAACGAATCTGAAAACTCTCGCCAGTGACAGAAACAAACTAATTACTGGTTTCCTAATTTGAATAAATTATCTGTTTTTCAGTTGTCGCACTCATCAAGCGCGCTATCATCTGCTATAACAAATGGCAGCTCATTACACCAGTGAGTCACCATCCCCACCAGCGCTCCTAATGGTTTGGAATCAGTCCCACAATAGTGACATCAACAGTTTTTGATTTCAAATCTGTCAAAGTGAGCAAAAAAGGAGGGTGCTGTCTCAGGACTAATCAACAACATCTTGATCGCTGACACAATGACATACAACGCACACAATAACACGCTTGATGAAGAGAGATCAGAGGGCAGACAGGAGGCGTGGACGATCGGGGATTGCGCGATCGCGAGACGTGGCGGCGAGGTAACGACAAAGAGAGCGGGAGAAGCTTTAGACTGAGACGGATGAAGTAAAAAGACAATTGGATGTGAGATCTGTGCGAAAGAGAGAGAGAAAGAAGCGGAAAGAAAAGGAAGGGCGAAGAGAGGCCGGGGTGTTGGATGATGGATTGGAAGAGAAAGGAGGCTGCGCGGGGATGATTTGACAGATAGCTCGTGAGTAACGGCAGGCCAGGGGCAAAATAGCTCATTGCTAGAATTACACAGGAGGGGGGCCCTGCCTATGTGATTGTGTTTGAGTGAGTATGTGTTACACAGCAGCATAAATACACAGTAGCGCTCTGTGTGCGTGTACTGTAGGTTTTTCTGTGCATACAGGGATCCATATGGAAGATATATGTCAGTGCAAGGAAGGATGTATGAGGCATCAGTGGGAAAAGAAAAGACGGCAAATACACTGATGGGGGGTGGGGGGTGGATGGGGATCAAAGGGCTGCGACAAAAGAGATGTGAAGAAGAAAAAGAGGACAAGGGAGAGGATAAAACAACTGCAAGGAGATAAAGAGGTGTGGTAAGGTGACAGATTATGAAGACACCCACACACACACACACACACACACACACACACACACACACACACACACACACACACACACTGCTAACTCGTGCTGAGAGACAGATAATGAAGTATTGATATGACAGGCCTGTAGGTGAGATTCTCTGCACCTTTTCATCAGAGATTAATCCCTTAGCATGCTTAGGGTCATCATATCTCACCATGAGAAAACTAGGTATATGAACCCATACGCTCAAATAGAAAAAGTTATCTAGGAGGAAGACAGTGATGGTGAGAGAGATACTTTCTCAAGTATTATGGTTTTTTTTCTCTTTTTTTCTTCCAGTCATTCTTGAGCCATCACAAAGTCACAGTCACACAAAGAAGAGATCCCAAACAACACCAGCTCCAGTATTTCCTGCTGGTAGAGACAAAAAAGACCCCCACAGTTCAAACCTGCACCAATTCTTTTGTTCCAAATCAGCACAGTGCCAGCGGGTGAATTTTACCCTCAGAAAATTCAGAATTGCCATTATTGTTGCCCAAATGTGATTGCGTCTTTATATTGTTCATCACCTTTATTCTCACATATTGATGAAAGGCTCATTAGAGAGGAGAAATGGCAGGAGTAAAAATAAAAGTCTGCCAGGGCAGTTAGGCAGTTACTCCTTTGGAAGCAAGAGAACTGGGAAGTAGTACAGAAAGGAGGCCAGCTGCCAGACAGAAGTCAGACAGGTGAGGGAGGAAAGGAATGGGGCAAGAAAGAAACCACACAGGTCAGACAGAATGAAGCTAGGCGGTGTGAGGATAAAGTCAGTTGGCCAAGCAGGAAACTTGGAGCTTTCATTACAGAAAAGAAAATGGCAGAGTGAATCAGCAGCATCTTTAACATTCCCATCCTCTCTCTCACTTCCAGACCTGAATGGGCAGGGTTTGAGTGGCTGCTGTGCAAGCTCTTGCTCGCCCATGCATTTGTGTTAGTCAGCTTAGAGGGAATGTGTACAGCTCTGTAATAACAATGTTTAATATGTGAAAAAAAGAAAAGAAAATGATATGAGGATTAGAATTTGTGCTCTGTACACAATTAAATAGGCTGCACAGAGCTTAGGCACAAAGTAAAGAGATCAGTGCAGATCAATGCACATTCAATGGGAACAGAGGATTTGTGTTTCATTGCCTCAAATGTATAATAGATATGCATAGATGAAATGTATAGTAAAACCACACACACACACAGAGCCAACATACACAGAAATGTATGTCAATAGAAACCCACACAGACACGCGCGGTGCTATTATCGGCTTTATTCTTTTATATTAGGCTCAGTCAAGACTTTTAGCCCCAACAGCCCACATATAGGCAACATGCATGAACACATGCACTGATACCAAGAGCATTCAAATTGTGTAACATGCTGGTTTTATGTAAGTGTGTAGCACACCCACTCCTTGGGAGCTGACAGTTCGCAGAGCACTGAGGTGGAGAGGAAGGAGAGAGCGGCAGAGAAAGACAGAGGCGGAGTGAAAGTAAGCCGGAGGGAGACGATGACACGGAGAGGTACAAACAAAACAAGGAAGTGTGGCGAGCTGAAGTAAATAAATAAATCAAGGTAAATAATAAAGGTAGATAAAAATGTACACTTTGTTTCAGTCTTACTTAATATACAGCAATGTGTGCACAATAACTTGCTGACATTCAGTTGTGTTTAAAAAGGAAACATTATTATATTATAGTTTATGATTGCGTTCTCACACAATTTCAAATTTCTGTGCTCTTAAATTTGAACTTTCCCCTGATAAATGTTGAGATAATCTGAGTAGTAAGAAAAATATAAATAGTAATGCAAAAACTTCACCGCTGTGGGATCAATAAAGTCTTATCTTATCTTATCTTATCTTATCTTAATAAGTGGAAAAAAAAACTACTACCTCACAATAAAAGGGTTCAGTTTATTTGGACTTTCTGTCTCTCCTGTCAAGTGAAAAGTGTTGATTTCTGTTTGTTGTTGGCAGACCTTAAACTACATTTAGGTGTGCAATGAAATATGTTCATCTGGTAGTCCTGAGAGTAATCCCCTTCTCCCACTGCAGCACAGGAAAACTAAATAAATGTGCTAAGCTCTTGAGTGATCTGTCTAACACCAACAGGCATATTCAAATGCTCTCCTTCAGTTTGATGGAGCAGAAAATGCGAGGCAATTGCATCACCCCTTTGCCACCAAGCAGGGTGTTGCATTTCCCTCCATCTGCTCTAAGTGAAATATGTGATGTTCCACCATCTATCACCACAGATTCTCATTTAGCCTGGATGCTGCTGCTCAAGCTGTGAAACAATGCGCCTGGAAAAGACGTCAAACGCAACACAGCGTGTAAATAAATACAAAGCATGCTCAGTGTCCCTACGTTTGTTACGTTACACTAGCTCACACCTCTTCTAGACACATATTTTACTAGAAAAGTAAGAGTCTGGAATGTAATACACCAATACACCAGCATGAAGAACACAAAAATAATTGCTGACAATGCATCAGCTACGACTTACAAAACTTTCGCCAGCTTTGACTCTATAATAATGCAACTTCATGAATCTTCCTACTGATTTGGAGAAAGTTCAACATCTCTGACGAGCTCGGTGGAAAAGCACATACAGATCATTTGATTGTTATTGAGTTTAAAAACTTAAAATTTGGCAAAATGACAGATTTGCTGAGTGAAAACACATCCTGCAGGTGGGAAAAGCTGTAACATTATTACATGAAATCATGGCTAGTTAGCCTTTGAATAACACTGGCTCAGACTGAGTGCACACAAGCAAAGGCAACAAGTCTGCATATATAAATTAGATGACAATTATTTTAAAACCTTTGCCAAACTGTCTGACAGGTTGCCTCCCAACAGGCAATCTGAGCATCTTGCAATTGAAAGCCATTGCCCAGGGCTTCAAGGTATTGTCACGACAACTACTTGCAATCTGTTGCACAATGCAAAAAATTGCAATCGCTGTGCTTGAAATCCAAGCACAGTGTCCATTAAGTGTGTTGGTGAGATATCATATATTGGCATATGACCAGCACTAATGGCATTGCCACAGAGCGACACAGGCACAGGCAACCGAACACAAAAAACAGGGAGGAATCTGTGATGTGTGTTTGTGTGTTTCTGGCCACCTCGTCATTAAAGAATGCGACACATTCACCTGCTCCCTTTCAAGCACTCCGCTCCCCTTATTCCAGCATTTCCCCGTTTCTCCGTCTGCTTTCCATTTCCTTTTTTTCCTTCACCTTTGTTGTTCTCTGAAGCTGGAGTACAATGGCTCCTCAATCTGCTTTCAATTTGGTTTTCCTGCCTTTCATTTCCATCACGATCTTTCCCGTTTTTACTCCCCCCCCCCTTTTTTTATTCAGTGTATTTATCTCCTAACAGCTTTTGCCTATTTTAATTTGCTTTCAACGACACCTTTCCCCTGGATTTCACATTTGCATGTCTCTCCCTTCTGAACGCTGTCCATTTTTTTTAGCACACCAGGCCTTCAACATTCTGATTTCTAGCACTTTGTTGTAGCATTTCAAAACCGAGGGTGAAGACCCCGTTCTGTGCGTGGTTGCAACAGGTGTTACAAAATGATTAGAGGATTTAAAAAACAAAAGAAAGAAGCATGTTCTCTCTACAAAATATCTCTTTGTTTTTTCCCCCTCCCTTGTTACACTCATCCTCAAGGCCAATGCCTGGTGGGGGCTGCTTAATAGCTTAAATAGATAACTATAGTTAATTATAACTAAACCAGGTTCCTAGTTACAATGACTAAAAATATTAATTAAAAGTTTGTGATGGGAATGAACAATAATTCCAGCTTTCACCTTTGTATGTGACAGCCCAGAATAACAAATAAATAATTTATCTTTAGTAAAACTCGTCACTGAAGTCTTGACCTTCACTTTCACAGTGATGTATAAATGATTCAAGGCATATACTTAACAATCCTTCCCATTTTTTAAACATATAATAAGTAAAAACATTTATTACATTTAAATATTTTCCCTATTTACACATGGAAGGATTATTTGGAAGAAGTATTTGAAAGTAGTCAAGTGGTTAATCGATTCATTTATATCCCCAGATAAGCTGTTTTTAAAGTGTGAGATATTCTGTTTAGATCTGGGTGTTTACTGTTACAGAGGCCTTATCACAGCTGTTGTAGAAATGTGTTATGTTATCATCGAACCTGCAATATCTGAGATCTTTGGCCTTATACAACTGAACAGAAGAAACAGTATGAGTGTGCTTTACTATTTTTTGAAGTTGAATCTGGTATCTATGTTTTTATTTCAAAGATTCTTTAAAGAATCACTTTTGAACACTTAACTGATCATTTGCAGAGGTATGGTCTATTAGAGTTCATCATAGCAATGAAACAGCATTAGTGAAGGTTACAAAAGACCTTGTTATGGCTGCTAACAGTGGACGGATCTCTAAGCTTGTGTTCGATCTCAGTGCTGCTTTCAATACTACTGATCATGATGTTTTCATTGAGAGACCAGAAAACACCTTTGGTATTAACAGAAATATGCTATAGTTAGCAATGGCCAGATAGTTTCGAATCGTATCCATCTGATAAAGATTGATTTTTGCAGTTATTCAGTAATTCAATGAGGCAACATTATTGGAAAATACTGTATACATTTTCATTGATATGGAGATAATGGCTACGGTGGTTAGCAGGCACGGTGGTTAGCACTGTTGCCGCACAGCAAGAAGGTCCTGAGTTCAATTCCACCATCAGGCCGGGGTCTTTCTGTGTGGAGTTTGCATGTTCTCCCCGTGTTTGCGTGGGTTCTCTCCGGGTACTCCGGCTTCCTCCCACCGTCCAAAGACATGCAGCTTGTGGGGATAGGTTAATTGATTAATCCAAATTGTCACTAGGTGTGAATGTGCGAGTATGTTACACCCCGGCCTAGGCAACCGGGGTGCAACGTAGAAAAACAAAGATAAGGAAAATAAAACCACGAAGGCTCTCCACCAAAATCCCAAAACGAAAATATCCCATGACGAAAGTATTAACACCCATTCACAACTATTTACAACAGACTATTTATTTACAACAAAAACACCAAACTATTTACAACACGGGGGAGATCGTGACCATGACACACTGAAACACAGGGTTTAAATACATAGAGGGAGCAATCAGGAAATGGACCACAGGAGGGAAACACAGCTGGGGCAAATTAGAACTGACGAGACAGGGAAAATGTAAACTGAACACACTAAGATAACACAGACTTTCAAAGTAAAGCAGGAAATACATAAGTCATGCAAAAACAAAACACTGACACACCGAAACGTAACAATGTGAGTGTGAATGGTTGTCTGTCCCTGTGTGTTGGCCCTGCGACAGACTGGCGACCTGTCCAGGGTGTACCCCGCCTTTCGCCCTATGACAGCTGGGATAGGCTCCAGCGCCCCCCGCGACCCTGAAAAGGATAAGCGGAAGCGAATGGATGGATGGATGGATGGATGGAGATAATGGCTAGCTGTATCTATCTACAAAGGCAGATGGCACAAATCAAAATAACCACAGGCATGTCTTAATCACATAAAGGCCTTTATGCAGTTTTCTTCTTTTAACTTCAGATGAAACTGAGATTATTATATTTTGCTCTAAAAATCTTAGAAACATGATGTCCAGCCCAATACTTACTCTTGATAGCATCACATTGCTCCCAGCAGCACTGTGAGATATCTCTCAAAGACCTCGGTCTAGTTATTGGACATTTATTGTCCAATTTCACATTTATAAATGAATAAGTAAGACTGCAGTCTTTCATCAGTTAAGTATTTCTGAAATTGAATACACCCTGTCTTAGAATGATGCTAAAAAACTAGCTCATGCTGCGCTATTGTAATTTGTTATCATCGGGTTGATCTAAAAGTTTCTGTAAAACCCTAAAGCTAAACTAAAGAGCTACAGCAAGAGTACAGGTATGAAAGAAAGATCATTTCTTTCATTTACTCCCTGTAAAATCCACAATTGATTTAATATCCTTCTTACATACCAAATCTTGAATAATCAGGCCATGTCATATTTTAAATAGTATAGTATCATATTATCGCTCTCAGACTACAGAACTACTTGTTGCTCCTCGAGTTTCTAAAACTAGAATGGAAGGCAGAGACTTCTGTGACAGACACCCCCTCTGTTTTTAAAATAGACTCCAAAACGTTTCCTTTCGATAAACCTTATGGATCAAGTGACCCTAAACAATCCCTTGTATTTGCTGCTACTGTCTCAGACTTCTACAGGACTTAATGTGAGGCACTGAGCATTTCTTCTTCACTCGTCTCTTTACACTCCTCATGTGTTTAAACTACTGTCTCCTCATTCCCTCAGTCTGTGTTTTGTCCTGTCTCCCTGTGCTCTCCTTTTCTTCTCTTATTATTATTATTGTACGGTCTTTACCTCACTTTTTTTTCTTACCCTCATCCCCAACCGGTCATGGCAGAATGCCATTCCTGCGTCTGATTGTACCGGAAGTTTCTTCCTCTTAAAAGGGAGTTTTTCATTCCCACTGTCGCAAAGTACTTGCTTATAGGGCATTGTATAATTGTTAGATTTCTCTCCAGAACACTGTAAGATAAAGATCCTAAAGTAGTGTCTAGGTGACTATTTTGTTTGTTTTTTTACTGTATAAATAAGGCTGAATTGAATTGAAATGAATGTTTTTCCCACAGCTCAGAACGATATATTTAACTGCATTATATATCCACACCAATTAGATGCAACCATGTTACTGATGACAAAAATTACTGTTTAGGGATGCAATTCATAGCATTTATTCAAAATTATTCCCCAACTAATTAATTTCCTGTTAGCATAAACTAACCCACCAAAAAAAGTTATGTGTACACTTGTTCAATTATAACTACCCATATGGAAAAGATGTATATAAATCTTATAAAGTTTGTATCTGTCTTGTGTGAAACTTGTATGAAAAGCATATAACAGTGAAAACAGATATAAGATCCCTTGAAAAATTATATAATGAAACTTGTATGTTTTGGATACTTACTAAAACAATATATGAAAGTAATGAGAAAGTGGCCACTTTCATGAGTTAATCACATATAAGTTTTTACTATTTCTTTTCCATATGGGTAAAGCAACAGCCCACCTGAGTTTTCTTCTTCATTTACTCTCTTACCAATTGTTACTCACTCCCTCTGGTCTGTCTCAAATACCAGTCCCACGTCAGCATAGTGGGAGAAGTTTAAGCCTGCAGACACAGATACAAACAGCTAGAGAGGCTATGGCAAAGTAGCCTCTTCTGTTTTACTTCTTTGAGGTCCACTTGAAGGTCACCACATGGGTGTAGCCGATGCATTGTAATGTGAAGTCACCACAAATGAGTTCATACTGTCACAAAACATTGGCAAGCATGTCGGTGACTGCACAGACCCTCATCCTCACCATCTGATGACCCAAGCAGGGTTCCCCACTCACTCGTTTACCGCCTGGGCTATTCTTGTAACGCCTGCAGTCTCATCAACTCCCAATCTGTAATTGAAGGCATTGAGCCCCAGTTAGTTTATCACCGATCCACTAATGCCGCGTCTTAACATTTCTGGACACAGAAAGGCAAGCAGCTTTCAAGTCGAATGCCTCAAGGGCAAGCAGACGAACTAACTAAATCTGAGGGAGGAAGGGTAATTTAGTGATCAGTTTGCATAAGTGTAGGTCTGTCACAATAAAAAGATGTGCAAATGTCACCACTACACAGCATGAACAGCTCAGCTGTGAGACTTGGATCCCGAAAGTCACGTGCACGTTACTTTGACATGTACCACCCATCTAATCGTGGTTGTAGATGAAGCGTGCCATGCCTAGCACACCAGTGCCATTCCTATGGAGGTATATTGATGAGTTTACCACCATACTGCAAAAAAAAAAGAAGAAAAAAAAGAGAAAAGAACAAAGAATCCAATGAGTCCCAGTTGCGCATGTGCAACATTCGTCAGAACAAGCATAAGAGAGGCACCACCCTGAAATCCACTGGACCAAAGAGATCAGCTACCAACGTCCATGAAGTCGGAAAACAAGGAAAAATCCCAGAACTCCAAGTCCTGTTTGGTCAGACCTGTTTTGGCAGCACGTGGGGGAGCAATACTGAGATGTTTTTGATAATTATTTATCGGTTAATCCCTTTACATTGTCATATTTTTGTTTTTTTACTCTGTCGCATGAAGTATAATTATTATAATTTAAAACGACTATAAGTGGCCTAAAGATCAGTATTAGTTTTGAGTAGTGAGCAATTATTGTCACTTACGGTAGTCTTCTGTTTCCACTAACCAAGACACACATGTATATACCCTCACAGTACACATCAGTTATCCCTCTTTGTCTCATGGGGAACTTGATGGGAACTTGATTTTCTGTGGCACTTCAGAGGCCCTTCTCCCTTAACAACCATCCACTTGAAGAGTAATGGCTCCAATATCTCTTTTCCCCTGCCTGCAGCAGCACATATGCACCAGTTTCCTTCGAATATGATTTAAGTCTTTCCTCACTGTAATAAAACCTGAAATTATTCAGATTTTCTGGATTCCTTTGGTATTCCGACTTTTGAGGATCACTCTTATTGTTCGTGGTAGCCAAATAAACCATGTGACAAAGAAAAAAGGTATCTGAAAATGTTTTGGTTGTACCAGCAGCCATAGCTGCTTTCAAAGCTGAATGAGTATTCATTAAGGTGTCTCTTTTTTGTGAAAAAGAAGTAGGTGTCCATAAATGTTAAACTTTTATCTACCCCTGTTTGGGTATACTATGTACATAGTATGTAAAATCTAACATTATTTCATATTTACTTTTTATATTGGACATGAAGTATGAGGCTCTTTGGTACTACACTTTTCTTTGTTTTCACTGGACTTTGGCTTTATTCTTTTATATGAATACAATGGCCAGAACAAAACTAAGCTAAAACAAAAAAGCTTTTAATTACATGCTTTGTCCAATTACATATCCAGGCTCTCTTATATGTTTTCTACCAAACATCTAAAATGTCTTTTCTCTATTTCCTATCATGATGGTGTCTCTTCACTGTAGACTTTGACATTAATATAAACTAGAGTAGAACAGCACTCTATTGTAATTGCACATATACAACAAAATTATCGGTGCTCCACACCAACTGTGCAGCAATAAAATATAAATAGCAAGACAGCAGGAATACATAAGAAACAGGAGAAATATATACAGTCAAGAGGAATAGGTACAAAACAATAGAAAGGCACACACTGGAGAACAAAGTGCTTGAAAGATGTGCAAAGGACATGGTCTGAGTATAGAGTCCTCAGAGTGAGAGTGGTCTAAGTGATGAGGGTTACTCAGACCAAGGCTCAGATTGGGAAGGTGAATGGGCAGGGGTGGGTTGTGCGGGGATAGTGTTTGTTACAAGTCTGAATGGCCCAGGGGAAGAAGCTGTTAGTTAGTCTGGAGGTGTGAGAGCTGATGACCTGAGGTGCCGACCAGAGGGCAGTGGGTCAAACCGGTGCTGGGTGAAGTGCAAGAGGTCACCTGTGATGGCTCTAGTTTTTCTGAGGCAGAAAGATCTGCAATGGCCTTTTGGGATGGCAGAGGACAGCCAATGTTTTTTGGGACGTGTTATTTACCCTCTGCGCAGTCTTCCTGTTCCCAGTTGCGGCCCCTGTGTACCGAACCCCCAGGCAGTAGGAGAACATGGTCTCCACTGAGAAGGCCTCTAGGAGCTTCTGGTCCAGCTTATTCTCCCTCAAGACACGGTGCAGCCACTGCTGGGCCTTCTTTACCAGAGCGTTTGTGTTGTGGGTCCAGGTGAGATCAGGGGAGATGTGGGAGCCCAGAAACTTGAAGGTGGAGACAGATTCCACTCATTCTCCTTTTATTATCAGACAGGAGTGGACCCGACTGTGCCTCCTGAAGTCCATTATGACTTCTTTTGTTTTAGGGACGTTCAGCTTCACGTTATTTTCTGAACACCAGTGGAACAAGTTTTCTACCTCTACCCTGTACACTGTCCCATCTCAGCCCAACCACGGTTGTGACGTTGGTTTGGTGGGTTGGTGTGCAGCACAGCAGGGGCCTGAGAATGCAGCCCTTCTGTTCAAAGATCCAAAGACCAATCTATCAGGTCAAATCATACTTTTTGAGAAGGTGTCTGTTACGACCCATCTAGGGCCAGGCTTTTGATATGATGACACTGATGTTTATTTAGTCTCTCTGATAGTTTTTTAAATGCTTTTTTCACTTACCTTGGTTTTTGCAGTTCGTATGGAGGTTTTCAGTAAAAACACTTTCACAACACAAGCACACGCTCCAGATTTTGAAAGAACATGAAAGAACAGGCCTTAACTGACCATGAAGCAGTTTGTTAGTCAACTGAATCATTATGTCTGGACTGTGTATAAACAGCCTGTAATTCCTAACAACTTAATGGAATTGTTTCACTTAAACCCGTTTTAATTTAAGATGGAAGTCTGCACTTCAATCACACCTTAATGTTTTCATTTACAATCTACTGTAGTGGTGTATAGACACAAAAATACAAAATATCCATATACTTTTGGACCAACTGCCTTTTCTTGTTTTGACTGTGAGGTTTTTATATTCAGTCACTGGGTGCTTGTTTTTTGCTAGAAAGTTACGAGCTAAATCCTTTCCTGAAGATGATTTTTATAGACATATCATATTGTAATCTGGCAATGTTTAGTGAATATACGGCCATTAAAACATTTTCAGATCTGCCACAGAATGACAGAGAGAGGAGGTAGATGCTGGAAAGGATACAAACATATGGAGATTACACAGTCTTACCAGCAATATAAAAAAGAAAAGAATAAAAGCAGTGAATTTGATTGACGAAAGAAAGGAAAAACAAATACCTGACACAAGTGATTACACAACACTCCAAAACATTTGCATAAGCCTCAATCTTGTTTCTATTGTGGAACAAAGAATGTTTCAGGACCAATCATTCTTCATTGACTGAAATGGGGTTTAGTTGTTTTTGTGTTATTGTGCTTGATGAGTATTAGTGATTTCACCGGGTTAATCAAATTGCAATTGTAACAAGAAGAATAGGGCTTTTGAAGAAATCCTTATGTTGGTTTTTCCAGAAAATATATATCTATGTTCTCATAAAATCTGCGTCCAATAATAAACAACATTAAAGATGCTATAGAGCATTCAGTACCATTCAAATTCAGCATCCAGCAGAACTGCAACTGAGAGCAGAGTCAACTTTAGGCCCTCTAGCAGTGAATAATTCGCTCCAGCTCAGAAAAGCTAGATCAGTGTTGACTCTGGCTGTACCGTGTAGCTGAAGACTGCGGCTTCTATGGCGGAGGAAAATCTGAAAGGTCGCCTCCAGCTGAGTGCACGGACTGCACTCTGCCACCTGGCTTTTACAATGCCGTGTGGGAGGTCACTCTCCAGTCTCTTAACAAACAAAGGGAAGGCCAGTAGTTTAGAAGGGAGTGACTCACATGCACTAAAATGCATGTGTGGCGGAACTGACTAGCCAAACACCGAACAGAGAAATACATCGAAACACAAAACAAGGGAGTCTGTGCTAAGGATGTCTTTACCACGTCTTTACATAGCAATAAAGTTTTATAAACTACAGTAACTCCTTCAAGGAGAGGGTTACTCAAAGATTTGATATTTGTCCAAAGCATTTTTATAATTTCAGGGTCAGAATAATTACACTAAATGTTGTGTTACAGGCTCAAAACCTGAAGTTGGTACCTATAAACTTGTCTTCCACATTTCAAATCCTTTCTCTATGGATGTTAAAAAATGTGAAGATGAACTAAAATGATTTCAAAATTATAAGATGAGCATCAGAGACTCAGTTAGTCAATATTGATATGGTCTGTGGGAATTTTTGAACTATATATATATGCATGCATATCGTGAGCAGCAAATACGTATAGTTTTTAAAAGAGTCATAAAACTCTCACACAGTTTGCTTAAACCTTCACAATCATTTATTACTTGAATAAATTCTGAAAGTAGCAACCCATAGCTGTAAAGTATACTTTATACTTACTTACTTTGCTTTTATTGCATTTTATACTTTTACTAATAAGCTGATGTCAAACCAATGCATCACTGCTCTAAATACAGTATAACTGCAACACCACAAGAACAGTTCAAAAAACAATCACACTGAGAATTTAGTAGGGTTACCTTTCACACTTAATTTATTTCAATCAAATCTCAGATATATCATTGCAAAAATGATGACGAACATTTAACCCTTTGACTGATCCGATGAGCCATCAGCAGGCGAGTCCCCGAACTAGATGAAATTGGATCATATCTGACATTCAAACGCCTCTGCTGGAGCTTGATGCAACAGTCTGTGTGGGAGTGGAACTATGCAGGAGCCATTGATTACCCTGTGGGTGTGCTAACAACCATATTTTGCTTCATAAAAAACACATAATAATCCTTTACTGCTACACTGATATATTTGAGCTGCCCATTACTGATATAAACTTATAATAAACCACTTTAACTTGCGTTAGTGCAATAAAAATATTCTGGAAATAACTCTTTGGGATTGTGATGGTTTCGTGGCTGAATCTATCTTTCCTTCTAGCTGGCTGGAGCTAAAATCATGTCAGAGATGCAACACTCATGAGCAGGACAGCTCTCTCTTCCTCTGGCTTGTTTCTTTTCTCTTTTTTCATATTTTGTATTTAGCATAATTTATAAACTATAATAAAATAATAATTTCATTATTTTGGCCACTTTTTGGATGGGGATGTGATAATACACACTCAACAGAAGCTTTGTTAACACAGCCAATATCTACACATTTGATGCACTCACCAAACACTTTATTAGCTACACCTGTTCAGGAGATTATCATAAATATCTAATCAGCCAATCAAGGGGCAGAAAGTGCATTTAGCTATGTAGACATGGTCAACACAACCTGCTGAAGTTCAAAGCGAGAATCACAATGGGGATGAAAGGTGATGTAAGTGACTTTGATTGTGGGATGTTGTTGGGCCTGAGTATTTCAGAAAGTGCTGATCTGCTGGGATATTTTCACACAACCTTTTCTAGTTGACAGAGAATAGACTGAGAAGAGAAAATATCTAGTGGCAGTTCTCTAGGTGAAAATATATCTTGTTGATGCCATAGAGGTCAAAGAGGAATGACCAGATAGCTTCGAGCTGAGGGCAACAGTAACTCTGAAAAATACTTGTTCGGCTCAACAACACATTAAATGTTGAAGCAGTTGGGCCACAGGAGCAGAAGACTAGACCGAGTGACACATTCGAATGGCAGAATTTGGCATAAACACCATGAAAAGATGGCTCAGTCCTGCTTTGTATCACTGTTTCTGGCTGCTGGTGGCAATATAAAGTTGTGGGGGATGTTTTCTTGGTACACTTTGGTTTTAAACAACCCAGCTGATTTGAGAAGACAGTTTTCAAGGCAAAAAGGGGTCTAAGCCATTATTGTCAAGGTGTCTAATGGACTAGTGAGTGTAATTTACCAGCGTGGGTGTAAGTGGTCACAGTGCAAGATTGAGAGAAAAATGGACTTTTGCTACTGTAAAGCCTAAATGTGAAAGATGAAAGTCAGACTCTATTTGAGAATAAAACATACTTCAACAGTGAAGGCTGGGTTTATTGAATTTATTGAATCTGCTTATCAGTTTACAAAGATGAGTTTTAAATAGTTGGAGATTAACTTTATGAATCTTTTTTTTCTGGTCTAATTTCTGTGCATTTTATTGTTCACTGTTTATCTTAAACAGAAATATATAAAGGTTAGATGGTTATGGTTAGGGTTACGAAATCACACCGATGCTGTAGATGTATGCCATTTCTTATAATAACTCTAGTCGCATCTTTTGTTTGATTCCAGTTTCTAAAATTTGTGGACTGAAGACCAGTTCCCATTTTGAAGTGAACTTGAATTATGCATTCCTGTGTGATTATATTTGTCCCCTTGACTTGAAGATGCTTTTTTGTCATCCACATTCAAGAGTTGCTCAAGCTTTAATTACCACAACAAAGGCTGGAGAATTCCTCGATGACTGCTCATTCTCAGCAAAAACAGCTTCTTTTTGTTACATGAAAGGTTTTATTTAGTATTTATTTTCACATTTTTGTCACGTTACAGCTCTATTCCAAAATTTTCAATTCATTTTCACCTTCTAATTCTACCCACAATATCCCATACTGATAAAGTGAAAGAAGTTTTCTTGAAAAACTTTATTTAATTTAAATTTATTCAAAGCAAAAAGAAAAATACAACATGGACAGTAATCACAGCCTCTGCACTAAAAGTTCAGGTACATCCTGTTTCCACACTGACAGTTTCATCTGTCAAATGTTTCTACAATTTGTTTGGAGTCCACCTGTGATAAATTCAGGGACACTATTATGTATATCAGGTTCCATAGTTGACAGTGTACATCAGAGCACAAACCAAGCCATGAAGCCCAAGGAATTGTCTGTGGACCTCAGAGACAGGATTGTATCAATGTGGGGAAAGGTTCACAAAAATTTCTGTAGCATCAGTGACCTCCATTGTCTGTAAGTGGAAAAAGTTTGGAACAACCAAACTTTTTCTGGAGCTGGTCACCTGACAAAACTTAGTGAGGGTTTCAGCCTGAGAGGTGACCAAGAACCCAATGGTCACTCTGACAGAGCTCCAGCATTACTATGTGGAGAAAGGACAATCTTCCAGAAGGAAAAAAGGAAGTGCCAACAACCAGACCTATATGGTAGATTGACGCAACTCCTTAGCAAAGGCTCACGACAGCCTGCCTAGAGTTTGCCAAAAGGTGCCTGAAGGATTCTCTGGCTATAAAAACACGAAGTTTTTGGTCCAGTGAAACAAAGATTGAACTGTTTGTTATGAATGCCAAAATGTCTGGAGGAAAGCAGCCCCTGTTCATCACCTGGGCAATGCCAGTCCTACAGTGAAGTAGCATGGTGGCAGCATCATGCTGTTGTGAGCGAGGGTTCAGCAGCTGGAACTGGAAGACTAGTCAGAGTCGAGGAATGCAGCAATGAACAGAGTCATCCTTGATGATAACTCGCTCCAGAGCGCCCTGGACCTTTTTTAACAGGACACAACCAAGATGACAAAGGAGTAGGTTCATGATCGTAACCATGTCATTGGTTGTTGTGAGTGATCTTATCATAGTACTTTGATAGTAGCCATTGCAGAGCAGCTGTTATAAAATATGAAACCAAGCAAGAGTATTGCTTGGTTTCTTTATCATCAGATCATCAGTGAGCAGCAGTGCTGCTGGACATTATGCTAAACAGTGAGCGCTTGCAGACACAAGGTTGTGTTTGAAGTCGACTTCGATAGTAAATTATAGTGCTGATGAAAACATGAACATTTTACAGCATAAAATCTTTATCAGGTCTTTCACATGAGTGCTGAAGGTGGTATTATATTGGGTCATCCAGCACCCCTTTACATGACACGTTGGCTTGGATTAAGAAGCATATACTTTTTCTCCTAGTAGAAATAATTAATTGGAAATTGCATAATTTCCTTTCATATATTTGCTTCAAGTGATCCCCAAAGCTTTTACAGTAAGTAGGCTTTCTCTCTCGACTAGGATATCCACAGTCCTTCTTCTTTTTTCTTTTTTTTAGCCGCTCCTTGGTGTATTTTTGAGTGTGCTTAGGATCATTGTGTTTTTGAAAGGTCCATTTCTGGACTTCAACCTGTACTTTCAGGCAGACAAGCACCCTTTGATGTGATGCAGACTTCAGAGTTGAATCAATGACTGCAAGGTGCCCAGTCACAAAGGTGGTGAAACAACCCCAGACCATAACATTTCAAACACAGAGCTTCACACATCACAGCTGGCATGAGGTTTCTCCTTAAGAAAAAAAAAAAGCTTGTGTGCACCAAACACATCTACTGCTGCCCGAGTATATATTTTATTTGTAAAAAATATATTCAGTGTACAGCCACTGTGTTTGAAAGAGGATCAAATGTTTGCTTGTCTGAATGTGTTCAAAAGTGCAGTGCAATAGCACTTCTTCATGGTATAATGAAGAAGTGCTATTTTCAACAGTGACAGGTTTACTGCGCTCTACCAATAATGCCTCTGGCTCCCTCTACAGACTGAGGCAACACTGATCCAGTGAACAAGAATAGCAACCACAACAAACCCAGCAACAATGTGAGAAAAACAAAATGACTGCGATAAAAGTACAGATGCAAACAACAGCAATTACAGCAGTGTCAGAGCAGCAGGGTAGCATCCCTAATTGTTCTCCTCCACACTGTCCAGGCTTCAATAGGCTAAAGAAGGAGAAAGGAAAAAAGGAGAAAGCATCAGACCTCATCCTCCTTCAGGCCAAAACCATTAGGATGGCTGGATCCAGAGAGCCATGGCAAGCCAAACTCTCACACCACTGGAGTCATCGCGTGTCTGTGTGTGTCCCCCTGGCCTGGCTGCTTTACTTCCTATGGCCAATTTCCTTGTAATTTCTCCTTCCAACAATTCCTTATTAGGCTGCTTTCCAGCTATTATAAGTGCTGCTGAGGGTGAATGGCAACAAGAAAAGTGTTGGACAAAACTGGCACAGCTGTGAGGTGTGGAAAAGAAGAGGTTGTTGTAGAAGTAACTGGGCTTCTTGATTGCCTCCAGTCCCTAGTGAGGTTAAGTTAGAGAACAGAGGCATGAAGCAAGGAGCTGAATTCCAATCTGCACTTGTTCAAGTGGTGTGTGTGTGTGTGCGTGTGTGTGTGTGTGTGTGTGTGTGTGTGTGTGTGTACACACAAGACTGTGAGATTCCAACCATACAGCAGATTCCTAACATTCCCTTGCTGTGCGCACGTGTGAGAAATCCAAGTCAAAAAGGTTAAAAAAAGGTCGACCTCTCCATCTGGAGGGTGACATCATCACTTATCCCAGCCTTCCTCCTCTTCGTTTTGCTCAACATTCATCCTAATCATAGTCTTGCTCACTCAATCTCAGCACTGAGCCAACTCTCTTATGTCTTTGGTCTCTGACTGGCTGCCAGGCGAGTGCACCTTGGGACTACAGTGACTGTTGGCAACTTTTTGAAGAGACTTTCCTCCCAGGAAGTTTTATATTTGCTTTACTATGCAGAGCTGCTATTTTACTCCAACTTGGCAACACAGAGGCCAGCGAGGAGCTCAGGCAACACATGAATCACATCTCCTCCTTTGAAAGCACAAACTGTTGAGAGGCCACTCCTAGATTTCCTTCTTTCTTTTCTGAAGATTTATAGGACTTCAAAATGAAATCCATACATTTAACATTTTTAACTCAAGTGAAAAAAGAGAGTGTGCACATAAATCTTTGTGCCAAATCTACAAGCAGAAAGTGAAGGACTCAGTGACTTTGTAGTCTGACCCACAGTTCACTGTTGTGATCATATTTTATGCCCAGCTTTATCACAGTAAAATATTACTTTGCTTGTGTGCGCTTTGTTTGACTAGCTTTTAGTTGGAATAGGTTAATCACATGAGATCAGTTATAGCAAGTAAAGCAAATTTGTCACAGGCATAAAGCTGTTATGAAGGACTTTTGTAATTATGCAGAGAAGGAAAAGTGACATTTTTAAGCAGCCATCTTCTAGAGCTGCTAAAAATGGCTTTTATAGAGGCTTTACTTAAATAATTGAATGCTTTACAGAAAGATGTCAGACAATACTTTAAAATGGCCCTCCTAACATCTGTTACCTGAAAAAAAGAAGAAATATCCCAGATTCAAATTGGTTTAACGGGTAAAAAACTATTTCTATTATCTGTGATTGTTCAACAAATCATTGGGGCTAGAGATTTCAGTTTTAAAGTAGTGGATGCCACCAAAAAGAGGAAAAACTACACATCTGTCCAAAGATATTTTTTTCTTTTACACAAATGTGCTGGCTCGTTTAAATATTTTCCTGCAAAGTCCAGTCTGACCTTCTTGGTCAGTGTAATCAGTGGTTCACACCTTGCTGTAAATCTTGCCATTTCTTCATGTATTTACATTCAAGAAACCATCTCTTTATTGTTGACATTGACAATGAAACCTGCCTTCTCAAAATTACATTAAAACTACAGTGACACAATACAAATCCAATGCTTTTTAATCAATGGTAAATGGCCTGTATTTGTATTGTGCTTTACTTGGTCCTAAGGACCCCAAAGCGCTTTACACTATACACAATCATCCACCCATTCACACACTGGCGATGGCAAGCTACAGTGTAGCCACAGCCGCCCTGGGGCGCACTGACAGAGGCGAGGCTGCCGGACACTGACGCCACCGGGCCCTCTGACCACCACCAGTAGGCAACGGGTGAAGTGTCTTGCCCAAGGACACAACGACCGAGACTGTCGGAGCTGGGGCTCGAACCGGCAACTTTCCGATTACAAGGCGCACACCAAACTCTTGAGCCACAATGTCTGATGTTATTCTTGTTTCATGTGTCATAAAATAACTAGCGAGGAGGCCTCATCTGGCCATAAAACTGCTTGTCAGTCTGCTGTCCCATCAATTCTGAACCTCTGAAGGTGCATGGCTCTTATTTTTAAATGGTTTTTGTAAACCCCCCCAATAATTAAAGTCTGTAGTTCAGTCACACACTGATTGTTTGATTTTGAATCCACTATGATAGTGTATAGAGGGAAAACTACAAAAATTGTGCTTTTGTCCCAAAACACTATGGAGAGTGGCTGTAAATGAAATTAGTGGATGTCTTTGCGTTGGAGGCTTTGGCAAGGGCAAATGCCGCCAATGAGTACCAGTAACAACAAACACAGTGTTCCGCGATCTCTTATGGTGTTCCACTTCTGGTCTATTTTTGAGACAACCATTTGGGTAATGTGGGAATAGGCTACTTCTATGTATGATGCATCCATAATCAATAAAGAGCTAACAATAACAAGAAACCAAAAGACAGGAAAGAATAGGATCAATATGTCACATAATTTATTCATTATCCTAGAAATATGCCTCCTATTGCCAAAGATGTCATCCGTAAAAAAAAAAAAAAAATCCTGGATCTATCCTAAAATAAAACAGCCTTTTATTGTCACCAATAGCAGCATTTACTAACCTTTTGGAGCCACGGCACATATTTCACATTAGAAAAATCACACCACCAAACAAAAATGTCACAAAAAGCATACTGATCATTCCCCCCCCCCCCGCACACCAGGTATATTAGAATCAGCCAGTACACCGTTTTTGGTGTCTGACCACTACTCATGCTTGGGCCTTCATTTGGGTCGGAATTTTCTCCAAGACTCAGGTCAGACTGACTACTTTTTCATTTCAAATTTTTATCGATTGCTATTATGCGCTGCGTCATCGCACTCGCAACATGACTATTATGTAATTTCTTCTTCGTCTTCTTCTGTTTTACTGGCAGTTGGCAACCCGTTTATTAGAGCAGGTAGTTGTACTGCCCTCTAGTGGAAGAGAATGTAATTGTTCTGCCCGTTACTCACGCCGGTCACTTAATCAGATGGAACAAGATAATCTTCCACGGCACACCTGATCACTTCTCATGGCACACCACTGTGCGGCACAGTGGTTGGGAAACACTGACCTATAGTATTATGTCATGTCATAAAAAGTGATCAGATGTAAACCTTTGCATTAGGTTGTTTACTTATATCAATAATAATTATTCTATGAATGGAAAGTACAGGATGATGTTTGGTTGTATGGCAACAACTTAAGCTGATCTAACAAAACACTTCTTGGGAAAATAAAATCTAGTTTGGATCTAGAATCTAAACTATTTAGATGGTGTTATTTCTCTAAATTGGACTCTTAAAATTGAACTTCCAATACTAGTAAACTGCAACAACACTGACTCCAATAACTTGTTTGATACAGTACTGTGGAAAAAAATGAGTCACCTCCTCATTTCTTTATATTTTCCTACAAGCACATTTGCAAACATGAAATATCACATGTAAAGAAAAAAAAGTATCTCTTAAGTTCTGTGTCTGTTCTTTGGTGGATTTTTTCCTATTTCTTAACAACATGACTTTCAGCTATCTGCTATAGATGTTTTTTAAGACTTGGTGTTCTTTTGTCCTTCAGTTTCCTCTAAATTTCTAAAGACACACTGCACCTCATGCAGAGAAATGCCACATTTTCAGCTAGCAGAACTTTCAGAATGAGATTGTTGATGCAAAAATGCAGTTTTATAGAGCAATGTTGTCTGTCAAAAGGGCAACAACATTGCTCTCTTTAAAATGGCATTTTTCTTGATAATAACTCAGTGTTAAGTAGTTTAACACACAAACAAACAAAAAATGATTAATCTGAAAATGGTCAACTACAAGGACTTGACTGAAATTAAAACAGTAAATGGACTGGTTCTTATACAGTGCTTTTCGTCTCTTCTGAGCACTCAAAGCGCTTTACACAACTTGTGCATTCACCCATTTGCACAAGCACATTGTTCTAAATGCTTTCTAAGTAAAATTCACACACATTCATACTCCGATGCATGCATCAGAGAGCATTAGGGTTAGTATCTTGCCCAAGGATATTTGGCATGCAGACTAGGGGAAGCCAGGAATCGGACCACCAACCTTCCGATCAGTAGATGACCTGCTCTACCTTCAGAAAGCTCAAGACCAGTTTAATTACAAATTCCTTGAACACAAGATATAAATAGTACTGTACTATAGCTAATTTTGTGTTTTCACCTTCAATAGAAACACTGTGTGAGGCTCTTTTCTGAACATAAATAGAGACATTAGTCAAAATTATTCAAAAAGCATCTGTAGCTCATTTGTTACCCAGAGCGCAGAGCGACTGGAGACACAGCAAAAAAGCAGGGTTGCATTTTCAAATTTCATATGTAAAAACATGCAAGGTGAATACATACCAATATATATTTTCTTCTATAAAGGGGCACAGTACAAATATTAAGCAAAGAGCCTAAGTTCCAAAAAAGCAGCTGTAGTTGTAATTCTTTAAATAGTTAATTATATGAATTGAATAAGAAATATGGCCACATATGACAGTTTTCACAGCTGATATCACATGTTTTTGGCTTGAAAGAACTCCTTTATCTGTTCTATGTGATTCTGTTTGTAGCTGTGAAACAGAGCCATGGTCTTGCACTACACTGATCCATTTAACCAATGACAGCATGTAAGGTAGACGTTGACTGGCATCCATTATTGCAGATGCACAGAGAAACAGGCTAAATGGCCAATACAGAGAAGAGAGAAAGAGATAGACTAACTGTGTAATCTGCAATGAAGTTGGTGGTGTTGACTCAGGGACACTGGGAGGCATCAAAACAGTGAACTCTATAAAACTGCTTTTCTTTGGTCTGACTGAGATATTTATTAAAGACAATAGCGGTACAGTTGATGTGGGGCGATCGTGGCTCAAGAGTTGGTTCGTTCGTCTTGTAATCGGAAGGTTGCCGGTTCGAGCCCCAGCTCCGACAGTCTCAGTCGTTGTGTCCTTGGGCAAGACACTTCACCCGTTGTCTACTGGTGGTGGTCAGAGGGCTCCGGCAGCCTCCCCTCTGTCAGTGCGCCCCAGGGCGGCTGTGGCTACACTGTAGCTTGCTATCACCAGTGTGTGAATGGGTGGATGATTGTGTATAGTGTAAAGTGCTTTGGGGTACTTAGGACCAAGTAAAGCGCTATACAAATACAGACCATTTACCATGTGTATTATTTAAGTGAGGCAGCACGGTGGCACAGTGGTTAGCACTGTTGCCGCACAGCAAGAAGGTCCTGAGTTCAATTCCACCATCAGGCCGGGGTCTTTCTGTGTGGAGTTTGCATGTTCTCCCCGTGTTTGCGTGGGTTCTCTCCGGGTACTCCGGCTTCCTCCCACCATCCAAAGACATGCAGCTTGTGGGGATAGGTTAATTGATTAATCCAAATTGTCACTAGGTGTGAATGTGAGTGTGAATGGTTGTCTGTCCCTATGTGTTAGCCCTGCGACAGACTGGCGACCTGTCCAGGGTGTACCCTGCCTTTCGCCCTATGACAGCTGGGATAGGCTCCAGCGCCCCCCGCGACCCTGAAAAGGATAAGCGGAAGCGAATGGATGGATGGATGGATTATTTAAGTGAAGACAGATAACACTAATAATACCCCTGGCAAGCATTAATGCAGTAGTAGCACAAGAAATGCATTTGGCAACATTTAAATTTCACTTATTCTCAATAAAATGAATAAGTATGGGTCAGACAGGGATGTTCAGCACCACAAAGTGATCAGCAGAGACACGTGTCCTCACATATCCTGGAAAGAAAGATGACCCAGAGCACAGTGGTGTTAGTCAGCATGTTGCATTTCTGTTCCTAAGCTTAATCCCCACATTGAAATCTTAGCTGGCAAGACAGCGATTCCCTTCTGAAATGTGTACAATTTTGATGGACACCAGGATACCACAAGTCTGTGGGATGTAGTGTAAACTGTGACTAAAAAAAACAATCTTAGGTTTAAGGTGTTCTACTCACGAAAGTACAAAGAAAAAGAAAACAAAAGACTCCACTAGGCTAGAATGACAACTAAGCATCAGCCTACGCAGTAGATGTTTGGCTCTGAGTCAGTCACAAGTCAGATTTCTGATCAACCAAAATAAGAGTCAGTTTCTACTGTCAAACATTTTCAAACAAAAATAGTCATTTTTGTTTTGTTCCATCTTCAAAGATTAGAAAATTGGCTTGTTAGTTTGTCTCTTAAAAAAAGAAATATGACTTTAGTAATATAGCTTGTCATCAGACAAAATTTGAAGATGACTGAAAGTTAATACAATTTAAAAATAACCACAAAGAAATCAGTTTTGATATTAAGTATTTTATATTCATTATTTTACTGTTTTACATGGAAAAAAACAACAAAGAAATCCTCGAGCTTGTGGTTCTCGGAAGCTTTCTTTGTAAATACTATGTTACAGAGGACAGAGGCCATATCTGTATGTAGAAGAAAACAAAGATCCTGAACTGCAACAAGAAGAGACGTTTCCCTCCTGTTAGATGGAATTTTCCCAAATTAGAAAACAAGATACCAAGGTTGTGGATGGTGTGCAGGTGAAGTGATACAGCAGCTTTACAGATGGTTCAGAAGCAAAAATAACACGACAATGTGTGCCAGTGGAGGTGGGTGGATTCGGTTTAGTTGCACAGGCAGCCAGAATGAGAAAGAGAGAGAAATAACAGAAAGAAAAACGCATTTGGTGCACATGTTCCAAAAAAATACAAAAAATACACACAACATGAAATCTAAACTGCTTGCATTTAAACATATAAAGTCTCAGAAGGCCCGCCGTCTCTTTGGCCTCACGGTTCGTTGCTTCAGCTTGTTGCTCATTCCTCTCTTCTGTCTTTCTCTCCTCAGGTCTGCTTTAATTATCAGCTGGTTGCTGCCAGCACCAAGTAACCACTCCTGACAATCAGGTGTCGAGTAACAGGGAGATGAACACATTTCACACACACACACACACACACACACACACACACACACACACACACACACACACACACACACACGTCGTCACACTTAAACGAGATGCATGCAATCATGTGTCTCTGTAAACATAAACAATGGGAGATACCAGCAGAGAGTCTTATTATCAGCAGATATGCTAATCAACGTCACTCTCACACACATACGCGCACCGTGGTCCTTCAGAATGATTCAGTGTGCTGGGAGCAGCAAACAATGACGGCCATATAGCAGGCAGGTGGGAAACGAGAGCGGGGGTGAGCGAGTATTAATTACAGGTGCGACGGAAAAGCTTGAGAAGAGGAAGAATGAGTGGACAAGGAGAAAACATGAGGACGGGAGAAGGTGGATGTGGGAAAAAATGGAGCCGTGTGAAGATAGATCAGAGGAGATGGGTAAAGAAGAATGATTGTGGCTGAACAGGCAGATGGTTAGATGTGTAGAGGAGCTCTCGGAAAAGCTAAAAGTAAATGATGACTGATTTCACTGGGTAAAAGGAGCATTATGCAATTTAGTGAGAATAAACAGGGGGAGGAATATTTTCCAGTGAACAGTTTCCTGTTTGTTTGTTCTTCTACAGCCATCCACACACAACTCAGCTCAGTGAAATACAGTGAAATATGAAATAACACACAAATCAACACATGGCAGGGATGATGGGCATACCACATATAATAAATGAATAAATAAAATAAATAATCTTATATATATGTCATATTCACAGGTGAAGGATGCATTTGCAAATCACATTACAGGAAAACAAGTTTAAGCCTCAAATCATGCCAGCAAGTATTTGACATTCACAGTTGTAGTATTTAGATTTTGAATTTGTGTGTAATATGCACTTTGCAATGCTATAATGGACTATTTTTGGAGATCCACGTTATGCTTTCAAACTTATTCATGTAGAAATGAATGGTGGTGTAGAATGAATGGAAAAACAGGGCAATGATATACTTTAGGAAAAAGTCCTCAGGAACGCCTTCAGGAAAACCTCATAAACAAACTTACATCAGAGACAAAAATAAGTTGTATCAGCCTGAGCTGTTCTCAAAGGCATTTAACACCAAGCACAGCTTCTGCTTCACACAAAAACTCTTGTTAAAAGGCATAACTGCATGTGTTTATGTAATAGGAAAGTATGTGCATTACACGTGAACTATACCTGAGGATAAGACTCATTTATTAGTCTATACAGGAAGCTGCCAATAATTTTCTGATCATGCCTGGGCATGGCCACGGCTGAAGGGTGGTTAAGGCTTTTCCCAGCCAGAGACCACTTGATTAGATTTCCATAGAGGATTTTTCGAGGACATCCTGGACCCTTTGCCTTGTTACCTAAACTTTTCCTGAGCTGCTTTTTGTCTAATAGCCGTTCTGCTAGCAGATGTCGCTGCCATACGGGTTGTGCTTAGTTTAGATGGTATGAATAAAAACCATGTGAATGCCAACGCCCAAGGTTTGCCAGGACGATCAATGGTATACAACTCTGCTGTAGCTGATTAGCATATGCATGATATTTCGACATGCACTCAGTGGTTGGTATAATTAGAACAGGTCCACATTCCACCCTAATGCCACCCCATGTCTGTACTCCACACTGCAGTTTTGTTGCATTTGTGTTGCACCTCGTCGGTGTTGCATTTCGTTCTCATTGTGTTGCATCAGATGGAAGTGCCCAAGTTCAAATATAATCTGTCGCAAGTTTTATTATATATTTTTTTTCCACGTGCTACATTGAAATAATGAGCAGCAAAGTTCATAATGGTTGTTCTCTGGAGTAATGGCGCATACAAAAATTATTAAATGATTGGCAGTTTGAAGAGCTATTATGTTTCCATTCCAAAACAAAGAAAAAAAGAGAGCGATAGAAAAGATTTGCTATCTTTTTACTGCCATTTGGACAAATTGGAGGAGCGTTGGTGTGTATATGCAGGTATATCCACCTCTGGAAGGAGGGACGTGTTCCCTGCAGAACGTATATCTTGAAGAATAACGCTGCCTTCAACATTATATTTGCATTATGTTATTTATTGTATTCCTTTGAAGTCAAACACAAATCCCACGTAGCTAGCTTAAAGCCACAGTTTACTCACTTATGAAGACCCGACTACACTGTGGAACATGCAGAATTTGAACTATAATCTTCCATACTTATATCTGACTAGCGCCTGTGGGTGTAATGTAGGTTGTCTCAGAGCAGGTTTTGTTTACAGATGGCACAAATACCTAACCCTTATGTATAGTGATGAAGCAGGAACAGATGCTTTTCCCCTCTGCTCCACTTCCACAAAAAAACAGCATTCAGTGGAGAAGACAAAGGAACAGAAAAAAGCCCCACAGAAGCAACACTGTATAAAAGTATCTTCTTTCCAAGCAGGCTGTCAAAATGGCAGATGGTAAAATGTATAATGTAGGAGAGGGAGAAGGTAGATGTGACACGGAAAACATGGATGTCGGTAGAAAATTACTCATGTATTCTATAATCTCTGGTAGTGATGAGTTGGTCTGCAGAAACCCTTGTGAGGCACACACAGGCACACGCTTCTGTTCAGTTTGGCTGATTAAGGTGCCGGTCAGATAACTAGTCGATTCTGTGTGCGTGTCTGTGCGTAATTACTACTCTGCCATGGAACCATAAATGTCGGACTTTTTCTTTCTTTAATCACATTTGCATCAGTCTTCTTATCTCTTTCCTCCCACAAAAATAGTATAAATACACACACACTCACACACACACAGCTGCATATCAGTCTGTGTCCATGTGAGATTCAACCTGCAGAGGTACTCAGTTCCTGCTCTATTACCATCCAAAGTCTGAAGGCCCAATTACCATCTCGCAAGTTGTCCCTCTACTCAGACCTCAAAGAACATTTGAATATAGCAAATTCACCTTTTTTTAAAGCTTCAGTCATTGGAAGTGACCAAAAAAGAAACTACTACCACAGACACAGGCTTCTTGGGGGCACCGGTCCCCAACCCCCGGGTCCCTGTCTTTTCCCGTGTTGTAGTTGTGTGTCATTTTTTTAAAAGAAATATTTACGTGTTACCATAGTGACCAGAGAGCATTAAGAGACAGAGAGGAGGATGTTACTCTCAATGTTGTTGGTGCATTTCAGGAGGATGCTGCTAATAAAGTTACACAATGCAGTGAATTTACGTTTATTATTATATTTACAAAAAACCACAGTTTTTGTCTTGGTCGTATCATTTCATACCTTAAAGGCCGGTCTGTGAAAATACTGTCTGACATTAAACCGGCTGTGCAAAAAAGGTTGGGGGCTGCTGTTTTAAGTTGTTGGTCTGAATCAGTTGATGAGTTTGTAAACCTTTCCCCGTGGTTTGGTTTGTTTTCACACAGAGAAAAATCCAAGTGAATCAAAATGCGTCACGACAAACAATGTGAGACCATCTGTTCAGTCCACTCACTGGCCAGATGTGTGTGGGGTGGGAGCAACAAAAGTAAATGCAGGTGCTGTGAAAAAAAAACAGAGAATTTATGTTCATTTCACAGCTAGCCTGTACAGGCCTTTGCACATCACCTTCCTGCATTGAGAATACAAAGCACAAATTGTACCAGACGTTCTTTTTAGCTTGAACGTAACGTGCTGCCATTTGACACCAAAACAAAATGCTATGGAGTTTGTTTGTTTTTTTAAAGAGAACAATCACCTTAACATAAAATGTATATTCCAGCATATCCAAAATGAATGTTACTTGCTTGGCTTTCCTTCCTGCTGTTCCCTTTAGACGTTGCCACAGTGGACCTTCTGCCTCCATCTCACCCCCTTGCATCACCCTCTGCCCTCTCTCACTACATCTATGAACCTCCTCTCTGTTTTTTTTTCTTCCTCTTGCCTAGCAGCTCAATCTTCCACATCCTTCTGCCAGTATATTCTACGGTGGCCCCGAGAGATCAAATGCACTGCAACTTAAGAAAACACCAGCAAACAGAAAATGGCTGCAAAAACACAAATCAGAAACAAAAAGAAAACAAAATTGCCAAATGGGGAAAACAGTAATGTGACAAGTAACATGCTAACAGTAAACAGTTAATAGCATGCAGCTAATATGAATCATGTGATTATAAGACATATTACCTAACCCCTTTCCTCTTTTACAATACTAATAAATGCTCTGCTTCTTTTTCAAAGCTGGTCTGTGAGCTTATCATTTCCCCACTTCCATTTTCTCTTATTGTTGTTGCTGTTGTTGGTTGGTTTTGTTTTGCTTTTTTAGAGCATTTTTTCTATTAGGCAGTGTTTTCTCAAGTTGCAATCTGCTTGATATCTTAGGGCCACCGTAATATCCACTATCTGCACAAACTACCTCAAACTTGCCTCTAACTTTGCCTCCAAAAAGCTAAACCTGTCCCTCTGATATAGTTCTTCCTTTCCGTCCAGTTCACTCCCAACAACAATAGCCACATAGCCAAATTACCAAATATTTTATCCTAATTAAACTGCAATAAACTGAATCTCTACCTTTGTTTTCTATTGCGTGGACTCGTAAATGAGTTAACTCCATAGTAGTTTAGAACATGGATACAACAAACAAATGAAGTTTATGATGCATGTCAGACACTTTGTGGTTGCGATTGTAATTCCTACTATTTAAACGTCTTATTTGGTAGAAGAAAATTCTACAAATGCACAGAGGAGCAGAAGCAGATTACATAATGAATAATGATGTAGCAGCCCTCTGATATTTAGAGTATAATATTCTTACCTTACTTACATCATTAAGTTCACTGTAAGACATCGGCAATATTTGTATCTGTATAGCAACACAAAGAAAATAAACACTCAAATCAAACACAAACTATGTATGCCATCTTGTTTTGCGCTCTAATTTTATCCATCACCCAAGTACAATTGTCTGGTGTTTGGTTAGATTTATCACTGAGGAAGTATGGGATGCTGACTCAGCTGTGGACTAAGGCAAAGAAGCTTTGAAACTTTAAAGACCAGAGTGAGTAAGTTACATAAAATCCCCCAAAGTCATTTATTATAATAAAGTAGAGAAAATCAGCACAGAAAAGAAACACACAAACACGAGCTCTTAACAGCCTCTGTCTTAACCTGGTTTAAGCTGATTGAAACTATGAAACTAGTGAGAAAATAATGCTGAGGGTACCTACCTAATAACCCCTGCTTTGTTTGCTTCGTATTTTGACTGAAAACGATCAATCACCTCCTGAGCAGTTTGGCAATCGAGGGAGTGCTTCCTTGGTATCAGCTCCTCATAACAATTTGTGTCTACCAGGAGAACGGCCTCCATGCATGAGGGAGAAAGAGGCTGAAAAATACATGTTATGGAAGGGGAGGCGCAAACCTTTAAGACAAACACTATTAAGTTTGGATAAGAGGTACAACACCATTAACACTTCATGAACGAGAGCACACACACTTACTCAAACTGCAACAGTGTTAACAAATGTACAGCAGAACTGAAAGTGATGCAAAGAAAGCTGATCTTTTAATCACGTCTTCTACATTTATAACAAGTGCTGAAACCATTAGCTGCTCTAAATATCCAAATCACTTTGTAAACTGACAGAACATTAAAATATCATTTTTTAACCACACGTTCTCTGATAAAAATCCTCAGGGTGATGTAGGAGCAGTTTTATTTGCAGAACAGTAAAGTAACTGAATGTGTCGGGAATCACTATTTTAAGTCTTTAAGACTTGACTTATGTGCCAAGACTGGCGGATTGATCTTTTAGTCATCATATGTTCCCTAACGGTGATGAAAAACAATAAAATAGAGTATACTAAGAAATGCTATTAACAGTATGAAAGTCCCTTGTCTGCTTGTCATTTGCTCGGTTCATCAGCTCTATTCCCTGAGTGCATCTCCTCCACTTGTTAGCCCCCCTGGCACTCAATTCTCCGTGCACCACTGGGCTGCAGCCTGTGGGTGTGTGCATGTGTGTGTGTGAGTACGCAGGCAGTCCCAGCCTTCTACGTAAGGATATTTAAAGCCTTTTGGGGATGGTTGGCTTGGTAGCAGAGACAACACCTGTGCATGAGTGAGTGTGTGTCATTGTGTAAGAATGTGTGTGTGTGTCAGCCTCATCTCCAGAGGGCAATAATGAGCTGCAGTCAGGGTCAGGGGCTCTGACTTATGAGGACGTATTGATCCAACAAGCCTTGCAGTGATTGAGGGTTGTTTGTGTGGACAGTAACTTCCTATCACTGAGCTTGGAGTACTGCATCGTGGACAAGGAGGAAATAGTCTCACAATCTGTCTTCCAAACATGATGTTTTAGCACACTAGCCCCCTAACTGCAGCCACTGTAGCCATGAACAACCTGGCTGAGCCGTAAGATTTGCAAAGCACTTAATTAAATACATTTTGTGTTTAACAGCATTCCCCCAAAATTAGCAGTAGTTAGCAAATGTTGCTGTTTGATTCCACAGTTCCACAGTTGATTGCGGCAGATTGCTGCCCCTCCCTGAGCCTTGTTCTGCCAGAGATTTCCTCCCGTTAACAGGTAGTTTTTCCTTCCCACTGTCGCCAAGTGCTTGCTTGCACGGGGTCGTCTGACTGTTGGGTTTTCTCTGTATTATTGTAGCACCCTGAGGTGATACAATAAATTGAGCTTTTGGTAACTACGTAAAAGTGTTATAATATTATTAATCCACCAATCAAACCCCTACCCCCACCCTAGGGATAGCTAAGGAGGTAGCGCAGGTCACCTACTAATCTGAAAGTTGATGGTTTGATCTCTGGCTACCCCAGTCTGCATGCGAAGGGGCCTTGGGCAAGATACTTGAAGCATAAAAGAAATGCTTGTTTGACTGGATGACTGTGGCATGCTTCAAGCTTTTGTCTGCTAGAGTAGAAAAGCGCTATATAAGAATCAGTCCATTTACCCACCAACAGCTATTTGGGATTACTTTATTGGCTACACTCACTTCACTCATAGTTTCATTGTCGTTCTTGGATTGGTTAGGTTTAGGAACTAGAGCTACTTAGCGTTAGGTTTTCTGCCCCATCCAAATGTACTAACACTACCTCACTTTTTCCCATGCCCTTTTTCACATTGCCATTAGAAAATGTTTAAAACAGTACTTAATAAGTGATTCATATGCTTGGTGTGGAGTAACTCAGAAGGTACCTGGATGCTCTTTATCTTCATGTATAATGTTTTGATTCAGTTATTCTTTAGTCAGTTTCAATAACACATGTGCAACTTTAGCATCAAGTACAATGTTTACAACTCACTTTGCCCTTTAGCTAAAATACTGATGATCCTGAGAGCATTAGCTATATGCTCAGGTGTCAAATGCAACATCACCTCTATTCCCCATGTTTGGAGGATTCAAGCTCAAAGCTGAAAAAGACCGTGTTGAATATTAAATGATTCTCTAGGCTTCTGTTTGGCTTCAGTGTGAACCTTTGGGTGACAGCAATTAATATTTAATTGTGTTACTTTAAAATCCAACATATTAAATGAGTCATCGCAACGGATCAAAGTGATAGCTTCAAATGGCTTTTTTTTTTCTTTTTTTTTTTTTGCATGATCAGTGGTATAAAATCAAAGGACACTGTGTACAGTGATTAAAATTGCCAAAAATATTTACAGTTTACAATCTGCACATTCATTTTAGACTTTTTCAAATAATAAGTTGTTCATTTTCTGCAAATGGTAAAACATCTTGTTAGGACCCTTTACAGTGACTTCCACACAATATATCTATACTGTCTGCACAATTTATTAATACCAGTGTATGCAGGTGGAGCTCCTGCCAATACAAAAGTAATCTTTTAGCAGTTTATGACAAGAACAAAGGAGGAGTGCAGTCAAAGAAGAAAGCAGGAAACATCAGTGGTGTGAGAAATGCTGAGCACAGTCTTACTTGTACTTGCTTTTAATCCTCCAGAGTTTAGAAATACATTTTCTCATTATGGCGTTATTGTCTTTTTTTAAATATATATATATTAGGGGTGCAACGATACACAAAATTCACGGTTCGGTTCGGTTCGATACTTTGGTGTCACGGTTCGATGTTTTTTCGATACAAAAAAAATGTTCATGCCTTTTTAATTTGTCATTTATTAAAATTATAAATATATATTTTAACTCAAAAGTACAGTTTTTAAATTTAACCCTAACCCTTGTGTGTGTTTTTTATTTTGACAGCGAATACGCACCTGCGGACCACTTATGTGCAGCCCTGGTTATATAGCTCGTCATATTGCAGCCACAGAAATTCTTTTGTCCATGAAACCATAAAGCTGCACTTTCTTTTTGCCTTATAGTCTGATTTGTCATAACTTCTCCGTTTTGTGGTAAGCTTTTCTTTGGCTGTCACTTCTTCACCCTGACCTGTCTTATTTGGCTCAGCAGAACTAAAATATATATCTGTCTGTGAAGGTTCTCAGTCATCCAGGTCATCGTAGTCAAATATATATCCTGCTGCTTTTACACACGCACTCACATAAGCTCAGCGATTCTCTGCGCGATCAACCTCTCACATGTTTAAGCTTGCTGCGGGAGATTTCACTTGTCATGTTTGCATAGTAAGCTAACGATTAATAAGACCATGTCAGAGGAATTGGTGCACAAATTATCATCACTCACAGATCAGTGCTGTCGCTCTCTATACACAGTTCACACGATTGCAAAGTGAAAGCAAAAAAACAAGCGCAAATTCAAACGCGATTTCAATATGTCACATATTGACAGTGGCTCACCGATGCCAATGACATAATTACCCAGCTACATTTCTGAAAGAATGCAAAAGCATTGACATCTATTTTTCCTACAATAGCCCAACGGGCAGGGCAGAGATAGATTTTGGTACCCCGACTGAAAAAATCGCTAGCCCCGGGACGTCGGGCTAGCGATATTGCGAGCCCTGTATCTGATTGAGGAATCACTCATCTTTGGAAAAGAGAGTTTATTACAGAGAAATGTCTCTTTCCAAAATAAAAGCTATACTATCCGCTTCTTCTGGGCTATATTCTCAGCAGCATAAGGAGAATCATGTGCTAACATCTGTCTAAATGACTCGGCTAAAGTTAGTAGCATGCTTGCTTGTTTTTTTTCTGCTTCCACTTGTCTTTGCACTAGGATGATGTCAGCGTAAATGTGCAGTCATATTCGTTGTGTTCCCACTAGTGCTTTCAGGTTAATCTCGTTGAAATGACCTTAACGCCACAACACGGCAAATCTCCGTTAACGAGCTACCGCCTATCGCCCCGTGCATGGGGCTAGACGGCCAACATGTTAACGAGCTAACTGCGCTAACACACTAGTTCCCACCCATGTAATTGAGCATTGCATGGCACATCCAACATACTGTTTTACTTTAGTCCATGACTCGCTTACCTTCAGGGTCATACATCACATGAAAACCAAAATAATTCCAAACGCCAGATCTGAATGAGGGTGGGGGAGGTCCATCTTGTAAGGAGAGCTTAACTTCTGTCTCGCTAGCTTGCCCTGCGCTCTTCCTTCTGACGATGCTGTCTGTGTTGAGCGCTCAGTGAATCTGCGTTCGACTACTCCGCCTAGGCTGCACTGTCGACCCTAGGTGGAGTAGTTGAACGCAGATTCACTGAGCGCTCAACACAGACAGCATCGTCAGAAGGAAAGTTGATAAAATAAATTACAAATTTTGTATTGTTCGATACATATGCGTACCGAACCGAAAGCACTGTATCGAACGGTTCAATATCGATACGAATATCGTTGCACCCCTAATATATATATATATATATATAAAAATAATTATTAGTAATCATAATAGTTAGCATGCCTTGTTTATATGTATATTATGGAAGAAGATGGCTGCTAAAGAGACAGTCTTAAGAAATACTGATGCACAAGCAGGGGCTATGCAAGTACTTGCATGTAATAACATTTTGAAATGAATTCTAAATTTTGCTGCGAGCCAAGAAGGCAGAAAAAGAAAGTGGGTTTTATTTTCCACAGACCAAAAACATGAACTATCAAAAACAAGTGCTGCAAAGTAATTTAAACACGTTTTTTTTTAGAGATATGAACTATAATGTAGACACATTTTTTGGGGAAGCCAGGTGTGTTTGTGTGTTTCCAGCTCAGGAGCTTGACAGTTAAAGCAACAGGTAGCATGTGACAGCCTTTAATAAGGTCTGACAATCAGTGTTCGATACACCTCGAGGCAAACAGGATCCAAACAAGCCAAACAGTTGGTGCTCAGATCGAAAATGTGTCTGTCACAAAAACTGCTAAATTATTTAACGCAGCAAAGAAGTAAACAGTATTTGGCAAAGGGGTGGGGATGATTGGGGGGGTCAAAGCTTGCTGGCAAGGAGAGACTGATGTTTCACAGAAAAGGTGCAGAGAAGGTGCTAAAATGTATAGGGTTTGGTGCATTTACCAAACCCTATACAGGTGCTATAAAGGTGATGTCACTCTTTCATCTCTTCCCTACCTTTAAAAAAAAGCCAGAGGGTGTCTGCACCTGACAGTTAACTGTTACTGTGTGTTTTACTGCAGTATGTGTTGTACCTTAATGGTGCAACTCCTGGAAGTCTTTAGGCCAGAAGAGTTCTGCAAGCTAATGTATAATTGAAGAAAGACTTTCACAGTCTAAGATAACACCCTGCACACACACTGCAGCTTGAATTCAAAACAGCTGTTGTGACCACCACAATGAGGATCAGCACCTCACTTGACCTTCCAAGTGACCAGATTTAAACATCATTAAATGGTAATGTGGACTTCTTGAGCCGGGAGAGCCAAGGAGATATCCATCTCCTTCAGTCCCCCAGTGTGCTAGGAGCATTCTCTTGTAAAAAAAAAAAAGGAATCTGATATGTTCGGACACAGTTCAGGAAAGGTATGACAGCATTTCACAGAGGACTGACAGTGGTATGAAGAGAGGGGGGCTTCTCTCTTCTCTCAAGAATTTATTTAATGCATTTCCATCCCGTACACCACAGCAGGATAATGGCATGCTTATCCAATGTAGTGTATTACTTTGGTAAGAACAACTGCTGGACGTTGATATCTGAATTCTATGTATATACATCCTGCATGGATGATATAGAAGATGAAATATTGTGCTGCCTTTTCACTTTGAATACAGCATTTTGTATTATATTTAAACATTTAAGTTGTCTGTATGATTTAAAACCAATCATTAAGGAAGAACAGTTAAATGAATGGTTTTTTTTAATTAAAAGTGCATTTGCATTCAGTCTAGGTTATTGTAGGTATGTTGGGTTTTAAATATTTTCTCAAACGGTTACTTTTGCATTGCCCTTTTTTAAGACAGTAGCTACAGGGACAGACAGGTGATATGACCGAAAGATCAGGGGAGTGACATGCAATAAAGTGCCGGCCAGACCAAAATTGAACTGGGCACGCTCTTGATGGCATTTGTGCCCTCGTGGTATGTACCCTCATCACGAGGCTATAGAGTTATCCTGAGCCTACACATTTGTATTATAAAACATTAATAAAGAGAGTATTTTGCCCGTGTTCTTTTCTTCCCCCTGCCTTTTACAGCCAGTTGCTTTGTGACTAATGACATTAACAGTAAATCAGTTCTTCTTCTTCCACAATGTGTCTTCCATCCTATCTTCCTCCACTCACCCCCAACCGGTCATGGCTGCTGCAGGTTTCTTCCTTTTAAAAGGAAGTTTTTCTTTCCCACTCTCACCAAAGGCTCAAAATAGGTGGTTTGATTCCTGGGGATTTCCTTCAATTACTGAAGGGTCTTTACAGTATAAATCACCTGAAGGCAACTGCTGTTGTAATATGGAAAAAAATATACAAATTGAATTAAATTAAATTGAATCTTCTTGTGCTTCTTTTTACATAAAAATGGACCAGCTCAAGAAGACGACGTTCATGAACACGGTTGTTCTACAAATGCCAAAAAGCCCCAAAACAAAGTAAACCGAGACACAGAACTAACCACTGCTATAACACAGCCCTTCAACACGAGTCCAAAGCAGCCCCCGTCTCCTTTACTCAGAGGTAATACCAAGCTCTGCACTGTGGGTCAAATACACAACTGGAGCTATTAACTAGGCCTAGCTAATGGTTCTGACATTCTCAACATCACCATCATTGCCAGTGAGTGTGTGACCAAACTGATTCACTGGATTCACTGATCGTATTGAGGATGTGAACGTCTGAATCTGTTTGATATGGTTCCCTCATGTGTTTCCACTCTATATTTAAAAAGTGATATTGTAACCCGCGAGTCTCTCTGTGCATTAAACATACTGTTAGTCCTCCATGACTAACAGTATGTGAGAGGTCGTGTTGTTCCTGCTGCAGCCCAGTTGCTGTGTCTGAATGGCCATCATATTTGTTTTACCCCTCTAAAATGTTTAATCTGTTTCCCTTATAGTTAAACAGTGTTTGAGAAAAAAAACAAACTAAAAGCTTAAAAAAGCACCTTTTTGTAATATGTAGCTAAGCAATATGCAAAACGTCAACAATATATGACAACCAGTGACTCACTTGTCTCATGGCAACAAAAAAGCCATTTTTAGTGAGTGGCACAATACTTAGTCTAAGTTATTGGAAATATCAGTGAGTAGTATTGTCCCCAAAAATGTGTTAAACTGTTCTGAGTGCTTTGCGTATCCCTCAGCAGCCATGCCATTCAGACATTAAAACCACATATGTCCCATGTGGAGCACTGAAATGAGGGTTTGTTCATGTTTATAAACCAAGCCTCTTTATTCTTAAATACAGACGCTTGTGATTTCCAGAACATGTGTCTGAAATGGTATGGTAATTCATTTTTACTGCACTGTAACAAATACTTGGAAAACAAGCACAGACATGACACACAGGAGTCAAAGATATTGAAATTCAGATGCGATCTAGTTTCCATTGTTCACACGTGCAAAAATTGAAAAGAAAAGCCTGAAAATTTCAGTTCACTGCAAGTGAAATTTAAAATTGGACCTTCTACAACGCACTTTGGCAGGTTTGTATGCACAAAAGCACACACACTATGAAATAGAAAAAGAAAAATGGATTTGGATGAACACATTCTTGTTAACCCCAGTGTCCCCAGTGCAGAGTCCTTTAAGGTATTCAGCCTTTAAACTGTAACACGGGTTTGGGTTCAGTGTCAACTTTTGGCCTCATTCCATTTCCTCTCTATTACATTTTGACCTCACATTAGAGGGCTGAAACTTCACTTGCCGCACGTTGGCATTGGTACCTGCTGCTGTTAGTCATCATCCCCTCAGAACAAACAGTAAATGTGATTTTAAATTGAGTATGCTGTAGACGGCTGAACAATTTCCACAAAAACATGTAGACACTGATTGGGCCACACCGCTCTCTGCAATCACTGGCCTGGTTTTTCTCATTCGCAGAAGAAGAAAGGGGGATATATGATCTGTGTTTTGCTCAGGTTGAAAACCAGCCGCTGCTTTGTGTACTCAAGGAGAGGTGAATTATATTGGCAGAGGAGCATTGGACAAACATGAAACAGTACTCGGACCAACTTGTATGTTTTATGATGTTAAAAAGCCAAAGAAGTAACACTATTTGTGTGGGATTTACCTAAACGCAAAACCAGTGTAGTAGTACAATAAGTAAGGGTAAGCTATGCGTGGAAAAAGTATCTGATCATCGGCATACAATCATCCTGGTGCAGGTCCTCCTTGTTCTGCTGAGTTTGGGATTTCTGTTTGTTTTGTTCTTGTTTTTTATTCTTTCTTGTTGTTTGTTTCTGGTGATATTTAGCTTGTTTTCTGTTTAGTTTTTAATATTAAAATTCAATTCAATTTTATTTATATAGCGCCAAATCACAACAAAAGTCGCCTCAAGTCATAATGACCCCAGTGTTTTCCAGCCTGCGTTAGCTCTACCTTGTAACATCCGCTTCTACCCTCACGGTTGCATCAAATAAACCTTGTCTTGCGTGTAGCTTTTGTCATTTTTGGTTGGACCCTGTCAGCTTGCTGCAGCTTTTCTGTGTAAAGTTTGCATGTTGTCTCTGGTCCTGAATGTTTTGTCTTTGGGTACTCCAACTTCCCTCCACAGCCCAAAGACAAGCATGTGCATTTAATTGGTGATTGTAAATTGGCAGTAAATGTGAATAGTGGTCTGTGTCTTTGGTAACCCTGGTGCCTGTCTGGGGTTACCTTTTGTTCTATGGCCACTGGGATTTCTGTGAATTGGACGAGTGGTATGGATGGACGGATGGCACCTGACCTTTATCATTTTTTCAGGTCTTGCATTAGTTTTACTTCCTTCCTTTACTCTGATTCTCTTCACCTGTGTGTAACTTCTATTTTCCTTTTGTCCTTTGTTCATTCCCAGGCTTCTTGTGTTTTTTTTGTTTATTTCTCAGAGTTTTGTGTTACTTCACCATTAGGACGGCACTTCTGTATGCTTCATTATCTGCATTTGGGTCCACATTCCAAACTCCACACAAAACATTCAACATCTTTTAGAAATAAAGGAGCCTAACAGTGTCTGTGCCAACAAAGCAAATGCAAGGACACTGGTTTTATTCTGTCCACTGGCCGAGAAGGTTAAGATAAATAGGTAATGCCCACTGAATCGTGACTATCATTTAATTAGAGCTGATGACTGATACAGCCTATCCTCAAAATGCCCAATGAACAGACTGATATACTGCACCAAGAAAGAGCCTGTATATGAATAAATGAAATATCATATTTTTGAGTTCTTGTCCAAACCAGTAGGTGTTTTAATCTGCGTCAGCGGTCCTTTAGCTCAAACATGATTCAACAAATTCACAACTGGTCAATACACAGGATACAGTGCAGTTACTGCCAAGCAGCTCAGCTGAGACAGTTGGAAATCTGAACGCTTGTGCTCGGAGGCCATCACAGAAGTGGTAAGATGAAAGCATTAATGCTTCTCCCACCAGTCGCACATTTCTCTGGAGGATTGCACTAAAAAGCTTTGTTGTCACAAGCCTAATCCTCTGCCTTACAGGCCGCAAAACCACGGCCAACCACGTCAAAGGGAAGGAAGATCGCGAGTTTAGGCAAATAAATAAACAAATAATTGAAAAAAAATGAAAAAATAAAAAGTATAAATGAAAAGTTCCCCCATGGGAGACAGGAAGTCACGTCAGTTGCATCCATTTCCCTTCTTCTCAGTATTGGTGATGAAATGAAATACCATCCTTTGGTTTTAATTCTCAGCCTCCTCAAGCATATTTACTTTTTGTTTCTTTTTTCTTTTTCTTCTATTTTTTGAAAAAAAAAAGACTGCAGTGAATCTTCTTCATGATATCATGTCTGACATGCAGCAGCAAACCTCATCTAGTTAAAAAGGCAACAGGATGCTTGAAAGCAGTTGAAAGAGTGCCCCCTGTTGCCTGTTTGACAATCCTTCTCCATATAAGTCAATTAAGGAAAAGGATCATTGTGCTTGCAAACACTTTTGACACTGTAACGCTGATGCAGATGAAGCACTCTCTTTGGTTTTCTTTCTTTTAATTTGACTTTCTTTACAGAAGTTCACGTGCTCAGAGAGACAGAGAGAGAGACGGGGGCGGTGGGGCTCACCCGGACCTGTTGACCCGGAGCCATGTGCAGAAAATAGAAATTCATTATCTATTATCCACTGCGCTTTAGACCGACCATCGTCATGGTGGAGCGTCTTTAATTTATTCCGATAAGCAGTCACATGACATGGACCATATATTTTAAACACCGTGCGCACCGCATAGTTAATAACCTCGTTAAATCATTAACTGCTATCACAGTGAACGTAATCGTAATAATCTGTGCTGTTTCTGTGTGTTTGGACACAAACTGTCAGGATTTTTCGATGATTATCATGTTTACTTTAAAGTTCTTTCTCCCCCTTTTTTCATTTCTCAACAAACAAATCTGAAGCTGAAAGCCTCACATTGCATGAAATCAGTGATAGATTAAGGTATCTGTGCAAAGACGCAATCCTTTCGTCTTCACGTTGAGATCAGTTTTCTTTTATCTGCCACATCTGATTGCATTCCGGTCATTTTTTTGTCGTGATAATTCTTCTGATAACACAGAATAAAAGCAACAGTTAATAGGGAGAACACATGTGGCTTTCTCTTACCTTTTCAGACATCAAAGAGCGTGTCTACAGTTGTTCAGGAGAAGAAAAAGCCCAGTAATCCGTAAATCAAAGCTCTACTTTCCAAATTCTTTCCCCCCTCCTCTTTGCTCCCTGTAACTCCGAGCGATTGCCCTCAAACCCAAATCAAATATCCGTCCAGGAGCATTCCTGTGTTCAAAGCACTCCAGCTGAATGTCTTCTTATCCGGTTTGTGTTTTCTGGTTGCCACCGAAAAACAAGAAAAAATGTATACGATAGTTTAATCACTGCAAGAGGGAGAGGAAATTTACTGATGAAATGGACACCTGCGCGCATCAAAACCGGATTCGACGGTGCGCCTCAGGAAACCCACTCGTCTTTCATCTCTTCTCTCTTGCCCAGTCTTATTTTCCCCCGCTCCTGTGATCACCGAAACGGAGAGATCAACACTGATGAAGGGCCCCCAGATCGTGTCCAAGTTGAGCAGGAGAGCAGTAACGCTTCCATCAGTGCAGACTAACGCGCTGCGCCCTGAAAACTGGAGAGGTTAAAGGCTGTGATCAGTGCCGCCGCACCGGGAAATATCCGAAACCTTTAACAGGAGTAAAGACGGACTACAAGACATGACGGAGCAGCTCCTGATAACCCCCCCCCCCCCGTGTGTGCTCACACCATTTCCACTTCCAATTCCCGCACGACCCCGCCACGAGCCTCTTCACAATGATGTCCTCTGATGAATTCCAGGCAAAGCAGCGAACCCCCCCCCCCCCCCCCGACGACTCTTGGGTTTAATCTGCCGTCTCCCTGCGGGACTCGTCTCTCCAAACTCGGGGAATTCCTCAACTGAGGCGCAGAAAAAAAAAACTACAAAAAAACAAACCAAAACAAAAAACTGGGAGCCAGTTTATCCTTGTCGCACAAGAGAGCGCAGCAGAGACTCGAACCTGCCTGGTGCGACTGTTCGGTGGGTCCCCCGTGCAGATTTTTAAAGCCGTGGGGGTTTCACAGTTTGCTCAGGCCATGTCTGAGCGTACGCACATACAACATCGGCGGGCTCGTGGTTGATTTTTTCTCAAGCAAAAGAAATGAAAACCCTTCAATGAGACTGACAGCTTCTAAAGCCGGGCACCGCTTTCCTGTGATTCATGTGTGATCGGGAGGAAAGCAGAGCCTTGTTTTTTCTCCACATGTTAACGAACAGATGTTCCATCTCAGAGTCTCTTGCTTTAATACAATAAAGTTGGAATATATATGTATATATATATATATATATATATATATATATATATATATATATATATATATATATATATATATATAGTTGTAATGTGGTTTTGCTTGTGTTTGTCCGCGCCAGTGTTTTCGCTGAAAGATACAGGTGGAAACCACAAAGAAGGAAAAAAAAAACTGGGGGCCTTTGAGGTGTCGCAAATGAATATTTTAAAGGGGGCGTGTGTGCGCGTGCGTGGCAGAGACAGCGAGACACAGCGAGAGAGAGGGAGACGTGGGAATCAAGCTGCGTGTTTTTGCGCGCAACAGTGAGAAGGTGAGTGACAAAGAAGGGTGGAAGTGAGCGCAGAGTCGCAGATTGGAAGATCAGCACCAAAGACAGCGACGGGTTAAAACGATGTTGTGCCAAAAAGTGATTCCCGATGTTTTTATATATTTTTTAATGGCTATTATTTTTGCTTATACTAGTAAAAAGAATTTACTAATTTATGAATGGGTTATGTATAGAATAAAGAAATGGCATATTCTGCACTTATCTTTGTGACTCCCTGTTACTGCATTTTTTTGGTACTTAAAATGTCTTTATTGAACTGTAATGTATTTTTTTCAATCTCTGCTGTCATCTTGCCTCAGTCTCTCTTGAAAAACACATTTTTAACGCAAGTGATACTTTTTGAATGGCTAAATAAACTAAATATAACTGTCACTTTGCCAAAAACCAATAACAGCTTCTACCTTGTCACGGGGATGCCCTTTCTGGCTCAAAATAACCTGATATCCTACATGAGAGGTTTATTTGACCCATTTTTGACAGATTATAGGTCAACAGCTAATTTATAACAGGTCTAATCCCAGCAATTACTTTTTTGGCACCAGCACTCTGGCTTTACTGATTCACTCCCCTTTGATTCCCTAAAATATGTGTAAGAAGACCATCTTGCCTGTCGGATTGTTTACTGATGTTAATCAGTAACCAACAAGCAATAAAACACACTACAAAGGGCTAATTTCTTTGAGGAGATTGGAAGCTGGTGGTAAAGGTCACAGTTAGGAGAGAAAAGATCAAACCATCTGTCACTCTTTGTGCCATTTCTAATGAGCAGATCACTTGATTTTTCACATCTGAGATGATTTCTGTAGAAATCCTTTCAAACTGCTCCATTACTGTCCAAGTCAGATAGATACTGACCATCAGCAGACAGACGTAGACAAATGAGAGTAAAAAGCTCAGGGATTACTTTATGCTATCAAAAATGTTGCATTGAAAATTGATTTGTGAGCAGTGTATGATGTGAAGATTTATGATTGTCCTGAGATGCTTTCGATGTCAAAGATTCCTTTTACATAATAAATGCACATCTCCTTTATTTTAATGCTAAGTATAAGCAAAAGCAATGGCAAGAACTCTTGCACTTTGTTTGTAATTCATTTCTTGCAGGTTGTTTTTAAAAGCTGCAGTGAGAGTACCGACTGGGATTAGAAAGAGAGAGCATATTTCTCCCGCACTGTCTTCTCTTTGTTGCTAAACCCATATCAAATTTAAAATCCTGATCCTCACATACAAGGTTTTGAATAATCAGGCCCCATCTTATCCTAATGACATTGTAGTACCATATCACCCCAACAGAGCTCTTCATTCTCAGACAATGGTCTTACTTGTAAATCCTAAAGTATTTAAAAGTAGATGGGAGGCAGAGCCTTCAGCTTTCAGGGGCCTCGTCTGTACAACAAGCTCGTTGTTTGGATTCAGAAACCTGCTCTGCTTTTAAGATTAGGCTTGAAAATATACTTTTTGGTTAAGTTTATAGTTAGGGCCGGATCAGGTGACCCAGAACCCTCCCATCATTAGTTATTACTAATCTCTGACTCTCTTCCATAGTGTGTCTTTTGTCCTGTCTTCCTCCTCTCACCCCCAACCGGTCAGCAGATAGATGCTTCCCCCTGAGCCTGGCTCTGCTGGAGCTTTCTTCCTGGTAAATGGGAGTTTTTCCATCCCACTGTTGCCTCGCTTTTTTCTTTTTATCATTTCAGGACATTTGCTTTGCAGTATAGTATCTTGAGGTGACTGTTGTTGTGATTTTGCACCCGATACAATGAATTGAATAAAATGAATGAACTGAAGTGAAGTAAAGTGAATTGAAATGAACTGAATTTTCCACTGATACTGCTGCTGGTGGTACTGGTGTGGTGATCGAGGCTACATTTGGACAGAATAAGAACTGGACTTCTTTCAAATCAAAAGTTTGGGTAATCATAACAAGCAAATACTGATGGCACAAACAATCTGTAGGCTGCATCATGAATCATCAGTGATTGTCTTACAGTAGCTCCTCCACTATTGACATCAGTGGTTCAGACTTGAGGCCCAGAAATGTTTCAGTGACGCTGCATAAAAGGGTAACAGCAGAAACGATGCTCCTGCTGTTATCTTCTTCTGATGTTTCGTTATGGTTTCTGACTGTTTGTGAGACTTTTCCTTGTTGACTCTGCCTCGTGATCGTGCGTTAAATACGAGCTTGCATCACTACAGGTTGTTTCGAGGCGGTGGGAATGGTGCACGCAACAATATTGTCACACTGCAGGCAGTTATTTCCTTAATGAAATTTTTTAATGTCCTTTGTGCTTGTCTGTGTGATCTGAGGTGTTTTTGCTCTGTTCTTCTCTTGTGGCAGTGGTGGTAAAAATTGTAATTAAGCTAATAAGCTAAGAAAATGATTTCTTTCTAGTTGAAAATTCAGTTGCCAACCACCGCTGAATGGTAAAGCTACCTCGCAAAGTGACTGCAGCAACACTCCTTTATTTGGCAGAAATTTATCATATACTAATACGGGCTGTTGTAGACATTATGATCCTGTCTAACACTTGACAATGTACAACTTTGCACTCTGGAACAGAAAACCTGTTTAATGTCCCCTATAGGACAAAGGCTTGGCTGAGGATGTGCCCGATTTCCTGATAAATAACCCGGACATTTAATTCACAAGGTGCTGAGGTTTTTGTCTTTCGAAATTAAGTTTCTCTGTTTTCAGACTAAAACTGCCAACTTCTCAGTATTTCAAGAGATGCCTCATCTTGTCCCTGCCTACTTGCATTTTAAGCTGTTCAGTAACGAATGACACTGAGTTATGAGTAAATGCAGGGAGTCAAAACACATTACACTCCGCTGCCAGTAAAGCCGATGGCACGTCTGGGGATCGTGCCAGAGATCTGTCTTTTGTTGCAGAGGCTCATAGAACGACAGCACTGTACAGAAGACTTGCTAACAAATGTGTAGGTCTTGCTGATTTAATCAGATTTTAACATTACTCTTTTTGTTTTGCAGTATTGAGATAAATGTGCACCTGAAGTCCACAAGAAATACATTTTGGTGATTGTGCACAGCAAATATGAAGCTGTTAGCTTAGTTTAGCCCAAAGACTAGCAATGGGGAGAAAAGCCTGAAGTACCACCTGCAATCTTGCTTTGTATATAAGTGCATCACATTTTGTTACCCTTTTCTTGATCTGTCAAAGTTCTGGGCTAACTAAAGGCATCAAAGAACAGGAGAAATGCATGCTACACATCGATGCAGAGATGCTGGGACAACCAAGTGTTGGGTATTATATTTTTTTTGAAGGCTCCCAGCCTTTTGTCCTAAAAAAAAAAAGTAATTAAGTAATAGTTAAACAATTAAATGATAACAAGGTTCCTATTTTCAACCACTTACCAAAACAAAATATTTTTACAGTAACACTTTATAACCGCGAATAAGGCACAAGTACCCTGTACTTACATGCAATTTGCAGGCAACAAGTCAGGTTTTTGCAGGAAACAATGAAACAAGTACACTGTAAGTACCCTGTACTTTCTGGGGCATGGGTCATGTTACGGAGTGACTAAGGTGCAAGTACCCTCTACTTATGTACAATTTGCAGGAAAGTATAGGGTACAAAAGATGTAAGATGGTGAAATTTTGTTTGTTTTTCCAGATATTTATCATGAAATAACCCAGTATTTGAAATTATGTAATTTAATTTAATGTAATTATTTTATTGTTTCCTGCAAAAACCTGACTTGGTAAACAAAATTACAGGTAATTACAGGCTACTTGTGCCTTATTTGCCGGTCGTGTGTTACCCATCAGGAAAGCATAGATCATGTGAGCAGAAGGATCGTCTCTTTATAACCTGTGATACAATTTGATGCTTTTCTTACAACCGAAGGAGTTGTCCCCTGCTGGCAACTGGGAATAATGCACAATTAATGCACTTTCATATACAGTCTATAGAAGCTGCAACTAAGCAAATAATTCTAGATGAAAATGTCTCTGGCACTTTACATCTTTCCATTGGCTGTTTCCCAATGGCTGGTTGACTGTTTTCCAGTTGGTTATGGAAAGATGAGATATATTTAAAAAGATACAGAACCTGATAATATAATATATTTTAATCTTAGCTGCAGAAAATTCTGCTTACAGCAAAAAGTTTGAGGTCTGAACCTCTTGGTTATGGCTCTGTGTGGGCTTTAAATGTCTGCAGTGAGCCTGTAGATGCTCCAGGGTCTTTCCAATGCCCAAGACATGCATATCAGATTAGGCAGTTAAGGAAATTGATGTGTGTATGGATACCAAAATCTAGGAGATTTTCTTTTTCCCCACAGCAGGCATTGAGCTCTCTTTACCAGCACACATCTTTCTTTATCTCACACGCAGCTGCTCTCAGAAACCCACAGTGAAGCTCAGCACAGGTGGCAGCGTGGTTTATCAAGCTCATATTGGATTTCACCTTGTCCCTCGCTACTGCAAACACAACAAGGAAGGTCAAGTGGCCTCCAAGACAATGGACCATAATTCTACCTCTGGAGGCAAAGCAGTCGTTGTGCATCTCAGTCACGTTCATGCTCTCAGCTTAATGTCCACTTGTCTCTTTTTACAGTCAGGTCTGCATGCATAAATGTGAGGTGACCAGAATGAGGTGACACTGAAATATGGTAAGCAGCACGAAGATTCGCTCAAATTGATTTTTCTTTTAGGCATTCTGCACATGATTGTCTACAGCAGGCTTACAACAGGAGGAACAGAAGAATAATCTAAAAGCAGCTGTTGGCAAGACTAATTAAATTTTACTGACAACAACCAGAAAAAAACCCGGATGTCACAAAACACGGTTATTGTTTTCAGGCTGAATGGTCATCTGTATGTTTGACGTGCTCTCATCTTGCCAAACTCTGATTGGTCGGTGTTATTTTTATAAGAAGAAGAGCACTATGCCGACAACCTTCCTTAGTTATGGTGTGTGTTTGCGTATGCGGTCCTGTGTGTTGTTTGTGATCTTACACGCCCTCCTTCATCCCTTCTGTTTTCCCTCACCCTCCAACTGGTAGCATCAGATGGCTGCCCCTCCCTAAGCTCGGTTCTGCCGGAGGTCTTCCTGTTAAATCGTCTGATCGTTGGAGTTCTACACTGAATATTTTAGGCCCTATCTCACAATATAAAGGACTGAACTGTTGTTCTGAACTGGTGCCATATAAAATGAAAAAATGATTTGAACTGAAATGGGAGTGTGGAAATGTAAATTTTGATTCAGTGTTGGACTTATTGACACAGTGTCAAAGTAGCCATCGGGCGCTGAATTTAGTTAAAAATGAAATAACATTTCACCAGTTTGCATCGACAGCTCCAACATCAACAGCAGCTGTCAGAGCGAGCTTGATGTGAAGCCTCCTGTTTCATCAAAGCAGAAAATGGCATCATAATAAATATTCAGTTCAATTCAATTTTATTTAGATTGCAACAAATCACAATGCTTTATATTGTGAGGTAAAGACCCTATGACAATACATATTCTAGAATAACACTATCAACTGAGTTCATGGTCTAACTCCACTTTGTTTTGCACACATATACAGTTCCTGTATGATAAGTGCTTTTCTCACATAATGAAAATCCATAAAAGGTGTCACAATCGGGCGAATTACACACAGTAATTCGGCGTGCCCGTGTGGCGTGCTGGTTAGACCCAAACGCGGTGAAGGCTAGCGGTGGGTTGGAACAGACACGCAGTTATTCCAGTAATGATCAGTGCACGAAGCGTGGCTTCGGAACTGGCGTTACAGACGGAGAGCGAGTGGAGCCGGGATGAGAAAAAGGATCGAAGGGAAAAACACTCACAGTTGCTGAATCAGGCGGAGACTGACATCGGCAAAGTTTCGGAGCTCCTGACACGAAGAGAACGATGTCTGAGCGGCGAACAGGTGGGTGGCATCTCTTTTAAACCCGGCCCTGTGATCAGCTGATCACGGGCCCTTCAAAGGGCGAGAGACCGGTGGCAGAAGAGACGTGAAGGTTATGAGACAGCTCAGCCCACAACAGGTAACGAGGCCAAGGCGACGGTTGGGCGGAGATGAAGCACCTCAAGAAGCGCCCCAACTGTTGATTGGTCCGTTCAACCTGCCCATTGGTCTGAGGGTGATAGCCGGACGAGAGGCTGGGAGACGCTCCAATCAGGTGGCAAAAGGCTTTCCAGAACCTGGCGGTGAACTGGGGCCCCCTGTCGGAGACTATGTCCTTGGGGAACCCGTGAAGCCGGACGACATGGTCCAAGAGGAGCTCGGCTGTCCGTTTGGCGGAAGGGAGACCGGGAGAGGATGGTGTCAAGACCGTCCACGGATGGGAGGCCGGTAACAAAGTCAAAGCCGACATGGGACCAGGGACGTCCTGGCACAGGGAGAGGGCGAAGGTCGCCAGCAGGAGGCTGAGTGGAGGACTTGGCCCGAGCACAGGTGTCACAGGCAGAAACGAATTCACGGACGTCCCGAGTCATGGAGGGCCACCAGAAGGCACGACAGAGGAGTTGGAGGGTCCTGTCAGGCCCCGGGTGACCAGAGAGCGGGGATGAGTGAGCCCAGAGCAAGGCCTCCCGACGGCACCGGGATGGTACATAGAGCCTCCCAGCAGGGGTGTCAGGCGGAGGTGGTTCGGCGGTCAGGGCATCCCGGATAGAGTCCTCCAAGGGCCACCGAAGGGGGGCAGCGAAGCAATGAGAAGGTAGGATAGGTCCAGGGTCTGACGTGAGGCCATCCTGGGCGAACTGTCTGGAGAGAGCGTCCGCCTTAGCGTTCTTGGAACCAGGGCGGTAGGCGAGGTGGAAATTGTAAGGCTCAAAGAATAAGGCCCAACGGGCCTGCCTTGGGTTGAGCTGCTTGGCAGAACGAATATGGATCAGGTTCTGATGATCAGTCCAGATCAGAAAAGGTTCTTTCGCTCCCAGGAGCCAATGCCGCCACTCTTCTAAGGCCCACTTGATGGCCAGGAGTTCTCGGTCTCCGACACCGTGCCGTTGCTGCGTGGGAGAAAATTTACTTGAGAAATAGCAGCATGGGTGAAGTTTTCCATCCGGGCCGTGTTGAGAAAGCACGGCGCCAGCGCCAACATCGGAGGCATCCACCTCCACCACAAAATCTCTGGCAGGATCAGGGTGGAGCAGGACGGGGGCCGTAGTGAATCGGTGGATAAGGTCTTGGAATACCTGTTTTGCACCTGGGGAGAGGCAGAAGTGCTTAGGCAGGTTAGCTGGTTTAGTGAGGGATGTCAGTGGGGCGACAACGGTGCTGAAGTTACGGATAAAGCGCAGATAGAAATTGGCAAAGGCCAGGAAGCTCTGTAGCTGCTTAAGGCTGGAGGGCTGAGGCCACTGGGTCACAGCTTGGACCTTTTGCGGGTCCATGGTCAGGCCATCGGAGGAGATGGTGAAGCCTAGGAAGGTGGTGGACCGCTGATGGAAAGCACACTTCTCCAGTTTGCAGAACAGCTGGTACTCAAGCAGCCTGCTCAGCACGGCCCTCACATGGCGAATATGGTCCACTTCAGTGCGGGAGTAGATCAAGATGTCGTCTAGATAAGCAAACACCCATCGGCCTAGCATATCCCGCAAGACATCGTTGATCAGATGTTGGAAGACAGCAGGGCTGTTACAGAGGCCGAAGGGCATCACCAGGTACTCCCAGTGCCCGTTAGGGGTGATGAAGGCCGTCTTCCATTCATCCCCTTCCCTAATGCGCACCAAATTGTAGGCGCTGCGTAGATCTAGTTTGGTGAAGATGCAGGCCTGGGAGAGGGAATCGAGTGTGGTGGATAGCAGAGGAAGAGGATGGCGGTTCTTGACAGTGACTTTATTCAAGCCCCGATAATCTATGCATCCCGCCATCTTTCTTCTTGACAAAGAAGAATCCAGCAGCAGCAGGAGAGGTAGAAGGGTGAATAAAGCCCTGTTGGAGAGCCTTAGCAACGTACTCCTCCGTGGCCTTATTCTCTGCGGGTGACAGAGAGAACAGGTGACCACGAGGAGGGACCGCTCCCGGGAGGAGCTCGATGGCCATGTCGTAGGAGCGAGGAGGAGGTAGAGTAGAGGCTCGCCTCTTACTGAAGACCTCAGATAGATCGTGGTAAGCTGGAGGGATCTTATCCAGATCAATGGGCTCCGGGGGTGAGGCCTCTCCTGACTTTGAGTTCTTTTGGGTCCGAGAGAGAAGACAAAGGCGTGGACACTGGGGACCCCAATCCAGGATCTGGCAGGAAGACCAGGAGATGTGGGGGTCATGTTGACGGAACCAGGGGTATCCAAGGATGAGAGGAGAGGACGTGGCCGAGACTACTAGAAACCGGACCTCCTCCTGATGATCTCCAATAGACATGCGAACCGGCTGGGTCTGGAACTGGATCGGGTAGGGTTGGAGGGGTCGCCTGTCTATTGAGGTCACCGGGAGAAATCGATCAACGGAAGTTAACGGAATGCGAAGTCGAGAGGCTAGCTTTTGGTCGATGAAGTTCTCAGCGGCTCCGGTGTCCAGGAGGGCTTCAGATGAGAACTGTTGGTGTTTCAGGTGAAATATTACTGGTAACAGAAAACGAGAGGGGTCAGAGGAGTGGGAAGGGCCAGGTGGGACTCACCCGCAGTCTACCTGGCGTCGTCGTTTCCCGGACGTAGCGGCCACTGGGGACGACGGTGTCGAGCTGATCCACAGTAGGCGCAGAGACCCTCACGCCAGCGTCTCTCTCTCCTCTTTGGAGAGTCTACCCAGCTGCATGGGCTCCTCGCTGGATGTACTGCTTGGGCTAGCAGCGGCTCCTTCAGAGGGGGGAGGAGGCTGCGAAGATGTGGCCCTCTGAGACTGGAAGGGTTTGAAGGCCCGAGGGGTGTGGCGAGGCCGCGACATCCCTCGTTGGTCAATCTTCAGGGCGAGGTCCACGGCCTCATCCAGAGTTTTTGGGGCCTCACGGCCGGTCATCTCATCTCAGATGTAATCAGCCAGTCCCTCCAGAAAAATGGAGCGTAGAGAAGCGTCTCCCCACTTTAGCTTAGCGGCCAGGGTACGGAATTGGGAGGCAAAGTGACAGACGGGTCGACTACCCTGGTGTAAATGAAGCAGCTGTGACTCCACTTCCACTTCACTGCTCGGGGGAACAAACGTCTTTTTTAATTCCTCCACAAACAGGGCATAGTCATTGCAAGCTGCAGATTTATTGTTGTAGAGAGCCGCGGCCCATTCCTGAGCCTGGCCAGACAAGAGAGAGGTTAACATTGCAACTTTTGCATGGGCGGTGGCGTATTTAGTGGGCTGACATTCAAACAGCATGTCTAAAGTGGCGAGCAAACCATCAGGCCGGCCATCAACTCCGTTCCACTTATCTGGTAGTCCGCTCTGGGGCTCCGCGCTCACTGGCGCTGGCTGACGTTGCAGCGAGGTGACGGAAGTGGAAAGTTGGAGGACAGTTATGGTGAGAGACTCCATTTTTGTGCTCATCCGATCCACCACACCGCGAAGATATAGTACTTCGGCTTTCAGCTGTTCGAATTCCGCTGGGTCTATATGAGGCTCAGACATCCTGTCACGATCGGGTGAATTACACACAGTAATTTGGCGTGTCCGTGTGGCCCAAACGCGGCGAAGGCTAGCGGTGGGTTGGAACAGACACGCAGTTATTCCAGTAACGATCAGTGCACGAAGCGTGGCTTCGGAACTGGCGTTACAGACGGAGAGCGAGTGGAGCCGGGATGAGAAAAAGGATCGAAGGGAAAAACACTCACAGTTGCTGAATCAGGTGGAGACTGACGTCGGCAAAGTTTCGGAGCTCCTAACACGAAGAGAACGATGTCTGAGCAGCGAACAGGTGGGTGGCGTCTCTTTTAAACCCGGCCCCGTGATCAGCTGATCACCAGCTGACAAAAGGACATGTCCTTATCGGAGACTAGCTGTGTCTTTGCTGTCTATTGGGTCACCCGTTCACCCAGTGACCACACCCTTTCATCGTGAAATCTCAAACAGACGAGTGTTTTAAGACTGCATCAGCTTGACTCACGTATATTGAGGCAAAGTATCTGTTCAATAGTTCTTCTAGTCACTACTGTAGCTACTAAAGCTCAGTGGTTACAGAGTCTATCTGTCTATTTAGTTTCTGTCTCTTTTTAACGCTCTTTTCTACATGACTGTCTTCTACCACATTTAAGCCATTAACTAAAGGATTTTCATCAAGGAAGCTGTTGTACATTAACTTTGGTCTTATTACACTGTGGTCAGTGTGGCCTTACAAGTTAGCAGGACCACCATTAGTAAGACATTGTCAAGTCTGTTCCTATGTAACAAATCGCATAGCTGTTACCAGTGCCCAAGGCCAGCGAGAGAAGATCTACTCCAGAGATGTTCAGCGAGAGCAATAACACCCACAGTAAATGTTTCTGACATCATGGTGGAAGATGGGAGAAAATTCGTATCAAGTTAAAATCTGAAAAGTTCTCTGCAACCTTGGAGGAAGCAGATTTGTAAATAAACAAGTGAGTTATAAAACCAACATGTGAAAGAATGAAACATGTATGACTACTGCTGCTACTATAACTACAGAATATGGTCATTTTGAATAAGACATGAATTTGTGCTTAATAATGTCAAATAAAGAAATAATGTACTAATATGCGTGAAAAAGACAGTTAATTGTACATATATATTTATATATAAATGTGAGGTTGGGGCTCTTGAAGGGTGAGAAACTATGTTGACAGATGCAGGATGTAGACAGCCTGATGGACCATTGAGCAGCCTCAGCAGGAGGATCTTTTTGAATTGAATGAGCCTGTTCCTGTCCCAACCCACTCGTGGTTCCGCCTCAGTTGCAGTGACCTTGCTGCTCATGTATCCTCAAGAACGAGATCTATTCATACAGCAACAGAAGAAAGAAAGCAAAAAAGAAAGAAAAAGAAAGAAAAAGGTGGCATACAGTCACGGTTCAAAGACTGCACATAAGGGGGATTTAGGACATCTATTCAGGTGGGCTCGTGTATGCCGTCAAATCCTGTATCAAAAAGTTACTTGCTTGTACTTTGACCTTTGTAAAATGAACATATTGTTCCAGAGCTACTTTTGCATTCAAGACCACAGAGAATGATTTTTTAGACACAGTACAAATGAAGATCAGTCAAAAAATAGACTTTCATCAATGCAATTCTGACTGAAAAATCAATGACAGTCACAAGGACAGTTAAAAACAGTACTTGTTTTTAAGGTCAGTTTTCACTCAAAATCTTCCCTCAAAACACAGCGTAGCTATGCACTATTCCAGAAACACGAGATTATGTTGTAACACATCTTCAGATGGGTTCGAGTGCAGCTTCTTTTTGTTTTTGTTGCTTGCTCTTGGTTGTGTCCACTTGTACTGTGTGCTCTGTGATTTGAGCTCAAAGGTCAGTGGGAACAAGCTGACATAACTTTTTTCTGTGAAGAATGAAGAATAGTTGGGTCTCCTGATAACACAGTAGCAGTTTTTTTGTATCTACTACAGATTCCTGCCTAGAAATCTGTAGTAGATGTTTCTAGTAATTTAAATTTTTTTTTAAAATACAGGGAGTGCATAATTATTAGGCAACTTCCTTTCCTTTGGCAAAATGGGTCAAAAGAAGGACTTGACAGGCTCAGAAAAGTCAAAAATAGTGAGATATCTTGCAGAGGGATGCAGCAGTCTCAAAATTGCAAAGCTTCTGAAGCGTGATCATCGAACAATCAAGCGTTTTATTCAAAATAGTCAACAGGGTTGCAAGAAGCGTGTGTAAAAACCAAGGCGCAAATTAACTGCCCATGAACTGAGAAAAGTCAAGCGTGCAGCTGCCAAGATGCCACTTGCCACCAGTTTGGCCATATTTCAGAGCTGCAACATCACTGGAGTGCCCAAAAGCACAAGGTGTGCAATACTCAGAGACATGGCCAAGGTTGATGGTGAACAGATCAAAACACTGACAGAATCCATGGATGGCAGGCTTTTGAGTGTCCTTGCAAAGAAAGGTGGCTATATTGGTCGCTGATTTGTTTTTGTTTTGTTTTTGAATGTCAGAAATGTATATTTGTGAATGTGGAGATGTTATATTGGTTTCACTGGTAAAAATAAATAATTGAAATGGGTATATATTTGTTTTTTGTTAAGTTGCCTAATAATTATGCACAGTAATAGTCACCTGCACACACAGATATCCCCCTAAAATAGCTAAAACTAAAAACAAACTAAAAACTACTTCCAAAAACATTCTGCTTTGATATTAATGAGTTTTTTGGGTTTATTGAGAACATGGTTGTTGTTCAATAATAAAATTATTCCTCAAAAATACAACTTGCTTAATAATTCTGCACTCCCTGTATATGCTTTTTCACCTTGAATTTCTTGCCCCGGTTGATACTGCCAACACTGAGTTCTACAGCAGTCTGAATTACCTGGTGTGTTGGAGGTGCGTTGTTGTGGCAATGGATGCAGTGCTTATTGCAAACTTTTGAAAACACTGTTTTCACTTGTGCTTTAAGTGGTCGATAATTCTAAAACAGTATCAAACATTCATCAGCACTTTCTACTATTAACGTTTTTAAGTGCTTGCAAACATATATGTCTAATCAGCCAAACACCTGACCACAACTCATTGCAAACCTGGTCAAGACAACCTGCTGAAGTTCAAAGTGATCAATGGGAGGAAAAAGATACCAGGCGGACTGGTCTGAGTAATTCAGGAACTGTTTTCCTTCAACCATCTCAAGAGTTTACAGAGAAGGGTCTGAAAAAGCGAAAATATCAGGTAAGCAGCAGTTCTCTAGTGAAAATGCCTTGTTGATGCCACAGGTCAGAGGAGAATGGCTGGACTGCTTTGAGCTGATAGGAAGGCGACAGTAATTCAACAAAGTAATTAACTTAACATTCAACTTTAAAGAACTGTATGTGCAATCCCTACTATTAAAATCAACATTAATATATTCCTTCCATGGGGACAAATTCATCCAAACACAAGCATCGGCTCCAGCTAATAAAATAGATTAAACTTTGGGTTTAGCGCACCTTTGTTCAGCTGAATTCATTACATCTCCACCATAAAGAGGCAAAAACCTGAAACTCGTTCCTCTTCTCAAGACTGTCAGTTTCTGCTGCTCTGTCCCTTCTGTTCTAATGACACTACACTGAGATCATTGGGTAGATAATTAAATGTGAGCCTCATTCATCCCCTTGGTGCTCTCCAGGCCCTGATGGTACATTTGTGTCTGCGTCTGGTCTTTGTCCATCTGTCTCTCTGGTTGTTCTTTCTTGCAGCAGGGGAGGGGATGACTCCTAGCTGTACAAGCCCCAACACACCTATGGCTTAAAACAGCTTCTCATGAGAGTGAAAGAGACAACACAAAATGACTAGACACTTAGTTTTTCTGTGCAGTTTAATGATTGTGAGAGGTATATGTACAGTTTTTGCCTCAAAAGCCGATCTCCACACGAAGAAAGAAGGGTTGCATTTCAGTACAGTTCAGAAGTTTCATTATTGAGCTTTTAACTAGTGTGCTGCACAGCAAGCTTATAGCTATTGTTAATTCCTGAACCTTGTCCTTTGTTGTGCTTTTACAGTCACAATGCAAAAATAACATTTACAACTTTCAATCACATAAAACCATCATAAACTATGAATACAAAACTACAAGAAATACACAGCGTAAAATACAGCATGAGACTGACAGACAGAGAATTTATAATGATTAATAATTAGAATGACTGCAGCTCTGATTTACCTTTAACCAACCTTTGACCTTTACTGTAAAGGTCTCTTACATAATCAATGTAATCATTGTGATTTTAATTGATGTCAAGGCTTCATGGAAAATGCTGATTTTCCAAATTTAAATCTACAACGTAGATGTGGTAGGTTGTTGTTCCTCTGGCTTAAAACACCTAGAAGACACGTTTCTGTTCAAATTTGGACAAAAACTGAGAACATCAGCAAAATGAAAGTTACATGAATATGTCATTAGCATTATAAATGTTACCTCTAGCTGTATTCCTCTATACTTGACCTTAAAAAGTTTGTTCCCCCTCCCTTGAATTAAGCCACAGGTTTGATCACAACTCTTCCATCATGTTCGACCTCGACAGATTTTTGCAGTGCTGTCCGGTTGCTTTGTGGTTGGAAAATTGATGTTTAAAATCAGCTCTATGAGTTTTTAGCCTTCAGATACAAGATATTTGCATTTGAATATGTGTTCCCAAAGGTCTGTGTCAGTGATTTGTGCGAGATGGGGAAACTGCAGTCCCATTCACAGTGGGCAGGAGCTTGGATAAGAGAATGATTTGCTAACATGAAGCACAGCTATTGTTGTTTGCTGCTCTGATAATATTTTACGGCAGATAATCATTTCTCCAACATCAAGAACACAGTTACTTAAATCATACATTGTTTTTGTTGTTGTTGTTGTTTTATATGAGTGAGATGGATTAGCATGCTGCTGTCCTTGTGACATCTTATAATTCTTGTTATCAGCTTCTATGTTCACACAGATAGATCAACAAGACACCCTCAGAACACTATGATGTTTGAATGGACACTTGTTTTAAATTTTGCCCACACACATACACCACGTGTACAGAAGCTTAAAGCCCAGCCAACTGCAGGCTCATCGACACCTACAGACTTGGCCTACCTGAAGCAGTGCACACGGAATGTGTGCATCAACACACACACACACACACACACACACACACACACACACACACACACACACACACACACACACACACACACACACGGTTAAATGGTGCTTTGCAGTAATGCTGGCAGGCCAAGTGTTGAGGTTGCTCTGTACTCAGCAGTACTGCATTTTTTTCCCCACTGCCAGCCAAAGCTCGACACTTCTGTCCTTAGGGGTGTGTGTGTGTGTGTGTGTGTGTGTGTGTGTGTGTGTGTGTGTGTGTGTGTGTGTGTGTGAGAGAGGGATACAGATAACTCTTGCCTTTGTCTCTGAACATCTGGCAACACACACTTTACAGTAAACACCTGCATGCTGACACATATTTTATTCATCATGTCACATATACAGGGTATCATAAAGGGAAAACACACATATGTTAATAGCTACATTAGTATGCACAATGCTTCTTTGTCCAATTTGGAGGAAATGGACGTGTTCCAAGGTCTGCTACTCGGCTGTGTAGCCCAGATTAGTGGCCTCTGACTGGGCTGCAATGGCAGAGAGAGCTGCCTCATCACCCAGGAGCTCCAGGGGAGCTGCAGGCCTCTGAGCTTCCCTAAAAAAACTCATCCTGTATAGGAGAGTGTCTGTCTTTCCACTGGCAAGTGAGGAGACTGATGCTCTTTTGTGCTTGTGATGATACTTTAATGGCCAATTATAACAAGTGCGCAGGGTTTTGGCCTGATTTGCTGAGACATCTTGGCGGGCACACAACTCCATGTTCACTGTGCATATCTATCGTCCTGTCTTTCTGCTCTGCTGTAAATCCTGAACTTGAACTGACGGCCTATATGCCGAAGCTCTGCCAGCATTCAGTACACACCAAGATCGTGGCAGCAGCTTTACTTTTGTAGCAAATCATATGAATTTATAAAGTAGAGTACGATATCGTCAGGGTTTAACAATTTATAAAGTCATTACGGGTCAGACAGCAACTTCTGTACTTAAAAAAATATTAACAATGTCTATAACTGTTTTTAAGACAGAAAAAAATTGTTCTATATAGATAAACTAGTTTGTCTTCAGATAGTTTTGCTGCTCTCAGAATTCAGACGGCACTGAGTAAACGCTCTCTCCAGCCCTTCAGTTCATTTTTAGCACAAATGAGCAGCAAACAGCTGGACTAAGCATGTGCATGCTGCAGGCACTTTCTTGATTGCACATTAGAGGATTCTGGTTGGGCATTTACTTCTTATTGCCATTTTGGACCAAATATATTGGTTTTGTCCATGTGGCTTTGTTCGCTGTTTACATACCCAAAGCCAGCATTTTTTTCCCTTGAGTGAAAAATACTGTGTAATTCCCACTCCCACTTTTTCATTGACCCTTTTTCTTTTTATTCTTTCTTCTTTTTCTTTTCTTTCTGCAGCTTCTCTCCAGTGGTTGTTGTTGTTTTTGTTGTTGTTTTTTAAATAACTGTCTGCTTTCCCCTATCCACAGAAATTAACTCTATTTATCTACTCTAACCTTTTACTCTCTTCGTTCTTTGCCTTCTCCTTCCCTGGACTCACAGTGCTGTAAATGAGCTGACAGAGAGAGCTCGAAGGAGAGGGACTAAGCTCCAAGCGCCAATCTGGTCTCAGCTCAAATGTCAACCAGTCTAAAACACACATGCACACACACACAAACAGAAACTTTTCCTCCCACCCTCTTCTACCTCCGTCCTGCCTGTCTATTCTTTTTTCATATTCTCTCCCCTCCCCACACTCCTCCTCTTTTTTAAGCTCTCCCTCTCCCACCCCTGCTATTCTGTCTCTCTTGACATTTAACAGTCTGCACTCATCTGCTCTCTAATTTCTTGTCATCTCCTGCAATCTAGCTATCTAAAGGGAGGTTAAGGATGAGCGTTAAAATAGACAGGACGGGGTCGAGACAAGTGATGCTGACATTTGCTGGCGTGTTCAGAGCTGCTTCGGCGGGTGTAAATGGAGCTGATGATTTGACGCAGCTGAGCGATCATTATGGGACCAACAAGTCTTCCAGCTGAATGATGGCATAGGGAGATATTAACGTGATTCCACTTTTTAGGAGTGAGAAAGTGTAGGTATGGTGATGACACAAATAACCAACGCTAAACACATGTTAGAAAGCTCCATTTTGGAGGTTACCACTATGCAAAGGAGGACAGTTCCATGGGGTTAAACTTTGATGACAAAGGCTTTTATAAACACAGATTGGAGCTCTGAATTCTTCCAGATATCTAGATCCCTGGAGCACTGGACATTAAATGGTCCTTAATGGAGCTGCCTGCTCCCCATAGTGTTGTCCTAGTGGACCCCTGTGAGAACGGGGCAGTTAAGTTTCTCTTCACACTCTAACCAGGCACCTGTATCGCCAAAAGTATTCCCAGTAGAACACTTCTGTGTTGTACAATATCCCAGTTTGATTCTCCCAAAATGTTGTGTAGTTCATGTCTGAAAGACATGCAAAATATTAATGGGCATGTCAAGTCTGTGTGAGGCTGACAAAGAAAGTCCAAAAAGGTTAAAGCCATCAGAAACCTCCACTCTGTTTCAGCAACTCAGATACTCACAGTCAGCATAAATCATTTTGCCTTACTCTGGAGCTGTTAAGATTGTTAAGGCCTAAAGGCCTAAAGATCAATCAGCATCCTCCTAGCAACATCTGGTCGCTAAATGTGTGTTCCCCAACCAGTTGGTAAGTGGTTGCAGGAAGTTGCCTGATATCTCTAGGTGAAAATGGTCACTGCACTAAAAACCTTTTTGTAGTTTGCATGAAAGACTTGTCTGAAAACATTTGCTAATTAACCACCGAGTGGTAGTGAAACTTTCGAAGTAAAGTCTTAAATAATCAGGCTCTATCATATCTTCAAGATGTCATACCACCATATTATTCTAATACAGAACATCACACTCAGGCACGCTCAGCAAAAATGGAGGCAGACGCTTCAGCTGTCAGGCCTCTCTCCTGTGTAATGCTAATGTTGTTGACTAATTGTTTTTGTGAAAACTATGATGATAACTAAAAAAAACTAATGCATGAGGACAAGAACTATGATGAAATGTACTGATACCTTCATCAAAGAAAAATAACCAGATGAAAATGTTTCCACTTCCTGTTAAAAGGGAGTTTTTTCCTTTCCACGATCACAAAGTCCTTCTTGTTGGGGTTTTCTTCCAAATACGGTATGGTTTCCCTCACAGTGTAAATCACCTTAAGGTGACTGTTTAGTGATTTGGCGCTCTATAAATAAACCTGAATTGAGTTGATTTAAAAATGAAGCCTTACTGCTGAAACCAACATGTTGCAAAAGGCAGCTTTAGCTCTTACTGCTTACTGAGTACCTGCTGAGTGTTTGCAGACAAGTCAGCATCTTCCATACAAACTGCTGCAATAAGCTAGCAACCAAAGCAATTAAAAGTTGGGTTTTACCTCAGCACTGCAAACCTTCCATCAGCATTCTGAACCTCCAACTGGTTCGGGAATCCTAATTTTTCCATAGCAACTGGTGACAGCCAGGCAGTCGCCAACCAGTCTTCACAGACAAGTTTGTTTAAATCACTGTTTAATAGGTCAGCTTCATCTCAGTCATGAGGAGGGGCGAACATTTCCAGGGTTTAAATACAGAACTTCTAGGATACTAATGTGTTTTGTGTATTCAATAAAATAAGTGGGCCAGATCTACACATAAGTCTAAAAATCTAAGACCATTTAAATGTTCTGCTCCTCTCTTAAAAATACAATGACTTAAAAAATCAATAGTTGATCTCACTTGGCTGAAATATATGTAGTGATAATAATAAATGCACATTTTGTAGTGAAGCATATTGTGGAGGCATTTTTGTCTGTGACTTTTCACATTTCTTCTTTTTTTTAACACAACGTATTCCAAACATTACATTGTGCATTTACAGGACTTGGTCTAAAACACCCATGTGACTATGTTTACATTCAGCAATGTGCTTTTACAGCGAGTTTTAAGTGCGGTGGCATTGTGGAGCAGGGTGCTTCTTGGGGTGGGCATCGGTGCTGTGCGATGGGGGGATGGAGGCCCTCTAGGCAGGCCAGCTCATGTGGACGTGCCATCTGGTGCCCCTGGCAAACAAGGGCAACAGCATGACCTGGACTGTACAGACGGACATATTAAGCATGGAAAGCTCAACACACAGAACAAACACAGTGATCAGCGGTTTTTAGAGTGGTAAAAATCATATTAACAATGACTTAGTTTTGATTTTCATCATGTGTGTCGTTCTACAATTCTTTCTAACAAACAGATTTGTAAAAAATATTTCACCAAACTTCACCACTGACAACCAAAGAGTCTCGAATGGACTGGGTAGTTTAGCACAGCAACACCTCTTGACTTCTTCAGTGGTGGTTCACTCAAAGCATCCATTAGTAGCTGCCTCTCAAGTGACCAAACTGTGATAGTGAAAAGTGTGTGTATATGTGTGTTTGTCTGAGAGTCAGAAAGAAGAGCGATAGAGTGTGAATTGATCAAGGACCTCGATGTGTACGTGTGTGTGTTTGAATCAGGGGCACTCCTTCAAGGCTGGTGGCTGTTAGGTGCGCAGCAGCGTGCCCAGCGGTGTGACATCATTACCCTGTCGAGCATGATGGACAGGCTGGCCTCTGTGTTTGTGTTTTCCCCTCTACCAGAGTGCTGATTGAAAGCCTGTTTCACACATCTCTGACTTTTGAGCTCCAGCGCTCCACTGACCCCTGCTGATCAGTGCCAGTAACGTCGCAAAGCTGTGCCGCCCCCTCAGAATTCATCACTTATACACAATGTCTGATAGTATTCCCCGATATTATCTTCACCACTGCCTATATTAAATAAATAAAATGTTATTTTATATATTTAAATAATAGTTTTAAGTTAGTTTGCTTAAATTTATATATCTCCTGCCATCACTTCTACATCCAAAGACATCCAAAGCTACAGGGATCAGCTGAACTTGTGCCATTCAAGTGTGCAACTCGGAGACAAAAGAAGTTTTGACAATTTGAAGGATTTCATTCCCTCAAAATTGGATAATATTATGCCAGTAGGGAAGTCTGTGGGCACCTCTTTGACATTCATTTGTTCTCTCAGTGTGATGTGGGTGGAAAGGAGGGAAATGGTTTCAACTATCATCAGAGAACTTTTCCCCCTGCATGATGTGCTCTCTTGCTGCTATTTACAGAAGTCTTTCATTTGGGCAAAGAGGGAAAAGTGTGTCACAAATTGTAGAAAATTGGAGCTCTTTTCCTCTGCAGCCCCATTGTTAAAAACAATTTTGGCTAAAAATGTGCTTTACATGCAACACTTGCATGCTGCAAATTAAGCCACGGGCTAAACCTACTCACACGTTTAGTGACTGTGAGGCTGTCTAAAAAAGGGGCTCATTTTTCAATATTTCTTCCAACAGGTGTTCAAAAACCTCTTCCTCCTCAAAAGGAAGCCACGTATAGTACAGTCTGCAGGAAACTTACAACCACTACTGCTACCAGTACTGCTAATAATAATAATGATAATGATCCAATAAAGTGTATATAGTATTTAGTTCTGCAAAATCTCACCACAGTCTTTTACACAGAGCACAGAAGTAGTCTGTTGGGGGGTTTCCCATAATGCACTGAGTATTTCTTCTTCACTATTCTCTTCTCCCTCACTATGTGTTTATACACCACTATGCATTTAATTATTATTTATTATATTTCTATGGCTCTTTTCCACAGTGTCTGTTGTCCTGTCTTCCTCCCCTCCCTGAGCCTGTTTCTGACAGACGTTTTTTTTGTTTTGTTAGAAAGGAGTTTTTCCTTCCCACTGTCACCAGCTGCTTGCTTGCAGGAAGTTGTTTGATTGCTCAGGTTTTCTCCTTACAATATAAGATGCCTCAAGACAGCTGTTGTTGTGATTTGTGACTGAATTGAATAAGTGGCCGACCAATATTATGTGTTAACATGTAACAGCACCTGTCAGGCTGTAATAACCATGTCAGGGGAGCTATTAGATGTCACCTGATCACATCCTGCAGGGATGATAGCCTGATCTGTGCCTTCTTTTCCATTTGCCAGTCAAATAAACAAACAAACCGAGAAATAAGATGAGCAAAAACCCAACTTGTCACCAGACTATAATCACTGGTTTCTATATGACGTGAAACAGTATAAAAATACTGATGACAGGAAGTTCAGTTCCACTGATCTTTCAGAGACGGTCGGTTCACATTAATAAACCTCCACCCTTATGTCAGCACACTGGTAAGTGAAAACAATTACAGCTGAGCAAAGCAAAGCTGTAATTGCACTGAAAAAAATAATAATGCCAGGTTGTGCTCGACTTTTGTCAATGCTGCTGGCCAACTTTGATGTGCAGCACAGACATCACCTATAGGCCAGCTTCCATTACATTTTGCTAATGTACCGCTTCATTATTTTTTACAGTTCCATTGTAATGAGCATTAAATTGTACTGAAAGAAGACACTTATTCACTTGTTGGAGAGTCAATCAGGCTTAATTTACTTTTGCACATCTATGTACACATTGGGGTTTTTTTCACTGTTAAATAAACCAATTTGATTTAGCTGTACCTGACTCTTTATTCCTTTGAAATTTACATCAGGAATGGCAAGAGCCATGGTCATTCTTAACACAAAAGCCCATTTCATACATTAATCAGGTGGCACTGAAGCTTTAGGGCCAAACACGTCCCAGGTCATTTACTTCTATAAAAGTGTAAAAGATTATCTTAGATTGGCCTGAGTGACATTAAACATGTATGACAACACAGCTCATCATTAAGCTGCACTTCTTGGTGGTAGATAAGTATCCAATGATGCTACAAAGCCTGGCAACCCCCCCCCCCCCCCCCCTCAGCTGAGTTCAATGTCTATAAACAAAGGTCTGAAGATGTGCAGGCTTTTGGCCAGCGTCTAAAGAGACTTTAATGGGAGGGAAAGAGGAGAAAATGTTCTCTCTGTCACTGTGTGGGTATATCTGAATGACTTTAATTTACTAGATTATACAAGCAGACAGTGGTACATATGCATAAGTTATCCAATAACCCTTTTTGTCTTCCTTAAAAAGGTTTATGAGATGCTGAAATGTCATTCCCATTTTCATCTCTAATTAAATGAATTATTTTAATGCACTTTTTATTGAACTTCTAAAAAACTCTGCCTCGCTCTACACTGGCACACAGTTTCAAAAATGGGTTTTAAAAGTGTTTAATGCTTTATGAAACCTGATTCACAACTGTATTTGAATGCATTGTTTTTAAACTCCACTGCGTTTTTTGTGTATTGTGTCTTTCTGCTGCTTCATTATCTGTCGCTGCTTGGTCTGCACAGTAATTTGATTTTTGAACACTGTTTTAGGAACCTTTATCACTGGCTTCTTGCCTTTAAGGCTTTTTTCTGCACAGTTGTATCTGTTCTGATCTGCGTCAACCTCAAGCTGCTCCGTTGGTCCCGTAGTCGCTCTGCACCAGTGTTTTGTTCTCATTTTGTTTTCTGTTTGTTTCATGCTCTCTTTGATTGCACTCTCAAAACCAATTTCCTCATCCCTGCCCCTACAGAAATACGTGCTTAACTGTGTTTGACAGCAAAAGACCAGTTTTTGTTTCTGCTTCATCGTTTTTGCTTTAAGAGTCAATTTTGAGTGATTGTGCAAACTGACCCTTAATAAATGCCTGATAGGTTATTAATGGACTGCTCGGTTAGTAGATGGCACAGTGATGTTTACACCCACTTCTGAAAAAAATAAAATAAAATGAGATTACATAATTGTGTTTCTCTGCTAAGAGCAAGAAACTCATTAGCCTCCCTCACTTCATCTTTTTACTTCATCTTCTTCTTGTCACTTCAATTTTCTGTCTCCATTTTCTCGCTTTCTCTGTTCTTGATCTCTTTCAGCTCCTTGTTATTCCCACTCCTTATCTGCATCTGTACAAACCATCAGCTGCTCTAACAAGTATTCAAATCACCCAAACACATCACATTGAGTCAGACGTGCTTGTGTGGGGCTGCTGTTCTGTACTGATGCAAAGTGGAAAACTTAAGACCTAATTAGATATTGTTCTTTTTTTTTTCATCAATGTTGCTCCTCTGCCTGATCAAGAGCAGCGTTTATTGCCTTTCCATTGAAAAACAGATTTGTTCCGGTGCCTAAAAGGTGGCAGAAGTTGGATCTGCTGATGTCCATGGCTGTTACGTGGGCTCATTCTTACTCTACACATGAGCTGGCACGATAAGAAAAGACATTTTAGAAGATCTCCAGAGCAAGCCACCTCCCTGACCATACATGCACTGCCTGTGTCCTTAAACCCACTTATTCCTCTGTTGAAGTCTCAACTAGCCCTGTTAAAAACACGTAGCCCACATTGTTTTACTTAATTTACATCAGCACGGGCACTGCACTTCATTTTAATTGAATGCATGTAATATCTGACTCGTGTAGTGGAGTGGAGTATTTCTAAATGACCCATCAATCAATTAGCTTATCCAGCCAGGATGTGGTGGGGCTCAAGCTCCAGCTGTCACCAAGGTGAGTGGATCACACATATAGGACCAACACGGAGACGCAGTAAGCATCTACAACCAAAAGCTTTATCACATATGTTTTTGGCATTGGAAAAAGGCCACACAGGCACAGCGAGATCAGTAACATCAGTTCTATTTTGATCATTTTGATTTCATTTTTAATATGAAAACCTTCAAATTTCTAAATATAAATAATACTGATTAACCATCAAGCCTTAAGCCAATTCTGATTGTCTTTCTTTCCTGTGACTTTTGGGATCACATCTGGTCTCAAATCACGGCGATGAACCCAATCCCCTCAGATGGTATATGACATGCTGAGCAGTTTAGTATTTCAGTATGGCACTGACAGTCCTCATTCTACAAATCACAGCTGTCAGTAGCACCTCTATTTCCCCTGGTGTGTGCGCTTAGGTGCTTTACTTATACAAGCCTACGTCTGTGTCTGCTGCGCTCCCCGGCACTCCATCATCCCCCTCCACTCACTCTGAATCAGCCTCTGTCTGCGTGTCACAGAGATGAAATTAGGGCCATTTCCGCACTGGTTGCAATAGCCAGACCCATGTGGAAACTGTTGCCATGGTGACAAGCATATTAAAAATAACAAAAATAAAAACCTGCAAACATTAATAAAACCTATATTAAGGATTTGAACTTTAGAACAAAATCACTCAAGATTTGACTTATTAAGAAAAGAGTATATTTGACTTTGGTTCAGGAGAAGTCAGGTAGCATTACTGTTAAAAAGTACTAAAGACGCTCTTCAAGTTTCTGCACATCTGTCTCATGGACTGTTGGTGGTCTTGCCCCACAGCAACCATATATTTCAAAGCTGTTTAAACCCAAAGTATTAAAGTTTTTGAGTTTTTGATGTATGTGGGGGAAGGTGATGCTGACAGAGACAGACAGGTTCTCATCCATCATTATGTCCAGAATAATACCAGAACACTGAAGAGCAGCGGATGGACTCTTTATGAGGCAAAAATATAGGGATATTTTGCAGGAAGGTCAGGGTCAGCAAACACTGAGTGCCTCCCACTGTCTTGGAGGAGGTCCTAAATCTGAAGGACAATGTTGGCTGACAATGTTGGAGGGTAGGGGTTCAAGGTAAGTGTCAAAGAGGGAGTCAAGACAAAAGATTTGAAATAGTTTCTAAGTAACAATAATGGATTGAGTTTATATAGCGCTTTTTAAGGCACCCAAAGCGCTTTACAATGCCACTATTCATTCACTCTCACATTCACACACTGGTGGAGGCAAGCTACAGTTGCAGCCACAGCTGCCCTGGGGAAGACTGACAGAAGCGAGGCTGCCATATCGCGCCATCGGCACCTCTGGCCAACACCAGAGTGGGGTAAAGCGTCTTGCCCAAGGACACAACGACCAGGACAGAGAGCATCGACCCGGGAATCGAACCAGCGACCTTCCGGTTACAGATGCGGTTCCCAACCCCCAGAGCCACGGTCGCCCGCAAAATGTAACAGAAACACCAAGAAACATTGATGGAAGAAAAAGAGAGCCTTAACACATACATAGCTGTGGTACAATGTCTACCCCCCAAGATGAGCCCGATCTGATATCGCGGTGGTGCTGTTCTCGCATCATTGTAATAATGATGGTCAGCCTCATAAGTCTTTACTTGTGATGGTTTAGAAGATCCTGCAATACAGATCCCTGTTCAAAATTAAACTGAGTGGAGATGGCTTCTAAAAAAATGTCTGGGCGATAAGCTTCATTTCTTCAAGCCCCTCCTGTTTCTTGTCCTTTTGGAGAACCTGCACTGCAGGCATTTCAGTCATTTGAGCAACACTAATAAACAAATAAAAAGTGAAGCAGCAATGATTTCAATAAGCAATGCCACCACTGTCATGCTTACAGCAAAAAATATCAAAGGAAAGCATCATCGAGACATGCAACCAAAGACAGCCTGCAGTTTCTTATATACAATGACACTTTGCTAGGCAACACAGTGTTGCTGATGAGTTTATCCATCAGGGACTTTCTGTTTACTCACCTGCCTTGAGGCACATTTCCTCTCCTCATTCATTCTCAGTGCAAAATAAAACCATTCAGCCTCTCCCCATCCCTTATCACTTCACGCAGTTTGAGAAAACTTTTAAATAGTGTGCTGTGCAGCCACAACAGTGACACCTATTAACCTACAGGGCAGCAATGAAATGGAAAATCATTTACTTACATCATTTGAGTTTCAATATAGTCTTTCTCATAAACAAGATTAGCATAGTAAAGATTATACACAGTTCAGAATTAATAACGAATAATTAGTGTTTTCCTCTCTCATAATAGGTTAGAGGAATAGAAACAACTAATATGTGTACATGCTACGGTGCTGCTTGATCTGTCCATGCTTTTGGTATGTTGTCCTCAATCATATTGAGAAAAGTAAAATAAAATATGTTTATCTGCTAAAAATGGCAATTTTTTGCCCACTGCTAGGCAACATGGTGATGTAAAAAAAACTGATATGGAGAATAACACTAAGGGGGGGATTTAGGTGTATCTGGATGTTATACTTCTCAGACAGTGTAATGTGTTGTTGATGATGTTTAGCAGAGCTTCTACTCTCCCTTTATGTTTATTTAGCCAATCAGTGGATGATCTTCTAGTTTACTGAACAGCAACAGAGCATCAAGTGTGTCAAACAGGCGCACATTTGGAGACTCCCAGTGCTGGAGAACAACAGAGTCCACAGACCAGGTGCAACTGTGACCTTTTATACACAGAAAATTTGTTTATAAGACCCAAGCTCGGTTGACACTGAGTACTTTTGATTTGATGATAAAAGTTGCATTTTTCAACAGAATAACGTATACTGGCGTTTCTTTTCCTAGCAGATTATGTTTGATGTCCCTTGATGTTTAACTAGCTGATGGCAGCAACTGTCCATTTAATGTCTGGGAGATGGTGCAAGTAATTCTGGTATAGGGCAAATCAAATATAGAGAGACTATATTGCCAAGACTGTGCAGTCAATGATCCGAATCATTGAACTCAGGTGTTCAAATGTCTTCCACGGCCACAGGTGTATAAAATCAAGCGTGGTACCGTGATAGGATGCTACCTGTGCAGAAAGTCCAGTCCTGAAATAGATATTCCACAGTCAGCTGTTAGTGGTATTGCAACAAACTGGAAGTGATTGGGAACAACAGCAACGACAACAGCAACGCATCCACAAAGTGGTAGATGACATAAAATTACCGAGGGGAGTTAGTGAATGCTGAGGCACATAGTGGGCAGAGATCACCAGCTTTCTGCAGAGTCAATCGCTGCAGACCTCCAAACTTCATGTTGCCTTTAGATTAGCTAAAGAACAGTGTGTAGAGAGGTGAATGGTATTGGTTTCCATGGCTGAGCAGGTGCATTCAAGCTCTACATCACTATATCAAAGTTCAATGAAAAGGGCTGGATGCAGTGGTGTAAAGCGTGCTGCCCTATACTCCAGAGCAGTGAACATGTGTTCTTTTAAATAAAAGTCCACTTCTCCATCTTACAACTCTGGTTTTGGTGGTTGCTAGAACAATACTTGTCTGACTGCACTCTGCCAAGTGTAATGTTTGGTGTTGGGGGGATTATGGTGTGGGGTTGTGGGGGAGCTGTGGTTGATTCCTTAGTTTCAGTTCAAGGAACAGGACATTTTGGAAAAGTTTCATGTTCCCAACTTTGTGGGACCAGTTTGGAGATGGCCCCTTCCTGTTCTAGTATGACTACACAGCAGTGTACAAGTAAGATCCATAAAGACGGATGGGTGGATGGATTTGGTGTGGAAGAACTTGACTGGCCTGCAGAGTCCTGACCTTAACCCGATAGAGCACATTTGGGATGAATTAGAGCAGAAGCGAGCCAGGGCTTCTCGTCCAGCATCATTGCCTGACCTCATGAATGCGCTTCTGGAAGAATTGTCAAAAATTCCCATAAACACTCCTAAACCTTGAGGAAAGCCTTTGCAGAAGAGTTGAAGCTGTTAAAGCTGCAAAGGCGGGGCCAACATCATATTAAACCCTATTGATTAAGAATGGGATGTTACTCAAGTCCATATGGGTGTGAAGGAAGACGCATTAAAAAATACACGTCACTATTACGCCATCCTCATAGACAGATTCCAGAAACTTCCAGGCCTTAGTTGGGATTAGTTTTTTATTTCTGATCCATAACTTCTTGCTGATATAAAGCTTGACAAAAGATAACCATCACATACTAAAACAGAGCAATGGACTGCAAAGTTAAGTGATTTACCACCATGAGGCAAATAAAGGGTCCAATATTTTATCAGCCTCTTTTTATAAGAGCCCACTCATCATCCAAATCATCATTCATCACATTAAACTTTAATCATTTCAGAGGAGTCAATTCTTTCATGAAGATTTATGACGTTTAAATTGTAACAACAGGCTCCGATGTGCCATTTTTTGATTTTAAGCATGCATTAGAGATACTACCACGATGATTTCTGTTGTGTACAAGTTTCACTTAAGGGAACAGGAACTGTCAACAATCTGAATGTAAGAAGGAATTTTGTTGTGCTGAGACTAACTGATGGCCGTGCTGTTTTTAAATCCTGCTGGGACTCTTTTTGTTTTCAGGTTTTTTTTTTAGATTTCCAAGAAAACTGCTCATCAAAGCACTCAAAATCTTCCCTTTCTCCTCACTCTCTCCCCTCCTCCTCACAGAAGCCGAGGAGATTTAAGCGAGGTAAACTGAATGAAATGTGATGTGTGCTCACAGAATATTTATCATGCATCTCCGTCTCTCTGTCAAATACATTTATCTCTTCCTCTTCTAGGTGCGCTCACTCAGTCACCCTCCAGATTCTGAAGTACCTCAACACCTAAAAGATGCGACAGTCACCAAGCACGAATGCACACAGACACACACACACAGTCATGGGCATCATGCAGAGTTAACAGGCCCATTAATGCTGAATGGCAGCTCCACATTGAGCCATGTACAAGTCCTTTCCATCTTTGAAAACAGAGCTTTATGAGCTCTGTCATGAAACTAGATGGGATATTTCAGGGCCCAGGCCATTAAATGCAGTCAACAGTGTGTCGCACACACAAACAAATACATACACATGCAGGGACACACACTCCACCCACGCAAACACAATGCCTTATTACACCTGTACCCCCTTTGTTTTTCTTGATCCTGCATAATAAGCTGCAAAACAACAGATCCATGTACAGCTGCAGGTCACCTTGGAAACAGCTACCAAATGATTCTTTCGGCATTATAAAAATAAATAAATTAAAAAATCATGCACATAAGCATCTGCAAGGTTGCTTGGAGTCCATTTATCAGCCCCCTCATGGTAGGAATGCCGATTCTTTTTTCAGTTTTTTAAAACCACATTTTCTTTTCATTCTAGACGCAGGATGAAATCCCCGGCTAACACCACATGGGGATCTGAGCATCCATGGCAGGCCAACCACTGAGACCGACTGTGAATATCAGAGTGAGAGACAGAGACAGGAAAACCAACAGTGTGTTGGTGGCGGCAGAATCTGCTTGCTTTGGCCCTAGCTGCATTTCCATATCTACTCTACTTTAGCACTTTCTTTCTGTTAGGCTATCTGTACTGTCTGCCCTTCTCTTTGTAGCATACCAAGTGCTTTTAGTTGCAAATCACACACTTTAACTATACATTCACACAGTGCTGCAACCGCTTTATCTACATCACATCCATGGCCTATTTACAATCACCAATTAACCTAAAATGGACATCTCTAGACAGAGGAAACAAACGTAGGCCGAGGAGAACGTGCAAAATCCAAACAGAAAGGCCTCAGCTGGGATTTGAACCAGGAGTCTTCTTACTGTGAGACAATTGTAATAACCATGCATTACTGTGCGCTCTTTTTTGCATCAAGTTACCATCTCTCAGGCACCCTGGGACTTCTGTATGACCTCTGTATGCGCACCATATAAGATCTCTTTGTTTCACTCTTCCAGTGTTTGGAGATTTGACCCTTCTAAGAGCAGAAGACCCCTGTCTCTGCAGGAGCCTGGGCAAATGTGTTGAGATCACAAAATTAAAAATTCCCTTGAACTCTGTCACCACTTTTGGATTGAACAGTTTTAGTTTCAGATTCTTATTAAATCCATAGTTTCTATTGATTTGACCCACACTAGTGGCTCAAAAATCACCTGAATGGATAACTAAGCCATCTATCCAGGTTAATGTAAAATAAAAAAGCCTGAGGTTGTAAAAGTAGAAATCACCTGTACAAGATTATACATTTTTAATTGTATCCATTTTGGTGTTTTTTTAGTCACTTCAAGCTAAAAAAAAAGAAGAAGAAGAAGAAGAAGAAAAAAAAGCTATTTTAAAAAAGCTATTCAAGGATTTTTATTTTGTTATTTTTTTACTGCTTTAAAAAATCATTAAAATTGGCAGCACAGTCGTTAGCACTGTTGCCTCACAGCAAGAAGGTCCTGAGATCACTTCCACCGCCAGGCCGAGGCCTTTCTGTGTAGAGTTTGCATGTTCTCTCTGGCTTCCTCCAGCGTTAGAAAGACATGGAGTTAGAAGGAAAAGGTTGGTTGGAAACTCTAAATTGCCCGTGGGTGTGAATGGTTGTCTTTGTCTATGCGTTAGCCCTGTGACAGACTGGCGAACTGTCCAGGGTGTACCCTGCCTCTCACCCTAAAACAGCTCAGATATACCTGGGACAACCAGCACAAAAAACAGTACATATGTGGTTACCATTTGAAGTATTCTGATGACTTTTATTGCAAAGTTCTTTTCTTCTCCCCAGCTTTTCCAATGAGTGCATTTCAGAGCTCCTAGCATCAGTCCTCTTTATTCTCTGACTCTTTGGCTCCGTCTTGTAGTTATTTGACATTTTATTGTCATTTCTATCAGACACCACGGTGGTGCCCTTTAAAAGGACAGAGACAAATCACTGCATCCATCAGTGCAGCGATTTCATGCCACTTGAGCTTGGCATCTTTGCTCTCACCAGCCAATCCAAGCGAATAAAAAGGTGGCCAGATAGCATCACAAGAGATATAATAGCAGCAGAACAGTGAGTGCCCCAGTGCTAAGGCACAGATTTTGTGCTTCAAGGATGGAAATGAAAAAGCTCAATCAGGCTGAATTGTATGCATATCTGTGACATCATACACCTGAAAACTATTCAGAATTTAACTTAATCTGCATCTAAGAAAGATACTGACATGTCAATTGTCATTGACAAATTTTCTCCTCCTACCTAATCCTACTCTCCTCTCATTCTTCCATATATGCAGTGAAATAACACAATATATTTTAGATAAATTATTTGGCTTGAAGTGAAAATTGGTAAATTGGGAGGCCTCTCTTGCCAGTAAATTGACTATTTTCTCATATTCTTATTACCTAAAATCATATTAAACGCAAATAAGCACAATAAAAATGATCTGGTTCATGATCTGCAGTGTCACTTTTTGTTTCTCTGAGTTTGTGTCTATAATGGTCTTTACTGATTTGAAAAACATCTCGACCTCCATGCGTTTTTTTCCTGAAGTCTGCTGCCACCATGTGGCAAACACAGAGCAACACTCAGTCTTTACATTTTGAAAACACATCCACTACAGATGTCGAAGAGGACCAAGAAAAGATTTCTATTATGCCACAGTATGGTCATCTCAGGCACACAGTTCTGGCTTAAAGGAAGGATGGTTTTAAAGAAAAGGAGAGGATAAACTAATTGACTTTACCAAAGCCCACCCTAAGGTAAAAGAGTTATTTGGAACTATGAATCATGCAAAGCTTCTAGAGTTGGTGCCTGTGACTGACTGGTTTTTTCGACAGCAGGACTTACAGCTTCACATTTTCAACATATGTCCACACTTCAGGAAGCAGAGGGAAGGGTGAGGCAGAAAGGATTTTCCCAAAATTGAAAATTGTGGAAGTGGAGGCAGACAGAGCTGTCAGCAGATGATGTGGAGGAAGGTGGTGGAAGCTCAGAGGAAGACATACCAGCTTCTGAGAAGCCATGGACAATGTGATGGCACCTGCCATCTGATTCCAGTATGGATAGAAAAATAGGAAAAACAATGTAATTTAGGCCTCTGAAGTTTTGCATAAGAAAAGAAATGTCAGAGCACACAAACCAGAGCATACTGCTCATCTCTGAAGGCAGCATTAAAACTGAAAACATTCTGGAGCATATATGTTCACACCATGACTCAGATAACCAAGATATCCCAGTTATACCCAAATCATTCTTCAAGATTATGTAGTCCATTAAGGCAACAAATGATCATGATGTCCCTAATAAGGTAGAAAAAATAAAGCCTTCTGTCAGCTATGTAAAGAGTGGTCAAGAGTGGAGCCACAAGGAATAATTCCACCAGGAGTAGACACAGTCGGAACACACAGCAAAACGATGACTCAAAGGACAAGGGGGCATGAAGGCAGTAAATATAAATGATAATAAGGCTAGGGGAAACAGATCAGGTATAACAAGACAAAGGAATATAAGGCACAGGTGAGAAAAAACTACCAATGTAAAACAGGAAGTATCTAAATGGAGATGACAAATTAAAACATACAAACCTGACACAGCGGGGCACAGAGGGAAACTAGGACAAACAACAACAGACTATACAAACATGCCAAACAAGAATAAACAATGAACATTAAAGATTAACAAAGGCTCTTTAATTATTGCACTTGTCACTCAGTTATTTCTCAGAGCTCACGTCTCCTGCCAAGTTCATTGTTATAGCATTGTCAGCTGGGAAACAAAATAATTTCACATGTAAATACAGTGAAACACATGCATGGTGTTTGTGAGAGCATCGGCTGCACCACAGCAGACGCTCCAGCTGTGGGGAAAAGTTCAAACCACAGTTCACCTGCTGGAGAAATGTTTAATAGATGCATCAGTGGAAAACTTGACAGAAGCTAAACTTCCCCTGTTGAGTTTGCAGCTGAGGTAGACTGATAAAATGTCAGTGCCTCTGTGGCTTTCTTTGATATACTAATATTGTTGATATGGTTCGATCTGCTACGGCAAAGTCTGCGACTAGTGATGTTTTTATTCTCTGATGGGTTAAGCATTTGATTTTCTTCTGCAAATCCCCGTCCTTTCTATTTGCACCTTTGTCAGATTGAAGTCAATGCTTTCATCTCTTTGTCATGTTTCTCTGTGAACACTGTGTATTTAGCTCTTAGCCAACAATCAACCACAATAATAAAAGCACCGGCAGATGAAGTGAATACTTCTGATCATCTTTTGAAGGACATAGTTCTGCGGGGGAACCCCTAACATTCATGTGGATGGTAGTTTAACAGGCACTGCCTACCTCAGCAATGCAGCCAAACAGCACACCTTTATGGGACATTCCACAGTCACAGGAGAGTGCACCCTACCAGGAAAACAAAGGCTAAAATCCAAGGATGTCATCTCATCTATCCAGCCTAACCACTATATACTCTGTATATCTTCTAATGTGCATTTTAGGACATGTTACCAACTTTTAGATCATACTGTCAGGGAGCTGGGTCCGTGACTCAGCATTTACAGTTAGGTTGTATTTTTGATTTCTTATGTTATATAGAAAGAATTTGAAGTTCTGGTGTTATTATTAGTTAGGGACTAGTTGAGTTTTAGTTTAGTCAGTGTTACCATCCATGCTCCCTGGTTTATTTGTCATGTTTCCTGTCCAGTCTGTCATGTGTTTCATGTGTGTGTGTGTCCATGTTGTCAAGCTTGTGTGTCATGTCTACGTTCTATTATGTTTCCTGTTATATTTTGAAAGTCTTGTGTTCCCATGGTCAGTGTGTTTAGGTCAGGTTTTGTTATTTGGCTTACATGTGCTGGAAGACTGAGTCAGCTGAGTGCCAGAGTTTCTTCTCAATCAAATACAATTCAAAAACGCATTAAAGAGCTCTGTCTGTGAAAAAGCATTTTTAAAGCAAACTATTCTGCATGCTAGGTGAAAAAAATGTGACAATTAATGTGACAGAAAATCCATTTTAATGTGACGGGGAATTTACCACTTAGACAGTCTGACCATTAGGGATTTTACAGGCTGAGGAAAAAAGGGGAAAAATACATAGTTTCAAGTTAATGCCAAAATACGCTTTATCAGAAATGTCATACAAATACCACAAACTGAGTAAAGACCTTGAATGAGGCTTACCAGGGCAACAGGGACCATAGAAGGGGGATTTGGCACATGCGCACAACACACACTAAAACCGAGCACCAAAGTACTGCATAATAAAGGTCAAGCTATTACTGGTCAACAGCAGGCAGTCCTGTTCAGCGAAGAGGAAAAATGAAAATGTGTAAAATTACTGTCAGCTGGATTTAGTTAATGTCAGCTTGGCTTAATATTCATGATACTCAACTATTATGATGAAAGCAACAAAAACACTTGGACTTCAACCAATATACAAGCTTGTTGGGGCCCTAACAAAACATCTGCAGGGGGCCTCCAGCATTGGTTGGTCCAACCATTGTTTAATGTAGAGGCTAAGCCTATGCTTGTAGCCACTGAAGTGTTTAGTGGCCAGTTTGACGCGATGCCACTGTTATGAATGAAAACCCAATAACTCCAGTGTTGCTTATCCTGTCAGCTTAAGCATGCATTGCTCACCATTGATTGCATTTGCTGTTCCACAGTTCACCTTAATATCCAACATTATCCAACATAAATCACAACAGCACAGCGGTCACAAACTGTTTGGTCCCTCCAAACAACAATAGAATAGAATAGAATAGCTTTTTATTGTCACTGTTACAAGAACAATGAAAGGCAGTTTGGCATTTCTCCACGTGTGTGAAGTACACAATAGCGTAAGTATTTACACAATAACAGACAAATTTACATTTACACAAGAAGATATGTACAAGTTATACATACACCTGCAAACATACACGCAGATACACAAATATATATATATGTGTGTATATATACATATATGCATCCGTACATGCCTACACACACACATATTTCCACATACACGCTTACATCTATATACATACACATACATGCCATCTAAGTAGCAGGTGCATTGAGAGGTGCAGTGTGATCAGTGAGTGTCCAGGGTGCGAGAGGTCTTTGATGATGATGCTGGCTTTCTGCTGAAGTCTGCCAGTATAGATGTCTCTGAGGGGGGTTAGTGAGGTGCCGATTGCCCGCTCTGCTGCCCTCATCACCCGCTGCAGTTTCCTCTTGTCCTCCACGGTGCAGCAGTTGAACCAGAGTATGCAGCAGTAATGTCAGAAGGCTCTCGATGGTGGAGCGGTAGAAGTTTACTAGCAGTCTTTGGGGTAATTGGGCCTGACGTAGTTTCCTGAGGAAGTACAGCCTTTGTTGTGCTTTCCCTACCTGGTGGGAGATGTTTGTGGACCAGGTAAGGTCGGCCGAGATGTGGACTCCGAGGAACTTAAAGCTTTCTACCCTTTCTACCTCCTCCCCATCAATGTAGAGGGTAGAGTGCTCAGATCGCTTTGTTCTTCTGCAGTCGATTACATCTCCTTGGTCTTGGCTGTGTTCAGATGCAGGTTGTTGTCATCACACCATTGCTTCAGATGCTGAACCTGCTCTCTGTAGGCTGAATCATCGTTGTTGTCGATCAGTCCTATGATGGTGGTGTCATCAGCAAATTTTATAATGGTGTTACTGGTGTGGATTGGTGAACAGTCATGGGTGAAAAGTGAGTATAATTACACCCTAATTAAATCGAATTAAATCTAATTAAATCACCCTAATTAAATCCTTAAATACAACCTTTACAAACACAAAAAGCAAAACTTAGCGACACACATAAGGTAATAAACAGACCATGTATAAAACACACATATACAAATATATTAAAAGTGTTGTTAGTCTGTCTTAGTTCCAGCTGTGTTCCCACCTATTGCCCATCCTCTCGTTATCCTGTGTGTATTTTAGTCCTCAGTCTCTTTCCCTGGACTCTGTAGTTTCCATGTTATCTAGTTTCCAGTACCCAGTTTCTTCCTTGTTAGAGTTTTTATTTTATTTTATTTTTATTTAGTTTGAGTTTCCAAGTTGAGCAATAAAGCTGGCTTCTTAAGTTCATTCCCTTGTCTCAGAGGCTATATCTGACACCAAGTGCCACTAACCCATCCTCTCTTACCTGGCAGTCCTCAGGTCCATTGCTTGCTTGCCTGCCTTGTCTGGTGGAAAACCTCTGACATGAGAAACACAGAGAATCCACAAAATAAACTTGGCATACAATGACAAGCTGTGTAGATCCAAGGAGAAGCAGCAATGGCCACATTAAAAAAACAAAGCTGTTATTGTGCAAATTTCAAGTAGAACCAGACAAAACTAACTCTGCGTAATGAAGCAACCTGTGAAACCAGAGTGAGGAAAGAGTAACAAAGCAACACCAGCCAAAGAAAGACAAAATAAAAATGAAATACTTCTACTTCTTCTTCTACTTCTACACTACTGTGCTTAAAATGTCATGGGTGCAACCACAAGCCAGCCATAGTATGTCGGTGAACGCACTTGTTACAACACCTCAGGCACTTGTGACAGACAGAGACTTAAATAAATAAACAAATAACTTTATCACAGCTGAAGGGCTGCCTGTCTGCTTCAGCTGGGAAAAGGCCAGTGTTGTGCTTTTTTAACCTTATTTTTAGTCTTTGTTTATATAGGTAAACAGACTTTAGGCAACATGATTTATAGTTACATATAAAATAATGACCTACATATTTTATCTATATTATAATAAATCCAGTTGATTTTGACTGTTTGCAGTAACTTTATAGAATTATAATATTTTCTTTGCTGCGTTTTTTTTGCCCGACCTCTCCAAAAACCCCAGACATTTTAAATGTCAATGAGACATTTAACCTAGAAAAATAAAGATATATAAAAGTCACTTGCCAAAAAGTGATTGCAGTATTTACTTTGTGATGGGAATATTTTTTCTGGCTGATCACAGGGAGCACACCAGCTCTGGGACAAGCAAATTAGGCGAATGAGTGAGGGAGGGGGAAACCTACCTGATTATAGCCCAGAGAAATGCTTCTCAGTAACTCACAGGTGAGCAAGCTCCAGCAAACAGTGAGGTGAACAAAATGGACATGTGACCTGATCAACTATGGTAAGTTAAAAAAAAAAAAACTAAAAAAAAAACTAAAGAAGTCTTTCAAACATCCAGTAACTATAGATTTGATAGATTTGTTTTTGGTGACCATCTTTATTACCACTAAAGTCACATGGTGTGGGTAAAGGTTGAAGAGAGCTATTAATACTCAGCTGCAGCACAGATGAGCATTAATAAAGGCGCATTAAAATTCAGCTGTCGTACACTGACATGTCTTCCACTTTATATTGTTAATTGACGCTGAGCCTGAGCTCCTATCTGTTTGTTTGCATCTCTGCACTGTGTGTATTTCAGTGCGTGTGAGTGTATGCTGGCCAGAGGTGACAGTGTGTTTCCTGTGAACTGACAGGGAGTTCGTCATCTCTCTTTGTAAATTTGTCACTTCTCTTCGTAAGCCGCATGAACTCAGCTCTGTCTGGAGAACAGTACAAAGGCGGGTGAGTAAACCCAACATTTTTGGCTCTTTGATGAGGTACTTGACAGGTCGTCATTTTGAGTTATGGCCAGCTGCCCTTCTGTTTTCCAAGCAGCCGCATTGCTCCTGATTCTCTGAAGACACATTGCACAGCCCTTCAAATAACACTGTTTGTGTGTGTGTGTGTGTGTGTGTGTGTGTGTGTGTGGACAAAATTCAAGGTGAGAACTTATGCTTTACGGGCACTTAAAGGATTTTGTTGTAGAGGTGCTAACACAGGTTGTGGTCTGGAAGGACGCAAGGGAAAAGACATAGCGACTGTCCTTGATTGAGTGGGGAATTATTCCGTCCATTAAGATACTAGAAGAGCACCAACTGATGTCAGTGCAATGTTTCTTTTGATTTTGACTTACACACGTCTGTTTTCCCAGCTCGTTAATCATTTCATCTGAACACACTGGAGTACTTCTAACCTTTTGTTTCTTCATCTCTTCTTAGGTTTGTCTACGATGGAGGCTACGGCCAAGTTTGACTTTGAAGCTAAAGCGGAGGATGACCTGAGTTTCAAAAGAGGAGACTGCTTGAAAGTAAGGATCACACACACACACAGAGACATGCAAACACTTCCTTGGTTTGTTTTTAGCAACATCGCTCTTCACAAAAGTCATAAAAAGTTGTCAGCATACAAAAACATTCAAATGACCGATTTTATATATATGTTGAGTATAAAGCAGAGTATTTCCATGTAGATTAGTGTTTTATCACTCTTGTGTAACAATGGTGCACTGTACTATTCACTGAAGCGCTCTTCAGTTCTCTGTGCAGCCAACCACGACTGCATCCTGCTGCTTAAGTCCGAGTTTCCTTCCTGTTTACATTGCCATTGCAACAAAATCTTTATATCTTCTTGACAGAATCACAAAGTAAAATCATATAGCAGAGGTAAACGCAACAGATAACATCAAACTAGCAGACAAACAGCTACAATGACTCAACACAGCTTTCACACATCGCTTTTGTTAACTCAGCACCTTGCTGAAGCATTAGTTCATGTATATACACCTGCAAACTTAATTTGGGTGCTTTATTGTTATAATACGTTTCAAACTATGTGAACAATGGAAAAACATTTCGATGTTGTTCCGGTGTAAACCTCTCAGAAAAGCTGTTAAAAGTGAGGTCTCCTGTAAAAAGGTGTTGGGTTTTGTAACCCGCTGCAGGGCGAGCCAATTTTATTTGTGCACTGCAGCATTTAGCTCATGTAAATCCACTGCACCCAGCATTAAAACACTTCCATCGGTGTATTGGTGTATAGCAGGTGGATATACACAAAAGGTATACAAGGAAATGGATCAGCAAAAACTCAGCCTCTAAATAACTCTCACAAACACCCACAGCTATCTCACACAGGCAAACCACAACACACACACACACAGAACTAATCATAACTGAGAGAAAAAATATTCTCAGTTTCTACAGTGTAGGCCATCTGGTACTTTGGCCTAGAAAATGGCTTAAAAGGACCCATCTATATCTATATCTATATCTATATCTATATCTATATCTATAAACACTACTATAAAGCTTTACTGGAACACTTGAACATCACAGTAAAACACAAAGTCTCTACATAACCATGCATCTTCAGGGAAACTTAAAGCACGGTTAGTGCACGTGACAGTGACAACCAATACACTTGAAGAAGTAACAAGACAACCCCCAAATAAAATGGTTTTGCAGGCGATTTCTCCGTAGCTCCCCTGAATTTTCCTAGAGTTTTGCCTTTTTATTCGTTTCCTTGTCACTGCTGATAGCACCAGACAACACCTGCAGCACATTCAGGTTGTACATGTAGTCTGACTCTTACAGGAGGGAAGTGTTGCTGTGTCTTCCAGCACAGTCTCAGGAGTGTAGAAGGAGATACAAGGAGACAGGCTGTTACACGAGGACAGTGTTGGACAAGTTACTTGAAAAAAGTAATTAGTTACTAATTACTGATTACTTATCCAAGAGGGTAATCCTGTTACTTTACTGATTATTTATTTTCCAAAGTAATTAGTTACGTTATTACTTAGTTACTTTAAAAAAACATGATACACAACCTGAACATTTTATAAAGCAATAGACCTTTCAGACCAATTCTATTTTTTCTATATAGTCCATGATATAAAATTGAATCAAATAAATGTCTCCTTTTAAAACTTTTTTATTAGTTTAATCTTTAAATTTTATGCACATTGCATCAAGCAATGTGCATAAAAATATGCATATAAATATTCCAGCATATAAGATAAAACAATGTTTTGTGTTTACACTCACTTTTTCCAACAGACTCAATTAAAACACAACAAAAAATAAACAAAATCGAAGATTCAGCCGCACTGAGTCCTGTTGCTCTTAAATCTATTTTCACCTGTTTAGCAGCAGTGGGGCGGGTGGAGGCTGCAGCGATCATGTCAGTGGGGGGATCTGGGGGTTTCTCTGGGAATTTCACATTCCCATGGCGGCTTGCTAGGTACTTGCTCTGATTTGAAGTTAAATTTTTTGCTGTAGAAAAGTTTTTTCCCACACAGAGTGTACAGCTAATGTTAATGTTTTTGTCACTTTTTACAGAATCAAACTCAAAGTAATGTCAGTACTTCCAAGCTTTAAATGCTGCATGGTCGTTCTCTCTCACACACTCCATATAATCCATTGTTGATCTGTTGCTGCCACAGACGTCACATGCTCGTATGTCATTTTCATGAGACACTCTCACAAACAAAATCATGATTAAGTAATGCATGCAATAGTAATCCCTTACTTTACTCGTTAATAGGATTACAGTTACTGCCCATCTCTGCACAGGAAGATCTGAATAGGGTCACAGAAGAGCATCAGCCCAGCAGCACGACCCTTATGTGCTCCTTTCTGTGAGGCGCAACAGGAGGACAGTAGTGTTTTTTTGATACGGGCAACATGGGCGGTTGCCCAGGGTGGCATCGTGGTGGGTGCGGCATCATGGGCGGCACCGATCGGTGTTCTCACTGCCATTTGCGCGGAGTAAGGACGCCCTCTGTTTGCGAGGTGCTGCTGAAGTCAAAGTAAACTTTATTGTCATCTCCGCTATATACAGTAAGTATATAGAGAGACGAGATGACGAGGCTTCAGTTACAGCAGTGCAAGTAAAGAAACAATAAATATAAGAAGACTAAGAAAATAAATATACACTTTAGGACCAGGGGTAAAGGGATCAATAAGAATTTAAAGTTTATAATTTACAGTTTGATGATTTAAAGTCTCACACACAACCTGTCGATAGGGGAGGGGGCCCGGCTGCTTCCAAATAGAGCACATTTCATTCATAATGTTGTAAATCCAAGCCCATTATGTATTCATGATTTGAATCCTGGGTTGTGCGAAATCCCAAAAATAAACCCTAGACAAAGTGAATCTGGGAACTAAGGTGTAGGTCCATTAGGTTATGTTGTGGTGATCCTCGGGTTGGGGGAAGGGTGTTCATACTGGATTGCAAAATTAAAACCAATGGAAGACGGAAAAGAAAAGTTCAAAGCCATCAGGTTTTCAGTTTAGAAAAAAGAGAAAAGAAGAGGAGGAGAAATTAGCAAAAGATACAGGTAAGCAGATGTGTCACTGGATAATGGCAGGTCATCCTGAAACAATCAGAATCATATTAAGAATATTTTATTAATCCCTAAGGAAATTATGTGGGTTACAGTTGCTCCAAGAAGAAATGGTAAAAATAGTAACAGTAACAGACTAAACTCCAAACAACACATTATGTTACAGATTTTACACATTTAAGAAATTAGCACTAATATATCAGATCACTCAATTATAAATATCAAGGATTAACAGAGGTGATTATAAATAAATATGAAGAAAATTGACAAGAATATTACGGAGTAGAAAAGCGCATGTGTGAAAAGGTTGTAACTACTGCAGTGTTTACAGTGTGTTAGATGGAGGTGTTGTACAGGGAGATGGCCACGGGCAGAAATGACTTCCTGTGTCATTCAGTGGTGCTTTTCGGTAATCTCAGTCTCTCACTGAACGTGCTCCTGTGAGTAGTCAGTACGTCATGGAGGGGGTGGGAATTGTTGATTTGTCCTATTCTCATTGTATAATGAATTATAATGCCTGTTTGTTAGCTGTTTGCATACTATGCATACTCTCTCTCTCTCTTCATATATATATATACCGCCACTGCAGGAGGAACACTGCCAATGAAATTACCTCCAGTGGGACACTCGAGTCCATATTTCTGCCACACTGTTAGGAGCAGAGCCCAGTGTCATTAAGTGAGAACCTGTGTTCACAGACCAGGACCATGCAACTTGATTGGCATTCACCAGAGATCAGTATAACTGTAGCTTGAGTGTCTGTGATATTATTTTCAGTTGTACTCCAAAATCTGCATTATGTATTGTCAGAGTTTAGTTGGCAGCACACAGGGATCTGCAAATAAGTGGAAAGCTGTGAGTATACACCAGTAAGTGACAACTTTAGCAAAACTGGCCTAATATAGTGGAGAACCCTCTTGTGGCACTGAACTAGAATTGTTCTATCGGCACATGGACACAAAACTGTTGTTCAAGACAGGATAACAGAGGATCCTTTGGGTCCTGTGGGTCGTGGGGTGGGTCCCACTTTGATCACGGTTATTTAGCTGAATCCCCTAGATGCCTGGATCATCTCCAGTTGAGCAGTTTTGGACTGTTGTCATTACTATGGAGGGTGTGGTTGGTTTGCAGCAGTGTATAATCAGGTGATAGGTAAACAAAATCCATTTGAATAAATGTCAACAACCAGTGTTTCCCAGCAGAATCATTAATGTTCACATCACCTGTCAGTGAATTTAAGCTTGTGGCTGATTGGTGGACATGTATGCATGCTGATGCACAGAGATCAGGCATTGCTCCGGGTGGGAGTGGCTGTTTCACCATTTTAACACACTTCATTCTGGCATAATTAGAGTTATTATTTTTTATTTTATACTATGTGGCTTTTGTATGTTTGTCATATTAATTTTATCATTAAGTAAATTAGTTTAAATGTTTAATAATAGATAATATGTGAAAATGTTTCTGATCACTTTTTTTATTTTTCCCCCAAAATACAAATTGTTCAAATTGTTATGTATTTAATGTACCTAATAAGGTCATAATAAAATAATGCGATATTTAGAATCCCTATATATTATTCCCTATTGCCTGTATGTTGTCAATACTAACAATGGCAGTAAAAAACATAGATTTCAACAGCTTTATGGAGAATTATTATTACTTTGACCTTCAGACCAATCTATTAACCTTAAAGGAAAGGTCAGAGGTCAAATGTGACATAAATCCTTATATCGTACTTTCTATATGTTGGCAATAAACACCACTTGTAATAATCATAGTGTTTTTAAGTAATAAGACTTTTTGTTTTTTTTTGACCAATAAATCATGATGCTGGCCTCACAGACAGATTTTAATGGATCGTTAACATGATCTGACTGTTTTCATGTATGTGTGTTGTGTGATTGTGTAAATTAGATTCTGCAAACATCTGGGAACTGGTACAGAGCAGAGCACAACGGAGCTATGGGCTTTGTCCCAAAAAACTATATCGACATTCACATCCCCAGGTAAAACCATGTTTTCATATGTTTTTTTTTTCCAAATTAACCTCCTTCTAGCTTCTGTATTTACGTATTTACACCTGTTAATAATTTCAAAGTACATTATGTAGCTGACTTACATTTACTTATTTTGCTTACTTACTTTGGCATGTGATCACTTTATCCTATATTGTTTCTTGCCAGCAAATTATGCATTTTTACCACCTCAGCTCCTTCAGCACCATCAGGTTTTGTGTCACTGCTTGAACTTTATGTTTCCTGCTCCCCATCTCCTACGTCTGTTCTCCCCTGTCTCCTTAATAACTCCAGCTGGTATCAGGAAAACACCAGTCGCACTGACGCCCAGGAGATACTGATGTCACAGCCCGTGGGGGCCTTTCTCATACGAAGCAGCCGAAAACCAGCTCCAGGCGACTTCTCCATCTCTGTCAGGTGCATTTAGCATGTTTGAGTTTGCAGGTTATCTTTACCCCACTAACTAAAAATCGTGTATTCAGACTGATTAATCTATGTGCCTAACAACTGCTAACAGCTAGACTATTAACATTTGCAATTCTGTGCCAACTCTACACGTTTGCTGTTCTTCCATTTCACAAACATTATATATATCTAACAGTGTGCAGTGTAGTTTAAAAGAGGCAAATGTTTCTTCAAATGGAGTCACACAGGGTCACTGTGAGGGGGAGCGTCGCCCACTGGTGGTGCCTTTCATGTAGGAATGTAGTGACTCAGCCTTTGTCTGGGGTTTCCACAGAGCTCCTATCTTTCCAGTTTTTGGAGAAATACCTCACATATTTAACATGCCTTCTCCCCTTTGCAAGACATGACATGTAGTCTTGTATTTAGGGTGAAGAAATTACAGTAGACATGAATGGCTCGCTTTTGTCTATAGTGGTTATCATGTTGGCTTCCAGTACAGCAATTTACACAGTGTGTGTGTGTGTGTTTATTTTTTGTCCCGCACCTTTATTTTGCTTTGCATGTTCACTGCTCACCATTTAAGTTTGTTCTTCTCGGAATTCTTTTTTTGTCGGTGTTTCTCACCGTCACACAGTTGTGGGCAAGAGTAAGTATGAATATGTGCTAATTAAGAGTCAACCACTTCCTTCAGACGATTCACTTTCGTTCTTTCTCTAAAACTTACCTGCTTGCAGCAGTCTGATATTGATGAGCTAATCTTTTAAGGTCCAGACCGATACTACTAAAATGATGAATACCTGAGGCATTCAAATTTTATATTGAAACAAAACTTGTCTTTAAGGTCTTTTTTGTATGCTTGCCATAGGTTGATCAATGTTTTCTCTTTCACTGCACTGTTGAGTGCTGATGCAATATAGTAGCAGCATATATTTGTGTGTGCGTGTCCGTGCGTGTGTGTGTGTGTGTGTGAGTGCGAGTGTGTCAGCGTGTGTGTGTGTGCATGCATGCATGTCTGTGCTCTAAATTGTTAATCAGACAACAGCGAACCCTCTGAGCAAATGATTGAATATTTAATTTTGAAATAAAAACTTTATGTAACTATTATAATTATAATTACAATTATAAAGATGTTTCATCTTTTAGATTTGCATACATTGTTTTATTCACCTCATCTACCTGTCTCCCTCTGTGTGGCTAGTTGCTGCAATGAGATAGTGGCTGTTTGTTTGAGGACAAAAGAAAAAAAATACTCTGGCCCAATTACAAAGTAGTAGTTTCCTTTATGTGTGAGGGACACTCAACAGCTGCTGGGTAAGTTTTAACTTGCTAATACCAGGCTGAAATTTTGCCTTCTGAATGGACAAAGTGTTGGAAACATTCAAAGTTTTTCATTACACTGACACAATAGCACAGTTGCTGTACATTTCTTGGCTGCACTTCCATGATGTGAATCTCCCTTTCCACCACTTGCCAAAGATGCTCTGCTAGGTTGAACTCTGATGACTGTGGAGGCCATTTGAGTACAGTGAACGCACTGTCATGTTCAAGAAACCAGTGCGTGATGATTTCATGGCGTGTTATTCTGCTTGAAGCACTCGTCAGAAAATGGGTACACTATGGTCATAAAAGGATGGATATGGTCAGGAACAATACTCAGACAGGCTGCCTGGTGTGGTCTTCTGCTGCTGTAGCCCATATGTTTCATGGTTTAATGACTTCTGTGCTCAGAGACATTCTGGTCATAAGTGGTTATTTGAGTTACCGTTGCCTTCCTAATAGCTTGGAGCTCCACTCCACCCAGAGAACAGCAGCTCACTGGATTCTTTCTCTTTTTCAGAACATTTTCTGTAAATGCTAGAGATGCACACCAACGATCATGCCATGTTCAAAGTGACATAAATCCCATTTCTTCCCCATTCTGATCCTCAGAACAGCAGCAGGTTGTTTTAATCATGTCTAATTGCTTAAATACTTTCTGCTGCGGCACTGTGATTGACTGAAAAGATACTTGTACTAATGAGCAGATGAATAGGAGTACCTAATAAAATGGCTGGTGAGGGTATAACAGCACAATGTCTCACATTTTTTTAAGGATGGAACAAACATAAGTAGTCATTGTAGTCATCAATGAAGTCATTGTAGTACATGGAATGAAATACGGAAATGCAGATAAAAAGGATCCTACTTTTCATCTTATACCCTTTTAGACATCCAGCAGATGTTCAGCACTTCAGGGTGATGCGTGACAGCAGAGGGCAGTACTACCTGTGGTCAGAAAAGTTTCCCTCACTCAATCAGCTGGTGGAATACTATAAAAAAAAATCCATCTCCAAACAGAGTCTACTATTGCTCAAAGAGACGCAAAAAGAGGTAAGGGCTAAAGATTGAAACCTGCCTGGAAACGTACACAGTCATTGTGTCATTATTAGTGCTGTCACTATCTGGTGCTGTCAGTGGATTTAACAGGAGTCACAGAATGACAAGGTAGCCATAAGGGAAACGCTAACGTGACTTGTTTATGCCCCAACAGGAAAGAGGAGACTCAAATAAGCTTCTACCTCCTCATCCTATTTTTCCACGTTCTGACCGTGCGCCTTCTCCAGCACCACGACAGGTACACAACTCTGTGCGTAAGTCTGTGGTTACACTGATGACTGTGGACTTGCGATCTGTGAAATGTGTGTAAGATGCAGTGTCTCCCTGTCCATATAGACTGTGTGACTGTACAGTTTCAGTTTCAGGCGTGCATGCACAACTTTTAGTCAGAGTAGTTAAGTCTTTGACCTTTGATTTGCTGTACACTTTTATGTAAATGCCAACTTCTAAGGAGCCTAGAATAACAATTATAATAAGCCCCAGTGGGCATTTTTAAATTACATTTGGCTCTTCTTTGCCCAAATTCAGACAGGTCTGTCTCTTTAAATCTCTGCACATAGTAAATAAAACTTTGAAAATTGGGCTGAAAATTAGCCAGTGACAGTGAGCTGATAACATATAGAGTACTGATAAGTTTCTATCTTCCTCTGTTGTATCTAGCGCAAAACCTCCCACACAACGCAGGTCAGAGCCATTTACGATTTCAAGGCAGAAGAGGCGGACGAGCTGGAGTTCAGTGCAGGGGATATCATTGAGGTTTTGGAGGTCTCTGACCAGACCTGGTGGAAAGGTCAGCTAAGGGGCAAAAAAGGCCTTTTCCCCTCCAACTACACCAAACCCATCTGAGAGGACGGCCCACAGGCAAACATCTGTAAAACTACTGCAACTTTTTTAGTCAAACATCTAATGCTGGTTTTGTTTGTGTTTTTGAGATTAAATTTCAAACTTAGAGCAACTCAAAACTGCTAGCAGGAAAAGGCTCACCAATACACCAAACATGAGAGTTTTTAATTTTCATCATGTCAAGGATAGCGTTCATGTTTGTCATTGACAAGACATAAAAAGCCCAAGTCAAGATAAAAACATGTTTTTTTCTGTTTTTTAATGAAAAAGTATTTCATGTATCGATCTGTCCTGCCCAGTGGTGATGTCTAATTCAGTGCTATTTGGAAAAGTATATAAGTTTCAATTGTAAGGTACCTAATGCTATTATTTCTGAAAGAAATCATCCATTTACAAATGCATTTTATGCATGATAAGTGTCACCGCATGAACGCTACTCTGTAAACTTTTTTTTGTCAGCCTTATGATTAAGTTTGTTGTACTTTTTGATCACATCGTGGTGTTGGATTCCTAACAAGGCCCACGTTTTAGTACTGTAATTTATGAACTTTTGAAGTTGTTGCTGATTGCTCAGACTCCACACAACAAAAAGGTATTGTGCAGACATATTATAAGTAAACCATCCAGAGGGTTCAGTCATGTGTGTGTCCATGTCTGAAAAGTAATAAAAGCATTTTAGGAAACTCTGACGTCTAAAAGTAAAAGTTATTGTGTGTCATGTCCCATATACTAATAATAAAGCAGATCTGTATTTCAGTATTCGGTTGTGACCAGAGTATTTTAAGAACAACACAAATGTGTTTTAGACATTCTCAAAATAGCCCCTAGAAGTTGTTTCACTTTATTTAGGGCATATGACACTGCTTATCTTGTTTGGCCCACATATAAAGTGCGTGTTTGTTCGGTTTATTACCTGGGCTGACCTTATCAAGGCTGCTAAGAAAGAAAAGAAAACTCCCAATAGCTTCAGAGTACGTGTTTCTATAGCTCTCGGGACAAACGTGTGCTGCATTCAATGTCTGTGTGTAATTTGGTCAATCTGACTGAAAGCAGAAATCTTTTCAAATCAAATCAAATCAAATCACTTTTTATTGTCACATCACATGTGCAGGCACACTGGCACAGCACATGCGAGTGAAATTCCTGTGTGCGAGCCCCACAAGCAACAGAGATGTGCAAACACAACAACACAAACGAGCAAAATACAAGAATTCATCCTCACTTTTAAATTTAAAAATGTATATTATTAATCATATTCATTTCTAAGACTCTCTGGATGTGTTTTGGCATGATTTGGGCCTCCACAATGAAAATTCCAAAACGAAAGTTACACAAAGGTTTTCACAGACGTTAACGCCCATTGCAGTGCGTCGTCTTCATCATTCCAATGGCAAGTGAAGAGTCCAAAGTCTCGGCTCAATCTCGGTGAGAATTCCGGTCAGGTGAGAAAAGTTTCCCAGTTTTATTGTAGTCTACCTGTATGTAGGTGTCACTCAGCAAACCCTGCTCGGGGTTAAGAAAGCTTCTGACCTTTATTGGTGCTAACCGCGAAAGCCACCATGGCCGAATCCCAGCTCACGGTGATGGAGGACGGGCGCATAGGAGTCAAAGTCCCGGAGACCAAGCCGGAGTTTTACTATAGTGAAGAGCAGCGAACCGCTGTAGAACTGCTGCTGAAGGAGGGCGATGGCGCCTTCAAAACAAGACTTAAAGAGGACAATACGAAGGACTTTCTGTCTGCCAGGGAAGTCAAGCTATTAACGAACACTTTCAGACCGTACGACTCAGGGGATGACAGCAAGGCATCCACCTCCGGGTCGGAGCAGGGCGCCACCGGCACCGATGCGGATTCAGGGGTCCACTCCACCTACTGGCCCCAGATGTCGGACACAGAGGTGCCGCCGCTGGATATCGGGTGGCCCAGCGGGGCTTATTTCAAAGGGGTGACCCGGGTTTCTGTGCACACACACCCGCCCAAAGACAACGGACCGCACATTAAGGAGGTGGTGCGACGGCTCATCCAAGAGGCTAGCAAGGTGAGGAGTGTGGGTCCGATTCAACCCGTTTAAAAGTTTATGGCTAATAACGGGCATCCTTATAAATTCATAACGATCATAGTCTTATGTCAGTCTATGATAGTACTTTAAATACAACCAGTAACATGGGCAATACTAAAAATGTGGAGTACATTTACGACAATTAATCACATTTCTGCTAATAGGTAGTTAGTCGGTAAAGATTAATTGCCTGTTAGAAGACGAGTGTCCAATGCTGCAAGTTTTGGTATCGATCAGATACCAGAATTTGGTAAGCCACAGGGCTGATCAATACTTGAACATTGAACATGTAGCGAAGAGCAATGTATAATTATGAGAGATGTCAGTTTTTTGGTTCTGTTTTAGATCTGGAAAAAGGAAAAAGAGGCAAGCAGGTTCAGAATGCAGAGCTCAAAAGGCTAGTTTGGTTATGGTTGTAGACATGATTTATTTTTTCTTTTAGTTAGTTTTTTCTTTTAAAAAGATAATTTGGCTTGCAAACTATGATCATACGAAAATACCCAAATGAGACTGAGAATAGGTGGAGGGCGGGAATAGTGCAGGTGATTGTTTGCTGTGATTGGCAGTAGCTAATGCAAAATTGACATTAATAATACATACACAAACATAGGTGGGTAGTAACTGTGTAACAAATGGATCCAGGGTGCTCTAACAACCTCCAGCACTTGTGTATGTTTTTCATCAGATAGACTGCAGGAATTTGTTCTAGTTAAACAGGCTCTGTGTGGGAAACTTTAAAGCTTTTATTTAAAATGAGGGCTCAGAATCATGAAACTCAAGCCCGGTAAAGAAATGTGAAACCACTGTCCACGCTCTTTTTTTGTAGTGTGATAAAACTACAAGGCTGCTGCTCTTTGCAGTGTCCCGTAGATCTAGCTCCACAGGGGTCAGGGAGGGGGGAACACCAGTTTGAGTGATTAATAGCTCCTCACATAGCAACTAAAGGCTTGAAGTGGGTCTTTAAATGTGAGTTGGTGATAGTCATGTTTACTCATAGGGTGCCGGATCTACGCTGAGTCATCTGTTCCGTGCTCAGTCTACAATGCAGTGACAGGCTTTGCTGTGCACTCGCTTCCTTAGTATTTCTCTTTAAAAGTGGGTCAGGGAGGGCTGCAGGAACATGTCACATAATCACCCTGGGTTTTGTGACTTGTGCAACTTTTCTCAGCTTTTCTTTGAAATTCCCGGTCTTTCCTTTTCACAACACCCCTTTCCTTCTTCCTGGGTACAGATCAGGTAGTGGAGGTAGTAAAAACAGGATCTCTGGCTCTTAACAGAATGACACACTACCTTGTTTCCTGGTTGCCCTGCCTACTGTTCTTTCATTTGATAAAGTAAGACATTGTTTAGTAGTTCACTCCCTCTTTTCACAATTTGCCATACCGAGACCTTTGGGTGTTTTCCAAACTTGGCAGATCAAGAAGACAAACAGTTAAACAGTAGGTGCTTTAGGATTGGTGTACATGAGCAAAAAGTACATAAAAAAGACAAGCAAAAATAACACTCAAGATAACACATGTTGACCAACCAGTTCTTCAGATACTAACTTGTTTGCATGTGAACAGTGATTTAGTTTTTGGTTTTTATTTGTTTTAGTGATTCTTTCATTTTTCTTTCTGATGGGATGAAAGAAAAATGAAAACATACACAAGTGCTGGAGGTTGTTTGATTCCTAACTGTCCTCAAGTCTCAGCCTGTATCTCTGCTGTTGAGCTTTCAGGTTGGCTCAGCATTTTTCTGTAGTGAGACCATGAGTGGAAACACCAGGCCTTTTCTGTCTAACAGAGGAACATTTGTTGCAGATTTAAAGATACATTTTTTCCATGACTTTGCTTTTCAAGGACGACGAAACAGTCAAATAATAAACATTTCCATACTCTCCACCTCTGCCTTGCACGTAACATGTCCATTCATGTTTGAAAGGACCGTGTCTTGTTTTTTGCCCTCCCTTGGGCTGTGTGGACTTTACATAAAACTTGTGGTTTAGTATGGTGCCTTTATGTGTTTTTCTCATAAATCTGACTCAACAGGGATTATGTTGTACTGATTTATTCAGAGGCAGAATCAGAATTGGGTTTAATGGCCAAGTTTGTGTACACATGCAAGAAATTAGGCTCCACTTTTTTTCTTGCTCTCAGTGTAAACAGAACAGGCAGGGCAGACAACAGCAACGTGACACAGGCATATTCATATATGCTGAATAAATTATGGAATAACGGCTATTGTATAATATACACGCAGATGTCTGGTTGCTTTGGTATACAGTGTTCTGTAGCACCTACAAGGGGGCAGGAGTTGGAACAGGTTGTGTACAGGGTGTGATGGGTCTGCAACCGAGGATTTGCAGGATCTAGTGTAGACCTACATTGATGGTATTGTCCACTGACCTGTTTGACTGGAAAGCAAACTGCAGAAGGTCGATTCCACTAGTTGACCTTCTGCAGATTGTGATGTCCTGCAGGTATGTTAACACCAGGGTGACAGCTCTACAGCATTTAACCAAGTTATAGGGGGTTTCTTGGAGACAGCGATGACTGGAGTGCTTGAAACAGCAGGGGACTGCATATAGCTCCAGGGATCTGTTTAAGGTCAGTGTAAAGATGGGGGCTAGCTGGTCAGTGCAGACTTTGAGGCCAGAGGGAGACGCACAGTTTAGGGCTGGTGCCCTTCTGGTCTCATGAGTTGGTCAGGTGTTAGAAAGGATGGGTGAGGGGCTGGCACGGGGGAGTTGGTTGTGTGATGTGGCGGGAGAGGGTGAAGGGTGTAAAGGCAGGATTGTTACACCTGAATAAACACATGCAGGTCCCCTGTCATCTGTAGTTGGTGGTATCCTGGAGACCCACACCGACACAAGGTCATTGGCTGAAACCTGTGTTTGTTTTTTCTGTATATCATGTTCACGTCGATATAAATGTGAAATGTACATGGTGTAATTATTTAGCCTTTTTTTCAATGAACTGTTAGTAGTTGGGTTTTTTTCTATTGTGGCACTCTGTCTTCCTTCTTTGTGTTTGAGTGTGTGCATTTTTCCTCCATTGAATTAAAATATGTTTAATGGGACAGTACCATTATAAAATAATAATGTATTCACTTTTCAGATGTTACTGATACTTACTCAACGTCATTTTTTTATTTTGCTCACTTCATCCAAATAGTGCACAGATGACAAAATCAGCTTCACAAATGTTCTTTACCAAAACAAGTTTTATCCGATAAGGGGAATATCATTTTCTGTTTTAATTATGGCCTAACAAGAAAATATTTTTTGAAAGGAAATTGTCCTTTTGATAACTGAGATCAAAGGTAAAACTTTATTGCAATCCTAAAATTAGTTTTAAAGTGTTTCGACACACTTCTGCAAACCATGATATGTACAACAATCACAATGTGTAATACGTCAAGGACTTTTATTGTGAAAAGAACTAACACAAACAAGAGGAAACCAGCAAATCTAAGGACCCCAAAGCGCTTTACACTACATTCAGTCATTCACCCATTCACACACACATTCACACACTGGTGGTGGCAAGCTACATTGTAGCCACAGCTGCCCTATTAGGGAAACTACCATCGAGAACATCTCTAAAAAAACAATTTTTGCTAGAAAATTATGAGTGTTGTGTAATGTGTCCCTTTTTTCTGTTTGTTCTGTCTCTGTGTGACAGCAACACTGTTCAAGTCTGCTTGCTACTAACCAGTTACCCACAACCCTCCACCATCTTCAACTGGAGTTTTTGTTAATCCACAATATGAGAAACTCGGCTTAGAGACGGCTGGTCCTTGTATTCTTTGTTGTTAAAGAGTATATGGGGAGAGCATGATTTATTAATGTACTTAAGAAGGTTTACATGCTCCTCCTTTCACAAGCACAGAAAAGTCAGGGTTGGATAAACACTGAGCACTCTGAAGCCGGAGCTCACAGTGATTATACTTGCACATACACAGACTTCAGTATTTTGGCTATGTTTTACATAAAAAGACACACTTTAATGATTGCTATGCAGATGTTAGGTGGCCTTTTGGTAACACCTTATGCATCATAGGATGCATCATAGGAATTTAGCCTAAGGAAGACATTTCCAAATTGTGTTGAGCACAAAGCAATTAATTGTCTTAAGTGTCTTTTTCACTTTGATTCCTAGCTCAGCCTTAAGAATATGAATATATCTGTAAGCACAATGTCAGATTAAGTCACTGTGTCAACAGTTCATGCTGTGACCTGTCAGAGAAGATAATGCCCTCTGCACAGTATGCTAACTAGTTACAGCTTGTCGCCTAAACTATGTGGGCTGTATGTAAATATTAAGCTGCCAAGAATTTCACTGTCACACCCGCAACAACAACAACAACAATAAACACACAGTTAGTCCTGTCTTCATAGTCCTTTGCAGGCAACGTAAACCAAAAGATTTATATATCATGTCAAATGAATCAGTTGAAACAATTGCAAGGCAGTAGTAACCCCAATGCCCTCAGTGTAAAATGTTAATGGACACAATAATGAACATGGCACATAACAACAACATGTGACCATTGAATGTTGCTTGAAAACCATTAGAGAAACATAGAAACATTGTGCTATTAATAAATCCACTGGTCAGCTTGTTTTGTCTCTAAAACTATTTCCAGTTGAGGCGCACTCTGTCGCTGTGGGCAAACATGACAGGACGTGTTGAAGAACAAGACTTTTGTGATTCTGTACTAGTCACAAGGTGGTTTAGAGGATAGGTGTTCTGCCAGGATGTACCTCCTCGACTAATTCCAGCGTACTCACAGAACAGAAAGAGCTTTATGGGTCAGTGACAGACCTAAATTCCCCAGATGATCTTATTTTGTTGTTACAAGATTTTATCTGTGTGATCTGTCAGTCTGAGTGGAACACAGCCGGAGGATAACACAGTGGCTTCCCCCACTCTTATTGGACTAGCAGCTAAGACTCTTTCATAAGGCCCAGCAGTGCCTTCAATGTTGGTGTATTAACAGGTGGCAAAGTGCTTCAGCTAGACAGATTAGCTTCACCTCATGGTTCCTTTGTTAGGTTTGTTGGAGTCATTCTGCCCTCAAGCAATGTACTGATTTTTGTCCCATCCTCCTATAGAGAGGTAACATGGAGGAGTAGCTGACAGTGAACTTAAGCTGAGATTCAGGTTTCTCAAATGTTGCAACATTTTTTTTTCTCTCTGTGTTGCTGACTTGTTGGTGCACCTTTGTTTCTGCCAAGGGGTTATTAATTTAAAGTGCTGTAAGGGGTTAAAAGAACGTGTGGCAGTCCATAACACAAAGAGACAGACAAATGTTCATGCTCACATTCACTCCTATAGCCAATTTAGAATCATCAGTTATCCTGACATACTTTGGAGAGTACTCCACACAGTCACGGGGAGAACCACCAATCTCCACACTGAAATGCCCCAGCCGGCCGGCCTTGGAATTGAACTCAGGCCCTTCGGGTGCTGGATATAAAATACTAATGCTTATTTCTCCTGCAGGTGATCGCCATAGTAATGGACATCCTCACAGACATCCACATCCTACAGGACCTGATGGATGCAGCGTCACGTCGCATGGTGCCTGTTTACATTTTGTTGGATGAGCAAGGTGTGCCGCACTTCTTGGACATGTGCTCCAGGCTGCAGATTGGCTCACAACACCTTCGGGTAAGACTATACTTTTAGACAGTATATCAGCGACGCAGAGAAAAATAATAACCTCATAATCTGAGCTTATTTTAAAGAGTTGCGTCTTCTAGTGTAGGTTCAGTTATTCAGAGGGTCATGGATTGTTTTATTGGTTTGTTTGTAACAGCACTATTGTTGCTTTTTTTGCTTGTTTTTTTCTGGATAAATTAACTCAATAATTTGGTTCAACTCAATAATTCATGTCACAACCAATAACCGTTGTCAAATATTGCCTAAACTGGAAGGGCAGTCTTGTAATCCCACTTTACTTTGATATAAATGATAGCGACATCACAGAAAAATCAGATTTCATCACTGATGCAGAATTTTAAAGTGCATCAGTGCCGTCATTAAATAGTTAACTTTGTGAACGCAGGTACAAAATAACACACATCCTAGTAATGAAATGACCAAATCTGACATGCTATTTTCACCACTGTATTAAAGCAGTTATACATAGAAGTGTCCCATTAGTTAAATTATTAATTGTTTCCACTTATGTCTTGAACTCACACAAAATCAGTAACAGAATTGGAAAGGACACCTATTATAGAGCAATCAAGTGTATCCTTCTCCTCCATATTTAGCTGTAGGAGATTTTGGGGTTCAGGTGTAGCCAGGAGTTATCTCGAGAATGCACTTCGTTCAAGACGTAACTGGTTTCATGTGCTGATCAATAATTACTGTGTGATTATGAATGGAGATAAAATTTAAAAAGCTAACAAAAGGCTAAATCGTCACTCCCCAGTGGTTTTAAAATTAACTTTCAGCTGATGTGGCTCAATTGTCCTCTTCAGCTGATTGTATATCTGGATGTGGCCCAAGACCATCAAACTTGATTGGTCAAAAGTAGTAAAACGACTTGCTTAAAGATTGGACGATTGAATCAGTTGCTAGGATTGCTGAGCCACATATTTCGTAGGCAGCCAGTAGGAGGTTTGGGTGGACTGATTTTTAAGAGTATGGCTGTAAAAATCAAACTATGTGCTGCTTCCATCAAAAAGATTGTTAAACTGCCTGCGTCTTGACATTGTTGGTTATGTTCTCATCCTCATCCTGACCCTGTGTCGTTGCAGAACATCAGAGCCAGAACGCTTCAGGGAACTGGTTTCAATTTGTCGTTTGGCAGGCTGCCTGGTTCACTCTGTAATAAATACATGCTGGTAGATGGGGACAAAGTTGTGTTCGGTTCCTACAGGTGAGGAGGAAATATTGTGCAAAATGTTCCATTAAACGTAATAATCTGAGTTTAAGTAATTTTATCTGCCGCTGTGTATAAGATTAGAGACTGATAACTTGGGTTCCTTTTGTCAAATGATGTGAGTGAAAGACTCAGACTGTCTCTGAATACTTTCATCATTCTTGGATATAATTCTTCACTTTCTCTTTTAAGAGAGCAATAATCACTCTGATGCCATTTGTGTGTTAATTCTATTTTAAGACTTACTGTAAAGACATGCTTGTGTCTCTTAATTGGCAGTTGTAGCAGCATTCTTGTAACCATGCACGCTTAACATTTTAGTGGCTTCATTGTGCCATGACGTGCACTGAGTCATGTCGTACTGCATTAAAGTCTAACAAAGCACCAAGTGTAGCGCGATCTGGTCAGAAGAGACATGCAGCTAGATAAGTGGATAAGCAGGTGTTTATCCACTTATCTGAATACGGTTGATTTACTTTTGATTGTGTATACACACACACACACACACACACACACACACACACACACACACACACACACACACACACACACACACACATATCTATCTATCTATCTATCTATCTATCTATCTATCTATCTATCTATCTATCTATCTATCTATCTATCTATCTATCCAGCCAGCCAACCTAACTTGTCTGTCTTTGAGCTGTGATTCATGCCTCTGTAGATTATCTGCTGTGCTATTGTTCAGGCTGGTCTTTTCTAGCCTGAGTACAAAATGTAGCTTTCGTTTTATGACAGCCTCCATCAATAGCTCTGCTAAATTCTGTGTAGGATTGAGACATTAATTATTCTGTTTGTGTTTGGACTTTTGTAGATGATCTCTATAGGCAGCTTGTTATGCTAGCATGGGTGACCTCATTTTAGGGGAGTACATTTAGCGGTTGTTTAAATATTTTAACCTGGACAAAAAAGGTCATCAACTAACTTTGTTCTGGTAGCATGCTAATGATACTGCTAATGCTTTTAATCAGAAAAATGATGATCAAAGCCATAGGAATGTGGTTGTAGTCTGTTTGATACCTGCTTACTGTGCTAGAGACACGAAGATTTTCCATAGAGAATATGCTCGTTCCTAACTGTTAATGCTGTGTCCTCCCAGCTTCTCCTGGTGCACGTCTCGCATGGACCGAAACATGATCACTGTGATGACGGGACAGCCAGTCGACTTCTTTGACCGGGACTTCCGTGAGCTGTATGCCATCTCTGAGAAAATGAACCTCTACAAAGAGTTTCACGTCAGCCCTCCTGCTGCCCAGGTGGCCTCCACAGTTCGCTCTAAACCGAGTACCAAACGCCCGCCATTAGCAGCAACCACATCCCGCTTCCAGGTTAGCTTAGGGGATTCACGGAATAATGAAATCCAGGTCCCAGCACACAAATATTACAACCCTAAATACGCACTAGCGTTTGGGGATACTCCCCGTCCAACAGGATCTCTGCGCGAACCCAAGAGGGGTTCAGGTCTGGCTGAGGTTCCCGAGGAGGCAGATTCGGGGAGCCCACGGTTGGCCAGCAGCGAGAAGATGGATCGATTGAGTCCGCTGCCGGCAGAATCCCCAGGCGAAAGCTTCAAGAGGACAAATGGAGTCAAGTCAGACATAAAAAGCCGTCCCACACTAAGGCAGAGACTTTTTAAGAGGAAATCTCAGAATAAACTTCCTGTTAACACAGAACCTGTACCCCCAGAAACTAAACAGGATGAGGAGAATGAGGATAACTGCGAAGTGGTTGTGTTATCTCCATCCAAAGTTAGTAAGAAGCCGTCTAGACTGGGACGGAAGTCAATGTCTCAGCAAACTGTCAATGCCTCACATGACAATATGAGTAAGTCACGAATATTAGCTTGTATATGAAGATTTAATCTGCAATGAACACATTTTAATCCAATGAATTATAACCTGTAATCTAACCTGAGTGATGTGAAGAGGTTGAGGGTAATGTAATCATTTCTCTATTTTCTTTTTCCTGACAGGTTTAAAAAGTCAACATAAAGGAAAGTGTAAAGTGAGCTGAAGCTGCCCATCTCCACAGAAGACAAAATGACTTTAGTCACATGAACATTAACATCACGTTTGATTGTGCTGAAGAATTTTACCCAGCGTCTCACAGAGAGACAAGATAAAATCATTTTGTTGTTTGGTGCCAAATGTACAATAAATGCGTTTTAAGTTTTATATGATATGTTAGAATGCAGATTGGGTTAATAAGAGATTTTGTTATGAGCACTTTCATCGTGTTTTGCTTTGAACACTGTTAGCTTCCAGGTTCTTCTCTTCTGGACACTGAATGTACAGTTTTAAGGTGGATCAACGTGAGAAGCCTGTCTGTCAAAGAGTGAAAGAAATCATCTAAGCTGTCAAAAGTTGTCTTTACATTCCAAATGTAACACAGCGGGAAATTTAAATCCCACCAGATGTGGGGCTATTTGTCACTCTTAACCACACACATTCACCTCAGCCATGCACTACGAAGCGAGTTTAGCATAACCATGGTGTCTTTCCATTACATCCACTTACCCTTAAATCAGTAACCAAGATATGCTTTCACATGAACGTTTGCATGAAGGTGTTGGTGCTGACAGCATCTCACCAATCAGATGGATAAGTAATGGCAACACAGTTAAGCACATGATAGAGGCTCAAAGCAGCACAGCTGCTACAGACAAAGCAGCAGTGTGATCATGTGTTAAATGAAAAGCTGTGTGCAGTAGTTCAGTATTAAATGTTCTGTATGGACGTTTGTGTGCTTGAAATAGTTCAGTGTGAGTGGAAGAGAGCTGCAGTATTAATAAAGTTTAGCCTGTTTGAATCAAGGAAGGAAAACTGGCACCAGTGTGAGTTAACATACAAGTATCACAGCTCTCATTAGGTTAGTCTGAATAAATAAATATAAAATCAGAAGTCAAACTCAGACTTTGACTACATGCAGCGTCCACTACAAATAGGTAGCACAGTAAAATAGTTGTGAAAATGTTTGCAGCCAACAAAAAACAATCAAAAAACCCCCAAGGAATAAAGTTTTGTTTAATAATCTATATTTCTTACTGCGTTTTGGGGAAACGGAAAAACTTCAGACACTCCTACAGTCCATGCACAGACGCTCCACAGGATCTTCCAGGAATGGATATGGAATAAATTGGTCAGAAAGCGGTGATTTCATAGCTGTAATAAGCTCTAATCCAGCTGCAAGTTAGGTTAGGTTACTATGGCAGTATACCCCAATAAGAAGAGAAGCGTTTTCATAGTACAGAAAACCCAGGATGGACACTGAACCTATGAAATCCTGCTTCACAATGCAGGCCACAGTTCAGATTGATAGCCACTCATGGTCAGCCCAAAGCAGGATATTATTAGACAGTGAATGAGTTTAGGCCCGGATTACAGTTTAAATATTATACTACTTACATACTTTTTGTTTCATGTTGCAACTCTATAATAAATATTGCCTTTTATTCAGTTCTAGAAGTGAGGAAATTGTCATGTAAAAACAAATTGCAGCAATACAGAAAAAGCATAAAAATGTTCATAAGTAAAAGTCTCTGAACAGGCATAAATTTGAGTGCAGCTCCCTCTAGTGGTGATGCGCAGGTACTAGTCTATAATTTGTCCTTTCAAAGTCTCAACCGTGAAATAATTGCCAGAAAATTGTTTTTTATTTTTTTGCAAATGCAGAAAAATGAGTGTTTATTGAGCCTTTTGAAAAAAAATAAAAACATTTCCATACAATATTTTTGCTACATCTGCAATTTATTTTTAATTTTGTATACATATATCCATATACATCCATAAATTATTGCTGTTGTTGCAGTTTATGACTTATAAATGATGCAGAAGTTTGAAAAACTCACAAAAAGTCATCTACAAAATATGATACACTTGCTACAGGGTTAGGATGAGGGGCAAAAACTAGTGACTGTATTACATAAACCGTCCGCTGGGTGCCGCCATTGCTTCTCCCTCTGGTTCTCTTATCGGTTAGCGTTTGCTAACCACTCGGAAAGAAAAAGAGGAACCACAGGCCTGATGACAAACTCGGGGCTGAGTTGAGGGTAGTGTGAGGGAGGTTAGGCTCGGGCTGGGGGTGGGAGGGTTGATGGTTGGTGTAACACTAAAAGCAGTAAAACAGGAAGTCAAGGCTGCAGCAGGAAGAGGTGTTCTCACACACTTTGTGTTGCCAGTGCACAAGGATGAAAATACATTGTTTCCTGTCACTTGCATATTCATGCTTCCTTTAAAGCCCTTCGTGTTTATTTGTTTTCAACAGACATTTAGACACTTCAGTCCATTCAGGTGTGCAGATTTAGAGTACTGCTTTTGTGCATTTTGCCTTGAGCACGAGGCTGATGTTCATAGTTTGATGTAAACATAAATGTTTGATTTACTCAATACAAAGATTGAAGGGATGCACGTTATCATAACCATAACAACAAGTGTAAATATGACGTTCTGTATATTCATCATGTTATCTCAATTACTGATGAAGCAGTAACCATTAATTGTTGAGTTTTCTGCTATCATTAATGATCAGAATTAAAGACAAACTAATGATCATAATCACACCAAAATTCATTCCTGTCATTACTTAGCCTGCACTGTGAACCGAAGCCTTGGCTATGAAGTCAAAATGCACCTGTTGGTTTAAGCATATGAGTACAACACAAATAATATTATGTTGTAAACATAATAAACATTTCCACATTCTATAGGTATAATCTATATGTTAGCTTTTAATGATAAGTTTTAAGTACTAATCTGAATTGTTTCCAGTTTTACTCTGGACTATGATGCTCACAGACGATGCTGTGATCTGAAAGTGAGCGTAGGGAGCAGGTGGAATGGTAAATTTTTATATAACACCTTAATACTCAAAGCACTTTATACAACATGCCTTATTCACCCACTTTTTCATATGCTTAAGTTCTGGCTGTCTAACATTCATGCATATTCATACTCTGATGAATGCATCAGAGAGCAACTTTCAGTATCTTGCACAAGGATGCTTTGACATGCATACTGGAGCAGCCAGGGGTACTATTAGCAGATGACCTGCTTTACTTCCTGAGCTACAGCCACCCCAGAGCGAACCTGGTTGTATGCTGTGCAGAAAAAAGAAATGAAAGTCAGCAGACGTGAGACAGAATATGTGTGTGTGAGAAGACCTGGTGTAACAGTGAAGCTGCAAGGAGAAGCTGTAATGAAGAGAACAGGTTTAAATGCATTGGGTTGACCATTCAAATCAATGGACAGTGCCCAAGATAGGTGAAGAAGAGCGTGTAGGCAGGGTGGAATGGGTGGAGACAAGTGTCAGGGGTCATTTATGAAAGAAATATAGCAGCAAGGATGAGTCGGTCACTCTGAAGCCAAGCTGGAGGTGGAAGAAATGAAGCTGTAAAAGAGCTTCGCTGGGAGTGACCAGGATGGACTAGATTAGAAATGAGCACATCAGAGGGACAGCTCATCTTGAGCAGTTTGGAGACAAAGTTAGAGGCATGGCTGAGAGGAAAAAAGTCTAAACAATTGATAGAATAGCTGCATGTTACAGGAGAGTCATTTACAAGTTTTATGGTTGTGAATCATCAAGCTTGTTCCTCATGATTTATTTTTTAAATCTGGGCCATGAAAAAGGATGGTTTTGACAAAATTCTCACACACACAAGCCTGCCACATCAAACCACAGAGGTGGTTTTAGGTGCTTCACCCAAGGATGTAAACCAAACATATCAGCATACAAAATAAATATGAGGAAGTAAGGTGTGGCTGAATGGTTTCAGTGCGTATTCAACCGAAAACACAGCTGTCAAGATCAAAGCATGAAAACAAAATCCTCCTTTTTAATACAAACGCATCGATAAACACTTTTTTTTTATTAAATAATCATTTCGTGAGAGCATAAAAAATAAAGTACTTACAGTGATCAAACATATGCAGTATACAGACTGACACAAAACACAATGAATGGTTAAATGATTTCAATTTACACAGTAAATTTGTTACAAAGCGGATATAAAATGCATGTTCCTATTGCACTGTCCTTTCAATTTACATGACAAAAACATATTAACATGCATTTGATGTGACTGTATAAGATCCAAACAACTGAAAAACATATTTACATACGTGAAAATGATTCTGTACAAACTAGACACTTCAACAGGTCACTGAGATAACACCATACCCACCAATGGATTTGCAGTAAAACTTAAAGCTGTCCACCAGAGAGAAATAAAATCACCCTATAAATGTCCGCTTCTGAGCACTATGAGAACTGAGTAAGACGCTGTGCCCTACGCGCGCCTTTTAATAGCATTCAAGGAACTGCTGAGACATCACATGTTTAATTTTTCTTCCTTAGCTGAGATACTTGGTTAGGTGAAAATCAAACCAAAAGAATCATCTTCTCACTGCAGAGAGGAAAACAAGTGCAGTAAACACACACACTGTCAAATGTGTTAACCTAAACCGAGATATCTCCTCGTGTGGGCCCAGAGAATTTGTTGCCAAGCGCTCCTTTGCCCGCCGTGCTGATGCCATGAACAACACAAATGAGTCATTTTTTCACCCCTGACACTGTGTTTCTCAGTCTATGAAAGGAGAAGTGGAAAGGGAAGTCTCTTTTTTAGTCTAAACCACCACCGTCAGTGTGTTTCTGAAGCCTCCATTGCCCTTTTGTTGCAGGGTGGTTAAAATGATTTTCAAAAGAAATTACAATCCACAGTGCACGGTGGAGTGAGCTGAACATTCACGAGGTCGGATCCTGCTCTCCTGAGTCCTGGGGAGTTTGGTGTATCACCTTTTTCTTACGGACTGAGACCAAGTCGTAGAACGGATCCTTGGTGATACTTGCCCTATTTGAAGATAGAAAAAAGGCTGACATTAGCTTATAGGAGGTTAACAAAAGCTTATATAACAATATACAGTTAAATAACAATACATAACTATGTATTGCTCTTGGCTTATTGAAGAACATATTTTCCATAGGCATTCGGATTAATCCTGGTATAGGCAGAAGTTTATTGTTTCATTGGTTTAAAGCAGTGTCCTCAGTGCTAATGCTGCTGTTCCAAAATGCACCAGGGTGCTGATTTCAAACTAAAGCTACATGAGTCAGACATAAAACGCTGGCACTAGTGAACAAAGACATGCATCTTCCATTAGAGAGACTCTCTCTGAAACTGCTGAAAACCAAAATATAGCTAAAAGAAGAGTCAGCAACAAGCATGACTGCAACCAAGTACTAGTGGTTAGAGTGGGAGACTGATCCAAATACCAGCAGAACTTTATAATAATGTCTATTTAGCGTTATTGAGGTATAAGCAAGTGCTTAATACATCAGTTATACATCATTGTTCCTCTTTAGTATGCCATTTATGAATATAGCTTTATTACTATGAGTAATGATTATGATTATTACTGGGAATAATAGCTGTACATAGTTACATGGTGTAACAATAACACATGGATAAATAAACAAATCTGTAATGACATACTAAGGAGGAGTAAAGATATATAAATGACGAATTAAGCACTTGCTAATATCTTACTTACACCTTACAAATGCTTAATATTGAGACATTTTAACAAAGTGCTATGAAAACTGTCTGAAACATTTAATGTTGACTGTCAAATCTATTTTATTTACAGCCTACATGAATACATGAAAAGCTGAAAAAGTGTGATTTCTTATCTTAATTATTATGAGAATTAAAAATCACAGCGACCTTATTGGTCGTTAAAATGTGTTCAGTTCAGAAATTGGTGATGATTCATCTCATAAGTCATACTGCACTCCTCTTGCCTACATAAGCTGCCTTCAGTGTTGCTCTTAGTATCGGCAATAGTGGCTCTCTAGATACTTGGTGTCAGATCAATAACAAAACTTCGCAGTATTGCACAGCATTGATACTAATCCTTTGTGTGCTTGTGTTGTACTTGCAGCGCTGCCTCTAAATAACCAGGAACCAAATGTGTGTTTTATCAACAACTTTGTTAGCAAATAATGAGATAAGACTGGCTGTTTTGTGAACATCCGGTGTGAATAGCATATTAAGCTTCATTGACCTAATTGAAAGAAGTGCGTGTAAGTGTGTGTGTGTGTGTGTGTGTGTGTGTGTGTGTGTGTGTGTGTGTGTGTGTGTGTGTGTGTGTGTGTGTGTGTGTGTGTGGTCTGACCTGATGGCCTCAATCCAGGAATCTCTCTCTTCTGCGCTGGAGGCACAGATTGTGTAGGACTGGTGTTTCCCCTCCACCACCCTGCCATCCGTCTCTGTCTTACATGCTTTGATCTTCTGCCCTCGACTGTTGGGGTTGTACAGCTCCAGACAGTACTACACGATGCAAGACCATCAACATGAAAGTCACTCTTAGAAACTATCAGTTTATCAACTTGCAGAATGTGTTTGTGTTCTGCTTGAACAGCTGACAAGATCTTACCGGTTTACGAGGGTAATGCACTTCTCTAACACAGAGATTCTCCAGGGGGATGATGCCTCGGGGCTCTTTATCCTACAGGCAGATCCAAAAGACATTTATTGATGAGTCAGGTGGGTAAAAAAACAAAAAAAAATGTAGAGATGAGAATAAAAAAAATGTTACCAATGTCAGAAAAAAAGGGAAGCAGAAAAGATAGGGATAGATACCTGATATAAGATTATTAAGTGACACTTTTACCGGAAATAACATCACATTTTGGTTTTCAAAGCCTGAGTAACACCACGTAACTCACTGAGAATTTGGTCAATCTTCAAAGGTTAAAGACATTAATGTGTCATTTTTATCTGTAACATTAGGCAAGAAAAAAAAGCCACGTAATAAAACATGGGCGTTTTCAGCACAACCGTCTCTATGGTTACGTTCCAGTTAGGTTTTCATAACTACAACTTCGATGTCAGTGATATGTAAAAAAAAACTGATTAAACCCTACCACCTATGATGCCATTCACCTGATTCATCAAAAGAGCTTAGCAACAGCTAGAGAAGGACAAATATACAGTGACAGCATGATGAGTTTGACAGAGGCCTTACAGTGGTGTACTCGAAGTAGTAGAGGCAGTTGTCTGTCAGAATGAACCATCGCCTCTTCCACGTCTTAACTCGACCTCCTAAAATAGAGAGACAACAAAAATGTGGGCTGTTGGTTGGGGATATTATGTCACTTACGTGCAAGCACACATGAGAATCTTCCAGTATTGGGTCATTCTCTCCGTGCTTCCTCTGTACTTTCCTGTTTGTGTAGCAAATTACTAAGATGTGATGCCACACAGCAGGGCAAAGCACGCTTAACATAAAAAAAAGTCCACTGTTTAAGCATGTTTTCTGGGTGGGATTTTACCAAGTTTGAGGAGCCATCCTTCTCTGTCGGGGTTGAAGAAGGTGTGAGTCAGATCATTCCCATCGTCCTCTGGGATTTTGAAGGGCTCGTTGCGTATGCTCTCGTACAGTTTCTGTGCGTAGAGAGAGTGAAATGAAATGCAACCATTAAATGAATTGCAGGTGAATATAAAATATGATCCTGAGCCTCCTGTAACCCGCTGACGGCCTCGACTGACCTGTGGGTGGAAGATTGGCATGAGAGAACCTGGATGTTTTCATGTCTGTGTGTGTTTCAGTTCCACATTAGTGGCGACTATGAAATACAGGTATTACTTTCTCGAGGAGGAAAGGAACTGTGTGGTTTTACTTTTTGTTACAAATACTGTAATAAATAATATTATTGTTAGCTTCTGTTTCATTTTGACGTTTACCAGTCAATGACTTAAAAAAAAACTTTTAACACAATCTCTTCTTGTTCACCTTCCTCTTATTATTCACAATATGAGCTAGCCGTTTCTTTTACATCACTAGGGAGCTGAAAATGTGTGGTGAATGTATGCAGAGGCTAAAATGTTAGCTGTGTGTCCATTTAGGTAATTGCTTCTTGGCGTCTACGTGGGCGCTGTGATTGTGTTTTTGAGAGGTTCTCACCGACAGCAGATCATTGGGTAGGTCCTCTCCATTGTTGATGCCTCTGTTCATGGAGATGAAACGCTCCAGAGTGGTTTTGTCCTTCACGTTGGGGTTGTGAAGGCTCGTGTTCAACATGATGATGGCAAAAGACAGGATGTAGCACGTGTCTGGGGTTAAGAGGAAGATGCACACGCACACAAAGAATAAGAGGAAGCCTGAACCAGTGTTTCACATATGCATTTTTGGTACTGAATAGAGAAATACAGAATCAGTGACAAGGAGAAAGCACAAAAAAAAGTAGGAAGGAAGACGTGAATATCAAAAATACAAAGATGGTGTGGTAATTAAAAAAAAACAACCTCCGCTCTCTCACACACAGTCTCAAACAGGAAGTATGAATATAGAATGCATATTGAAGCCCACCAGTTGACTGGAAGACATCGAGGTTGCAGTCGCAGTAGCGGGTGGCGAAGGCCTCCATCATACGGTCAATCTTCTGAGCTTCACCAGGCAGACGGAAACTCCACAGAAACTGTCTGTCACATACACACCGCAAAGGCAGAACACCTCAGTATGTTAACAATACACGTGAAGCTGTTTATCAGCAAGTAGACAGGAGACGCACTGTCTGTCTGTAGCAAGTCTCAAAGTCTGGACTTTATAGCTGCTTTTTGTGCTGAAGGACTGATTAACAGCAGATCGGTCAGTGTGACCTGTGGTGGAGTCATCTATACAGCATGTTAACATCAGCATACAAGGAAATGTTACATTTAATGTGAGAATCAAGTTTGGCTGTTCTGCTTGTGAAATTCTGACAAATTTCATCTTCAACACTTGGGTTGGAATTGCTTGGTCATCAGGGAAAGTTATTAATATACTCTAATTTTGCCAAGTTTGGTCATTATGAGTTGTGGCCATATGGGAAGGGCTCGTTACATGAGTTCAGAGAAGTGCTCTCCATCAAAATAGCTGTATGAAAATATAGTTTCACATTTGCATTGGTTATGTCCTCTTTTTAGGTTCATTTTACATGTCAGTTAAGTTTGTGTCATGGGTGCCTTTATACAGTCAGGCATTGAAGTAGATCAAATAACTAAAGGAATCAAGTCATTCACTGGCTTCTCCATGTGTCTGTGCCCTGCAAATAACACAGTAAGAACTCATTTCAGATGTATTGTATCTTTAGAACAATGTGGTTTAGAGCGGACCTGTGTCAGAAATAGCTGCTGTAAAATGAAAGGGTGAGACTCTAAGCACCGTGGTTCTTATTTCTCCTTTACTTTTTGTTTTAAAATTATTTGTCAGTTCCTTTTCAAGGTGAATTTTACTTGATCCTAACAAGGTCAAGGAAAGGAGGGATAACCAGACAGGATAACCCCGATGACATCACTGTTACTGTGCAACATTAGGTAGATTTTCTTTTTGACTTCTCAAAATGCCTGGAAGCATAATAAACAACAGTAAATAACTGTTTCCATCCTGAGTATTTATCACCAGGATGACTAACCTTATACATTTTTTTTGTTTTGGATAAAGGACATTTTAATTTGCTACACAATCTTAACATTTTTGATCAATACCCTTTTCTTTGGAAATCAAAATTTTACAAATATTTTTGGGATACTTTTTTTCCTCCATACCACCGTCGTCATTTGCAATCTAAATCTGCCTGTCTCTGTAGCAAAAGGTTTGGAGTAATTTTACTGCTCCTGATACCTCTGAGTGAACATTGGGCCTGTCCACACTGTGAACAAGTTATATATAGCTGCTTGTCTGATAACAGTTACAGTTTAGTGACTGTGGAAAGACTTTCTGATTACATATTACTCTTTTTCTCTGTTTTTGCTCATAAATAAGTGCAAATATTACAATGTAGGTACATTTAAACTTCAATTATGCCCTTCTATGGCCTTTTGTCTTTGTTTAGCAGTTAAAAGGTCAAGTCTGCAAGTCTACATTTAGTCAGGTTCCTATTGGTGTTATCCATTATACTATTACATATGTGTATGCAAACATCCTTGTAAAATGATCATGAAGAAAAATTGTGTTTATGACACAGCAGATGAAGAGGGGCTGACCTGAGAGCCTGGACCAGGTTGAGGTCGGAGAACTCGTGCAGCTCCACAAAAGCCTTCAGGGTCTGAAGGTGGAGTTCTTCCCTGTGGGGCGGAGTGTGAGGGAAAAGGCATGAAACAAAAGAAAAGTTTTCACCTTTTCCATACAAGACCTATCCTAACTTATCCTGTGTTTTAGCCTCCTCACGCTCTGATTCTACACCTTTTCATTTCCTTCACTCCCATCCTCATTGCCTCCCTTCTACTGCCGTCTGCACACTCCCTGGCCTCACTCACCTTTCTCCAAGGAATTCTCCAATGGCTGTCTTGTTGAGTCCTTCTTCCTTGTAGAGAAACTCAGCGATGGATTGAGCACTTCCATCCAGCAGCTTAATCTCCAACAAGTAGTTGATTCCCTGCAAGCAAGCAGATCATTTCACAGAAGTTCACATTTGGGCTCTATTTGTCCTCACCACTAAAACTGCACAGGTAAGGAGAATTTTTAGCTTCTGACATAGCACTTAAAATATGCACAGGAACACATGCGCTGCCTGCTGTGGCTAATGTGTGCTACTTTCACAATGATCTCATCTCATGCTGGTAAAACACAGCAAGTTCACAGCATCTGTAATCCTAATTCCTTAAATTCAGTTATCTCTTCCTCTTTCTCCTCGATACTGTGCTTGAAGAGGAAAACAATGTTTAGCATTTAGTATCTAGTATTTAGTATTGCCTGCATGCAGCTACATGCCTTAATTCTCTTCTGTGTAATCCAACGTTGATTACACATTGATTGTCATGTTTATATTACTTTAGACTGCCTATGGTTCAAAGTGGAACACTGTTATATAAATGTGTCAAGTTATATTAAGTTGTAGTAAAGTTAAGCTAAACAAAAAAGAAAGTAAACCATGACAAGAATTATTCATTGTATCAGTAGTTGCAAACATTTGCACGCACAGCAGTCATAACTTTGACCTCCAAGCAAAACCACAGAAACTCTGGTGTGGGCCAGGGTGTCTGTTCTGTTCACAGACACGGCGGCCCCTTCAGTATGACACACATGAAAGTTAATACAAGCTGCTGTGCTGGAGGAAGGTGCTCAGCTGCAAAAGCTCAGACAGCGAAATGCAAAAAGGCTTTTTTGTTTGTTTGTTTTTTAATTCTTCATAACAAATGGTTATTCCTTGTCGAGTATGTTGATCCAGCTTACCTTTTTAGGGTCCATGTTGAATTTCTTCTTCCCATTTGCAAATTGTTTGTTTTTCTCTATTGCTTTGCTGAAAAATCAACAATAATGAGAAAAATGTCAGTCGTGGACAAAAGTCTTACACTTGTTCTTTTTCATTTTCTTTGCACACATGCTCGGTGCAAAACAACTGCACAGGATTGCATGTGTAGCCTTCTTGAAGGACATTTGAATGTTGGCTGTCTTTTTTTCCATTCTTTATCAAGATGATCCCAAACTGCTTTAATAATGTTGAGGTCCAGCCTCAGTGGAGGCCAATTCATGAATGATAGTGCTTCATTGTATATTTTGTCTATCCAGGTTTGTTTTACTGCACTGTCAGTTTGTTGGGATAATACACTTTCCAGATGGTATTGCATGGTGGATCAAAACCTGACAATACTTTTCTGCATTCATAATTCCTGCAGTTTTGAAAAGAATCCGTCACCCCTGTCTGAAATGCAGTCCTAAACCAGGTCAGAGCCTCCACTATAGCCGTAGAGACTCATTGTTGTGCCTCCTTTCTTATTTCCCGCATACATACTGACATTCAAACTTTAACCATGACCATGACCTGTTTTCACTGATTTTCAGTCCAGGTCTTTTCTCCTAGTTTCCCTTCCTTAAGAATGACTTCTTGACAGACACGCCTCCACAGAGACCATTTCTGAAGCAGCTTCACCAAAGAGTAGATAGTCGGTGTAGTCGATGTGTCAGTTGTGTTGTTTTTTTCCTATTTCTTAAGGACATGACAGTACTGTCATCTGCTGTAGATTGTCTTTCAGGCCTCAACTTCCTCTTTTTTCCTCGACTTTTTCAGTTTCCTCAAATTGCTTTAAGGATATGATGCATGCCATGCCGAGATCGTGACAGATGGCCGCCCCTCCCTGAGCCTGGTTCTTCCAGAGATTTATTCCTGTTAAAAGGGAATTTTTCCTTCACACTGTTGCCAAGTGCTTGCTCATAGAAGGTTCCCTGATTGTTGGGGTTCTCTTTGTATCATCTTATGGTCTTTACCTTACAATATAAAACACCTTGAGGCAACAGTTGTTGTGATTTTGCACTTTAAAGATAGAATAGAATAGAATTGAACTGAATTGAATTGAGATATGCCATGCTGTTGATGGGACAGGACAGAGAATAAGTGAAAAAGCAGCCAATTTCTAATGAAAAACTTTAAAAGACTTCAGAAAGCTCGGAGAACCACTGCAAAAGTTTGGCTCTTTGGAAGCAAAATATGACTAAATTACACCTGCCTCAAGCCTTTTGCACAGTACTGTAAAATTAACATCATTAGTCCATAATTATTTTTTTGGAAGTTGCACAATATGGCACATTTGATGCAATATATACATCCGAGACTCATTGGTTGCAACAGGTTTCATGCATCTCATTCTATTGACTATCAGCCTAGTTTGGATCAGTGATTGTAATTAGGGGGGAAGTGTTGCATAATTTTGCCCACAACTGTGAAACAAAAAACTGTTTTCTCATCAAAAAAAATAGCTAATCAATATGTTATAAGTGGAAAACTCTTTTCAAGTGTTAGTAATCATTGGAAGAAGAGAAACTTGTTTGAAAGGCACTGTGTCACAGAGTCATGTAAGACATTTACATGTTTTTTGTCAGTGGCATTGTGTAGGTGTTCTAAATACACGACAAAGAAACCTCCGTGCATGATGCAGGTGTAGGGTTTTTCCCATTTTGCACAAAAAAACAAAAAGAGTCTACTTACTTTTCTTCTGCAGACTCAAAACTGAGTATTTCTGCCATCACATTGTCTATCTCCATTTTTAACTTCTGGAAAAGACAGAGAGAAAGAAAAGTATTTTATATTGTTTAAAAAAACGTGAAAAACACGAAAACACAAAAATAAGTGCAATGATTGTATAAACTTTTTTTTATAAGAGTGCCATATTGATGGAAGATCACCCAGGGGCCCCAATCCTTCTCACCTTTTTTTTTTTGAAACATTATGCTTCTTTTTTCACATTTTATTTTTTTAATAATGCAAGAATTGTTGTTATGGTGATCAGGTGTTCAAGCCTTAACAAAATTAACCTGCTTTTCATTTACACATGGAGTAAAATAACATAAAGATCTGCTGAAGATGCATCTCAGGTTCATTTGAAACTGGTGCTGCTACCATGAGGTGAAAAGACAAATGACACTTTATTAATTCTGTCTGTGGTGGTGGGAGCGAGGGGCCATATAAAATCTGCCCTAGGGCTGTTATTGGCCCCTGGACTGGACCTTGGACATGCCTGGTATATGTATACAGGTTACCTGGATATCATCCAGAAGGTCTTTTTTATATGTCTTGATGGTTTTGATCTCCATCTTCTCTTCTGGTGTAAAATCTGAGGAAACTAAACATACAGTGGAACAATATAATTCCAGCAATTCCAACAACAAGTTCTTCAAATACAACAATATCTACTGTAAAACAAATGTGCAGAACGGAGCTGTTCTTGAATAATTTGAATGATAATTTGCATATTGAAAATGTGGAGTATATTTAAAAACAACCACAACACAGGGAAGATGGCTTCTCTGGAAGATATGTGAGACAGGTGCTGTGGTTTTTTCATGAATGATTTCTGTCACCACAAAACAGTACTGTGAATATTTTTCTCGAAAACAGAGACACTCGCAAATCCATGATGAGTTTTCTCATATTTCCATTCCATTAAACAGAAACAGAGCCATAGCATGACTTTTTTTTTTTTTAATGATCATTAATTCTAAGGAAGAAAATAGTATTTGGAAATTTGCTCGGTTATAGATAATATTTTACCGTATTATGATTTTAGATTCAATTATCAGTTGCATGTGGTCATTGCGTCACAGGGGTTAGTTATCTTAATGACCCAGAGTTTCCTTCATCTTCACATTGTAGTGATAGACTGTTTTCCACTGGGGAAACTTGAGGGCCCCTTTTAGAGCAGCCCCCACACTTTTGCGCTTTGTCTGCACCTGTAGGAGAATTTCCAAACCAGGCTCTGGAGGAGAAAAAAGGCGCCTCCACTGGAAACAGCTGCTTCTGACTGTCTTTCAAATACCTCTGGGTATGGATCAGTACTGATCAGTTTTAAACTCAAACATGGCTATCAGTTTGCCATATAAACACACGTAATAAACAGCAAATCAACAACCACATTCATTTGCCTCACTCCTGTTCCATGTTACAAACTTGAATGTGACAGAAACATGAAGAAGCTGTGGCCAGCTTAGGCGGGGGTTATACTTTCTCACAGTCACAACTGTACGAGGGTCCTCTTGGGACTGAACAGCCCTTTTCCTACGCCCACAACTGAGCATAATTGAAACATTACTGCAAAGCCTCAGAAACAAAAAAGAGGCACCATTACTCTTACCATTTCTATAAATGTTCATGCCAACTCACAACTCTCTGCTGTAGAAACATGTCTAATGATAGCCAGTGTCACCCGCCTTCACATATTCAAGGGCCAGTGTTAATATCAAGGTAAGGTCAATTTTTAGTAAGGCGCAATTTATTTATTTTTTTAATTCTTTGTGCACTTTGAATTTTGTCTTTGTGGCTTTATTTGTAGCAGTGTCAGTTTGCAAAGCAGCTCCATTGCAGCTCACCGAAGTTGCATCATCTTAAAACAGCACTGACCTCCTGTTTGGCTTAAAAATGAATCATTAACGAAAGCGTCATACCATTTGGTGGTTTACCCAACATCCTCTCTCGGCAAATTCCATTTAATTTTCTCTGTATTTGTGTTTTACATGGATAAAGACAAAATTAAACACCTGTTCTTTAGATTTTAGAAAATGAAGAGACGTAACTTTAAAAAAACAACAACAACAGCAAAGCAACATATTTTTATCATCAGCATAGATGATGAGATGTTATGATAAGCAAAGCAAAGTGTATGCACTCTGGTTCCTCAGCAGCATTCAGGCCATACTGACCTTTTTTTTTTTTTTTTACATTGATCCTTTGAGAAAATAAATATTTTTTAGAATATTTAAAGCTAAAAGACTGCTAACTGCCAATACTTCCTGTAGAGATATGTTGTTTGCTGTTAATGATGTGACCACAGCGCTTCCACTTCCCCACCCTTCCTTTACACATCTTGTGCAACAAAGCTGACAGGCTTAAATCATTGGAGCCTTTGTTTAGGTAATTTAGATACCGAATTACCAATCTGAAAAATAACCGCTGACTTTAAGTTACGTTTTTAAGTAGTTTAGGCATCTTTGCAACTTCCTTTTTAATGTTACAGTCGGTGACGTGCATGTGAATGTGAGTCTCTTCCCCATTTCAGCTGCTAAGACCCACAATGTATGACCACAAGGTTAAACAGTGAGAAGTGGTATATGCTGAAGTGTACAACCATCACTAAAACGTTCCACCAGCTGTTCTCAGCATGCATTGAAGGTTTGCACCAGTAATAGCAGTATTTATTTCTAATGATTTGTCTTCAAATTACAGCTGTTTAGTTAGAAACATGACAGTGTGAAACTTGAAGCTTCCCTATAAAACAGCTGGGTAACTTTTTAAGATCCAATTCATGTCATAAGGTCAAGCGTCTTTATAATAAGAGTATCACACATCAGGAGTATACTAAAAGACAATTATGAAGGTAAATTGCATGAAAGAGCCTTTTAATTTTAAATATCCAGTGACAGTCTCTGAAAATCACACCTACATTTAAATATCAATAATTTAAACGATCCCGTTCTCTGTAAATATGAACTAAATAAATACATATTAAAATCAGTAATAAAAAGGCAACTAAACCAAGTCTTACCCATTTGGCAATCAGTCATTTATATCCAAGGATAGAGGGGAAAAGAATCAGTACAAAAACAGCTAAACAAAGTCGATGTATCAAGGTACGCAGGCTGCCTTGGCACACAGTGAATTAACAGCTGAATGAAGTGGATGCTGTCTTTCAACTCCACCTCTTCCCCATCTGTCACAATACCACTCATACACGAGACCGCAAACAGGTCAGCCTTCAAAATAAAAGGGTTAATAAACGAATTTGTCAGAGATTTAATTTGATCAAAGAGGGTCTTTTTTTTTCATGTTTCATTTCAGGATGCAAGAAGTCAACTTTTCCATTTATGTTTTTAAACGCATATTAACAGAAACAGTCGGGGTAAAACACAGGTGTAAAAAAGAAAAGAAAAGAAAAAAACTCTTTTGCACAGGTTTGTGGACCTGAGATATCTGCAAATATCTTCCACTGTTATGTAGTTGAATCTTCGAGTGTTTTCTGTACGTCAAAGCTGAAAAAACTAGCTAGGAGACGAGTTTGGAAAGCATTACTATCATGTTATCATATGATGAGGTGAGCCACGAAGCCTTGAGATATATTTATCGCAATTACAGGTGACTTTATTTAACTAAAATGTGATACCTTTATTTTGAAGGCTGTGTGGCTTTCCTGCTCTGCTTAACGTAGTGTACTCTCTCTCTCGGGCTGATTTGACAGCTGAAAGCTGGCACTGTTGAAAAACCAACAAGTAGTTAACGGGTTGAATTTTGCATGTTGCATCCTGCCAAGGTAACCATACACAAATTGAGGTTTTACAGCAGTTTAAACACACTTTGGAAACGGAAGTAAAATTATTCAAGGAATTATTCAGGAGGAAAAAATAGCATGTGAATATAAAGTCCTCATAATTAAACCTGACATTATAACTATTATAAAAGCGAGGTGTTAATGTGTATTCTGAATAATGTTTTTTTTTTTTCAAAAAAAGTGATGTGAGAAGTCGAACAAATGTAAGAAAAACAATAGTTTAAATAGCTGTGAAAGATAAAGGAAGAGCAACTGTGCTGTACAAGCTCAGGGTTTTAAACGTGAGTCAATAGCAAAAACTGTTGCTAAAGTGCCATCTAGTGGTTGGAGATGAACATCACAAATGCTGTTGTATGAAGGCGTGTTTTTGTCTTGCTTAATGGAAATAGTTCAACATTTGCCGTCATCTTACAGCTTCCTGGAAACAGTATCTTTGGGCCAGGTATTGTTGATCTAATGCTTATAAACATTTAGTAGTATCTCTGAAGAAAATCTAGACTGGTTTCAAGCAGAGTATTACACCGAAAAAAAGCCCTTTCAAGAGGTTTTAATGACAGGCTTTTAACTGTTTGGGGTAACTGAGGGCTCTCTCTGTTTATATGATTGCCTTGGGGTCATTTTGGTGGTGGTCAGAGGGCCCGGTGGCGCCAGTGTCCGGCAGCCTCGCCTCTGTCAGTGCGCCCCAGGGTGGCTGTGGCTACAATGTAGCTTGCCATCACCAGTGTGTGAATGTGTGTGTGAATGGGTGGATGACTGGTTGTGTAAAGTGCTTTGGGGTCCTTAGGGACTAGAAAAGCGCTATACAAATACGGGCCATTTACCATTTTTTAAAAAACACAACTTCTCCTTACTTTGCATTGCAGATGATCTACAACTATGTCTGCCTATACAAACCATGTTGCTTCATCACCTGCAAACTGTACACAATGCAGCAGCTTGTCTTTTGAGAGGAAAGAAACAGGATGATTACAACAGCATTGCACCATCACAAGACCCACCTCAAAACGCCATTTTTTATTTTAAGACTACAGTGAGGCCAAAAAACTAGTTCATGCTTTTATTACTTCTAGGCTCAACTATTATAATTCTCTCATAGTACTCATAGGCTGTACTAATGATCCAACATGCTTCAGCTGCTTCTGATTTTTGGGGTTTCTCTGTTTTCTTTGTATTATTCTAAAGACTTACCTTACAATATAAAGTACATATATAAATAAAACTGCACCTACTGCACCCTACTACTGAACTTTTATAGCCATACACCCCGACTACATCAATGACGTCTATGAACCAACTGCTCTTGTAGATTCTTAAATGTAGGCGTAAAAATAGGAGGTGAGAGAGTCTTTTTAGTGGTGGCCTCTAATCTTTGGATCAACCTACCTTTTCACATAAGAGATGCCCAGTCACCCAAATATTTTAAAACACCTAAAAAAAACCTACTTATTCTTGTTGGTACAGTATATCCTGGCCTTTATTGTGCAAGCACGGTCTTGTTTGTTTCTATTGTTTTATTTGATGGTATTTTTTAAATTTATTAGAGTTCATGATTTATTGTGTTTTTCAGGGCATGTTTATTGTTGATTTGTATTGTTACAAGCTGGAGAACTCAGGAGTGGACCATCACCCCACTACATGGATACTGGACTACCTCACTGACCGACCACAGTATGTGAGAACTCAGGGCTGTATGTCGGACAGGGTCTTCTGCAGTACGGGGGCCGCACAGGGAACTGTTCTGGCTCTGTTCCTCTTCATCATCTACACTGCAGACTTCTCCCACAACTCCACCCAGTGCTTCCTGCAGAAGTTCTCTGTTGACTCTGCAATAGTCGGCCTCAGTGTTGACATTGTGGAGGACTATAAATACCTTGGAGTACACATTGACAATAAACTGGACTGGGCTAAAAACACCACAGCACTTTACAGGAAGGGCCAGAGTCGTCTCTATTTTTTGAGGCGACTGAGGTCCTTCAACATCTGCCAGAAAATGCTGAGGATTTTCTATGAGTCTGTGGTGGCCAGTGCGATCCTCTATGCTGTTGCATGCTGGGGGAGCAGGCTGAGGGTCGCAGATGCCAACAGACTTAATAAACTGATCCGTAAGGCCAGCAATGTTGTTGGGATGGAGCTGGACTCCCTCAAGGTGGTGTCGGAGAGGCGGATGCTGTCCAAGATAAAGACAATGTTGGATAACACCTCCCACCCACTCCATGACATGTTGGTCAGTCACAGGAGCTCGTTCAGTGAGAGACTGAGATTACCGAAAAGCACCACTGAACGACACAGGAAATCATTCCTGCCTGTGGCCATCTCCACTTAACACACTGTTTGCTGCTACAACTACACATGTTTCTTTTCCAAATATTTATTTATAAGTGACTTATGTATGTATGTATGTATATATATGTATATATTGTACTATTCTTAGTTAGCGTATTGTCTGTCTTGTCTTAATGTTGGTTTAAAATGGAGCACTGTAACAAAAAATAATTTCCCCCAGGGATCAATAAAGTATTCTGATTCTGATTCTGATTCTGATTCTCATCTCTGATGGGGACGACAAGGAGTACAGAGAACTGACCCACAACTTTGTGGACTGGTGCCAGCAGAACTACCTCCAGATCAACACTAATAAAATATAAGGCACAAACATCCTCCACTACAACCACTAAACATTCAAGGTATGGACATTGAGGCTGTGGACAGCTACAGGTACCTTGGTGTTTATCTGAACAATAAACTGGACTGGACTCATAATTCAGATGCCTTCTACAGAAAAGGGCAGAGCAGGCTGTACCTGCTGCAGAGACTCAGGTCTTTTGGAGTGAAGGGCCACTCCTTCTATGTCTCTGTGGTGGCCTCAGCCACCTTTTACAGGGTGGTCTGCTGGGATGGCAACATCTCTGCCGGGGACAGGAAGAGACTGAAAAGGCTTTTCTGGAGAGCCAGTTGTGTTCAAGGATGCCCTTTTACTCAGTTGTATATGGTATTTGTATTCTATTTCTATTCTATTAGATAGTATTTTATTCTATTAAATTCTATTATGTACAGTATTTTTATTCTCATTCTTTTGGAGATTATGTATCGAAATTTCAGGAGAGGGACCACACCTCCAAACACGCTCCTTCTGGCTGTCATCTATATAGGTTCCCCCAGTTCTGCAAGCTGTTCATTCTCGTTTACGTGCCCCTCCCTCCCTTCTTTTTCTCCATTCTTTAACTTCTTCGCTTCTATTTAGTTCATGGGGATCTGCCAGGCCTGGGAGCCATCGCCAGTCCCCTTCGAGGCCTTCCCCAAACCGCAGCTCAATTCATGTCAAAGCCATTCACCTTTACCTACTAAAACGCTGTCAAACCTAAAGATGAGGACGTGGCTCAGCTAGTGAAGTTATCTTATTCTATTCCTGTGTTTTTCTAATTTTTGCTATGTAACTTTGCACTGTCCACTTTCTGCTTTAACAAAACAAATTTCCCACATCTGGGACTAATAAGGGTTTTATCTTATCTTATCTTATCTTATCTTGTGTATATATTTTGTATTGCGTTCATGTGCATTACTTGTTGTTTTAAATCTTTAAAAAAGTAAATTTGAACTTGACTAGATGCATGTTTTTGGATTATGATGAGGTGGGAGTGCCCATGCATACATTAGGACAGCATTTAGGATGCTGGGTTAGCATCACAATACCACATTTACAGAAACATAACTTGAAGTTAACCGACAATAAACACTTATTTTCAGGTGGGTACTTGTATCACTCAGGAGGGATAACAAGGTTTAATGTTGTTTTAAGATGAAGGTAACCATTAGACACATACTGCAGAAAACACCAGGAAGTGAATGTGAGTAAGTGTTATGTTGTGTAAACCAAGGGAAATGTGTGAGTGCATGTCTTTAATTAATGAGGTTTATGGAATTCAATCTTTTATAGTAAATTGAAATTTGAGGTAGATTAATTTTAACTTCCATATGTTCCGGACATGCTGGTCTGCATTTACTGAATGGTAAATGCCCAAAAGAAGAGGAAGTTTAAAATAAAGCTCTTATTGTTCGCAGAACCTTCCTCTTTGTAGCCATTTCACAGCTTCTTCTCTCTTGCAACAGAGACTGCTTTTCAACACCCTTCACATTAATTTTTTTATGGGTGTCTTTTTTATGGGTATTGGTATCTTTTCAGCTTAAGGTCTGTTGTTTGAAAGAAAAAAAGAACAAAACAGGAAGAAGGCGATGAGTGCAAAAATGAAGGGAGAGAGGCTGAGTAAGAAAAAAAAGAAGCAGCAAAAGAAGGGGGAGGGAGGTGTGCAACAATTTCCTGTAGTTGCATGCTCTTCAGCGTCTCTCGGCCTTCCTCTCTGAGTCTGTTTCAGAGTGAAGAGCACAGACGAAGCTGAGCGGAACAGGATGCAGGCTATCAAATGTGTGGTCGTGGGAGATGGGTATGCTATTATTTTACTAATTTTAACCAGTGTGTTATAAATTAAAGGGGCCTTCAAGCTTTGAATTACACAGTGGTCGCCCAGCTGACGCATAAATGGGGATTGGCCCCAGGCTCTGAATTTCAGGGTAATCAGATAGAGCTGTCAAAGGTTGTCACATGGTAGGAGCAACAGTTTGATCCACTTCAGCGAGATTACTGTGCGGTTCAGCGTAAAAGTGTAAAAGAAACTTCTGTACTTGTGTTTTATGTCCAGTGTTAACATGTAGATCTTAAGGTGTGTATTTGACAGCGGTGATTCACACTGAGCGCGCTGGATGAGCCATGCAGGCCACAACATGCAGGAAAATGCTTTAAAGCAGCAGAACTCCTCTTCAAAGATGAAAATCCGATAGATGCCACAAAGATCAGTTGAGAAAATACAAACAAAGTGAGAAAAAAGTATGACTAAAAAAAGAAGAGGCAATAAAGAAACAGAAGCTCAAACGTGTAAATGATTAACCTCATTGTGTTTTTGACATCTGAAAAGTTGTTGAATTTATTTGCCCTAAAGGGTGAAATGTGCTCGCGTAAGAAGTTTGGATGAGCCACCGTCTGCCATCAAATGCGTTTATCGTTGAAGGTGGGGCAAAATGGCTGGCTGTTAAAGTGAAGGGAATTGTAAAGCGGAAGTTCTACAGTTGTTTCTCAAAAATAGTTCAGTAAACACTTTAACACATGCAGTTCACCATCCAGAGGTAGCACACGGGTACTGCAGCGTGTGTGCAGAGCTTCCTGGTGTGTGACACTGATTTAAAAAAAATGCAGAGAGAGAAGCCGTAACAGTGACGTGTGTAAATATTTGGAAAGGGAAACATGTGGTGTTGGCTCTATTTCATTTACCACGCTACATTTACATAAAACCCTTTTTTTAAATTGAAAGCCTTTGATTGTCAGCTAATGAAAAAGACCTTGCATGAAAAATAACAGTTCAAGTGATTTAAACAAATCCAAAACATGATTTAAGTTTTGACATTTAAAAAAATTAATTGTGTGTTTTCTCAAATATTCTTTGTAGTGTTCAAAACAAGCATCAATTATTGGCTGTTGACAGGAGACCAACAGTAGTCAGGTTTTATGTTAACCATACTTTGATAATTTTTTTGTTGTGTTTAAATAACTTGTTTTGTTGTTTTTCTTAAGAAGCTGTTTTTTAGTAGCTGCCAATCAAAAGCTTCCATTAAAAAAAGGTTTTATGTAATTTAAGTGTGCTAAAGTCAATAAAGACAGTTCACTAAAAAGAAGTGACAAAATGTGTAAAACAAACAAACAAGCATTAGTAAACACTGCAGAGGTAAACATGCTGAACTTTTGTAGATCTTGTTTCATTACTTCTGACTCCGCTCCAGAACTTGACCTAGATTTCAGTTCCGCCTTTATTACTTGTTTCTTTACAACTAGTGCTGTGTACAAACTAGTACTGCAAATTTTACAATCCAGATACCAAGTAAATACAGGGTCAGTACTGCGGATACCAATACTCGCACTTTTAACCTATAAGGAAAGCCTATATAGGTAAGTGCAGTGTATCACGACTTATGAGACATGCCATTATTAATTTGCAAATTCTAAAAACATTTGAATGATTTTTACTTTCCACAATAATTAGAAAAAACAAGAAAACACACCTTTTAGTTTCTCGTGAATTTTCAAACTGGGTTTTTTGGAGACCCAGAATTTACTGTTCATGTCTCAAAAGCACGTTGGGTCAGCTTCTGTTATTAAATATTCTATAGGGTACAAATAAAATAGACTTGCAGTCAACACAAACAGGTTTAGACCTTTTTTAATAGGTTGTTTAAGGAATATTATGTCATGTGCAAAAGAAATAATTTATTTAACAGATTCAGTGGACTACAGACTGAACTTAAAGCACTTAATCAATCTGATACCAATATCTGTGTCTGTATCAATATTTGGATTAATTCGTTCACCTCTATTAAAAACACAACACTAAGACAAAGGCAGTCAGTTCACTTCAGTGGGTTACACAAGCAGGAGGAAGAGCTTGGAGATGTGCCCAGTTTTACACCTGCGCCCATATGAATAAAAGGAAATATTGTGAAAAGGTTTTCAAAATGTTGCCTTTTAAAATATTTGAAAGCTACATTGCAAATACCCAGCCAGCCCTTTTGAAAGTCTGTATCGTTTCATGTGACAGCCAGAAAGCTAATGATGGTGGTGGTAATTTCCACATTTATTTCTCATTTTTGATCACCTCTGCTAGGCGCTAACAGTGTATATATAGATACATACACACAGTAGTTAAACTTAACTGCTGATGGAGAAGAGGAAGTCGGTTTCATGTTGTAGGGAAGTCCGCTTCAAGAGTCGTGGTATTTACAGTTTAACAGCACAAGCATTTAAATGCAATCAGAGCTCATCAGCTGTGTTGCAAAATCCATCTTCTTTAACCCATTTTACTCCACAAATAAGAGTTTTAAATAAGAAATAATTATTTGAAATAATAATAAATAATTTCAAATAAGAACAACAGAAGTAATGTGAATGATTTAAGCGTATGGTTTAATTAGCAGCCAAGTTAATGAACATCCTACAGTCTGATGACTGACTCATTAAAACCTTACAAAACAAACAGGTGCGTTTAAAGGCAAATGGGGCAGTGGGTTATAAATGTTAAATTAAATATAACACTAGAAAGAAAATAAATTTGGAGAGCCACACCACAGCTATTTGTATTGTACATAATTTGACAGGTTTTCAAGATAGTCCTTGAAAAGTAGAGATGACAGCAGCTAACTTGCTGTTTTTCAAAGAAAGCATCATTAATGTGCCTGAACTGAAATAAAATGAAGTTTCTGTCTATTGTGATTCTTATAGCGAAGTCGCTTTTTCTCGGAAAAAGCTAGCGTTCTGTTGCTTTCTGCTGGCAGGGCAGTTAAGGACAGAAACACGTCCCTGTGCAAGTGTATATAAACATTTCTGAAACTTACATGGGTGTATAAGCAGTAGCTGGTTGTGGTGGTTGAAGCTGACCTCTGTCAGGAAATTGTCTGCTGCTGCTGCTGTTTTCATGCCTGAAGTCAAAATGTCGGATGTTAGAAAGTGGCTCGTGGTGCTGTCACATTCCTAAAACTCAGAGAAAGACAATTTACCACTGGTTGCTGCACATACAACATTTTTAAGGACTTGTGAGCATCCCGGTGAAGGTGGAAGCCCAGATTTGTACTTCTTGTTATATTAGACAGTCTCTTGCATGCCTTCTTTCCTGTCTTCCTTCTCTCACCCCAACCGGTCGCAGCAGATGGCCCCGCCCCTCCCTGAGCCTGGTTCTGCTGGAGGTTTCTTCCTGTTAAAAGGGAGTTTTTCCTTCCCACTGTCACCAAAGTGCTTGCTCATAGGGGGTCACATGATTGCTGGGTTTTTCTCTGTATGTATTATTGTAGGATCTACCTTACAATATAAAGCACCTTGAAGCGACTGTTGTTGTGATTTCATGCTGTATAAATAAAATTGAATTTAATTGACTTCTCCTGCTAAAGTGAGTGCTGAGTTAGCAGTTATATGTGTATGTGTTAGTCCCCATAGGGAAATAGTTCCTCTGCATTTAACCCATTCACGCAGTGAAGCAGTGGGCAGCCACCAATGCAGCGCCCGGGGAGCAGTGTGTAGGGACAGTACCTTGCTCAGGGGTACCTTAGGGTAGCCGTTCAGTGGAGTTGAACCCCCGACCTTCCGATCATGGGGCCACCACTCTACCTACTGAGCTATATGACAATTAAAGCACAACAGTTATACAGCTACAGATATAATTTGTAAAATAAAGTAAACCTAATGAGTAACAAAAAAGTCAAGCCCCCTTTGAGAAATTAAAGTTTACTCAGTTTTATTTTTTCTTACATGCAGTTGTAGAGCTATGCAGCTAGCTAACTGACACCATTTGGCCTCAGTCTGGTTGAAACCATTCATCACCATATATTCACTTTTTATTCTTTTTAGACGGGACCAAAAGAAATGAAATGTCACAATAGGTTAAAACGATAGGATAAAACATGTTCATGGAAAAGCAGATTATGAAGCAGACAGAGAGAGATGTGAGGCAGAAATCTTTTTTCTTTCCTTTTTTTTGAAAGCTCGGTGTGGCCAGTTCCTGTTTTCAGCTCAAACCGATGCTTCTGAAACAGCGCGGTTCCTTTTTGACTCACACACGACCACAAAGCACACGCATGTAATGCTATACTTATGAGACCCTTTAGTGGCATTATTTAATGTGTGACCCACATCCCTGACTCAACCTCTGCATTCGACCTAAACCCTGTTTTAACCTTAACAGTGAGACTAAATCTTAAACCCACACGAGCCTTTGGAAAAAGTTACAAACTGACAACATTTCATCAGACTCGACCTCTAAAACTCAGAGTTGTCCTCACAAAGACAGAAATGCTCACAGGCACTCTGACGCTTATCTGCGTTGCTCATATCACTACTGAGTCATCTCGTCAGCAGGGCTGGTCTTTTTTAAAATGCTAACTTTTGGAATGACTGTCATTTTGTAGTTTCTGTGTCATGCATTTTTTTTCTAGTCAGAACATATTTGGATTTTATAATTAATAAAAAAATTAATTCACTAGCCACAAAGTATAAAAGTTTGTTGTTGTTGTTGTTGTTATTAATGTTGGTTCTGAAAAACACTCAAATATATACTCAGTACACTTGTACTATAACACTAAGCAGCCATGAAAGTAAAGAAACGTGCTAACAAGTGCACCCACAGATCCCTCAATGGAAGCGTCAGTTGATAATAATGATGTGTCATCCCTTCCATATTTTTGTATAACTACTTTTAATAATATACAATATAATAATAATACTTAAAAGAATTAAATATGAAAACCAAAAATTATTTTGTATATGAGAAATATGCCAACATGTTTATTTGATTTACATATTAAACATAAAAAGGTTTTTGGGGGGAGAGAATGGGGGAAGCTCAATTTCTTCTGTCTGATAATAGTTCAAAGTTCCACAAAATTATTAATCTTATTGTGGGATTTTAAAATATTTCTATTGTGTTAATGTGGTTTGAGTAAAAGGTGGGAGTATGTGAGAGTTTCGAGCAAAACCATCGAGAAGACCAGTATAAACCTGCTTTATTTGACAAACGCTTGTACGTCACAAATGTCTTTTATGGCACAGAGTCACAGGCAGACTGAGAAAAAAGGACGAGCTGATGGTTTCCTTGCAGACTGGATTTGCTTGGTTATTTATGTAAGCAAAAAAAAAAGAAGGTTATTTATCAATAAGTGTGATAAAGACTGATCCAATCAGGGGTTCTGATCTCCGTCTGTCAGATAAGAGACTCTACAGAATTCTGTTTATTTATTTATTAACCTTTATTTAACCAGGAAAAGTCCCATTGAGATTAAAAACCTCTTTTTCAAGGGAGTCCTGGCCAAGAGGCGACAACACGTTGAAATTTGATGAAACAAAAAGACTGAAGCCACTCCTCCTAGCTTATGACCAATCAGATGTATCCAGAGTGTAATCAACATGAAATATGAGTGCTGCAGTGAAACCAGGCCTCGAGTTCTTTGTGCTGCTGTTGAAAATGCTGGCAGCAAATCTGTGGAAACTAAATAAGAAGCAGGCTAGCTGATACTTGCTGGATCACCTTGCAGGCAGCCATGCAGTTTCATCACTGTGGATGTTGGGACAAGCTGAACACAGATCACTGAATTTCTGCAAATTAGAAACACAAAAACACTGTTTACAGATGTCAGCGTGCCCATGAAATCTGTATTTGTTGAATGTTTTGTTTTTGACCGTGACAGTATTTTCGAACAATGACGTCAACAAAGGAACTGGGGGAGTTGCTCACAGAGTAAATATAATGCACTTCCAGAAAACATTTAAACTTGGAGTGTGACTGATGTGTATAGGCGTGCATATTGCATCATCTCCTGTCAGTACTATATATTTTTTTCTTCATATATATATATATATATATATATATATATATATATATATATATATATATATATATATATATATATATATGGAATAGCAACATTTACTGTCTCTTGTGTTTTTTTCTTGTCATTCTCTATGTCTCTTTCCTGACTTCTCTTTGTCTTTTTACTTGTGTTATACAGAGCTGTGGGTAAAACATGTCTTCTCATCAGTTACACAACCAATGCCTTCCCCGGAGAGTACATTCCTACTGTGTGAGTACTACAAACAAACATCTACACACACAGAAATACAGACATAAACACTTTCGCGGTCTCTCTGTGAGGCACCTACAGGTACATGCGCATGTCTTCATTGATCAGTTGTGCACTGTGTCAGGACACACGGACAAATATTATAGAGAAGATGCACACATGTGCTGCAGTCCATCTGGAGATGTCTGACTGTAACACAGGCAGGTTTGGGCTGGCAGCAGCCTGCAGGTTATTAAAACATATTTGTGGTTCAAAGCGTGTTTGATCAAACGTCAGCTGCTTTCTGCACACGGTGAAAGAAAAGAGGAAAGAAGTGAGATGGGCTTTTCTTTTTTTAAAACAATAAATATCGCTGTGCACCTGAGGTCCTGACAGCGCTGGAATTGAACAAGTCAAGTACTAGAGTGTTGTATGTCCATGCAACACAATAGTTTTGCTACATTTTGAATGGACATTTGAACAGCTTAATGTAAAATTCAGTTAAATATGAATCTAATATGTGAAGTATATTTAAATGCATTGTTTTTATATAAACTAACCTTCTCCATAGTAAATGTTTAAAAAAGATAACAATATTACTCGATTAGCAACTGTTTTTCAAATCCAATCTGATCCATTTTCCTGTATACATTTATTTATTATTATTATTATTTATTATTGTAAATATTCTTGAGGTTTGGGCAATTGGTTTAAAACACTATACAACCTTTTTGGCCATTAAGTCTCATTAATCACTTTGCTTGTTGTTTCTACAGTTTTACAAACCAAAATTAAAAGTTTTAATTGGCAAATTAATAATTAGCACAATCTATAATGTAAACAGTCAGAAATTTAAGCCCAACTTGGAATATGCAGGACATTAGAATATTGAAAGAAATATTGAAAGAAATAAAATGAATATTTCTACAATGATCAGCACTTTTACTTCAGCAAAAAATTGAATGCTTCTTCCACCAGTGGGTGCTGGTGCCTACTTCAAACTTTCACATAAAATAAAAAAAATAAAACCATATAAAGGAACACAGTCCATAAATATTACATGTAAGCCATATTAGAATGAAGGCAATAAAAGATCTAGGGAAGCACAATAAATGATTATTAGACAGGTTATATTAAACCTCAGATCTTCAGTGATGTAATGCTGCACTCTGCAACATGAAGGACCAGAACTTCATAAAAATGACTATGAGTCATCACATTTACTTCTTCAGGTGCAACTATTTAGCAACATGTGAACCCACCGTATATTAAACTGGAAACCCAGAAATATAAACACCAACATTGAGAAATTAAACTGTTATGCTTCTTTGTGACCACACGAGGGCAGCCCTGCCTTATTATGTGTCATTGTCGTGTTGAGGCTGTGTGCAGGCAGTAGTGATGGCAAGGAGGACCCAATGTGCAGACACTCGGACCCAGAAAGTAAACTCAAACTCAGTTTTATTGCTAGATGGCAAACAGAGAACTGGCAAAACTGAGAATACAAAAACTAAACTGAAAATAACAACAACCTGAACTGGCAGACGGACAGATAGAAAACACAGCATGAAATGAGGGTAGATCGTGACACAAGAACACTAAAACTCTAAAAAGAAAACACACAGAGAACCTAAACTAAGAATAATCCTATAAGCCATTAGGCAAAGCTAGAATATAATGAAATAAACAAAATCAAAGAGCCAAAAACACAAAACACTGGGTCGACGACCCAGGCACCCTAACAGCTATGCTCTTATACTAGACATGGTTAATATGACTTGTGTGTCAAACTAACCAAAGTAATGTTGTTGGTTGATGTTTTCGTGAACAGTGATATTTCAAGTATGGTTGTAGTTTTTTCCCCCATTATAGGAGTTTAACTGGTTAAACAATCAGTGAACTGAAGGATTGTTTAATTAATAAATAACCAATGAAATGAAAGGCTGCCTGAGACTGGTTGACCAATCGTTGACCTTCTCTTCTCTCCCCACAGATTCGACAATTATTCAGCTAATGTGATGGTGGACAGCAAGCCGGTCAACCTGGGCCTCTGGGATACAGCTGGACAGGAAGATTATGACAGGCTCCGCCCACTGTCCTACCCACAGACGGTACAGAATCACACATACACACACAAAGCACTCGTACAGCTCATTAGAACAAGGGGGTTTTAACATTATGTGTTATAAACAATGTGTATCATATGTACCACTTACTTTCATGCTTTTAGCCATGAGATAACTACGATAAACACACAACATGTGGTAGAGTAGCTGAAGTAGTTGTTTTACATTTAACCTGATCTTCTCCACAGTAGAAACGAAACATAATTTCGTCCTTTCGAAATAAATATTTCAAGTCAGCACTTGTGAAACTGCATTCTCAAGGACATTTCAAAAAACCTTTGTCCCTAATAAAATAGCCAACTTTAATAGATCCAAAACGTCCAAAACAGGAGTTACGCTTAGTTTTCAGTAAGGACACAGGGGTCTGAATCCAGTGTTAGACCATTTTTATTAGTTTCTTTATTAGTTATCATGAGTTATTAGTCAAGTTTATGACTTTATGACTTGCAGTTTAGTTTTGCAAGTTTCTGTTTATTTGGGTTTAGGCACCATGACTAATTGATTAGTTTTAGGTTAATATAGACCTTCTGTCAGTATTACAAAACTTGCCAAAAGTGATGAGTGCTGCTCAGTCTGATATCTGCCCAGATGTCTGAAAAGAAGAAACAGTAGAAAAATCAAGAAAATACATGGAAAACATGTTGTTTATTGTAAATATAAATGTTATAATAAATATAAACAAATGCAAGCAAGATATGCTTTCTTCCAGATGTAATGTGGAAAGCATTTCAATTTTGTGAGAACTCAACTTTTAGAGCTTGGCAAGAAGTAATGGACATAAAGTTACACAGACAGAACTTATATAACATGTCAGCTAATTAAAACTGCAGCAGCTATTCAAATTCTTTGTCTCCTTGTCTCTCCATCCAGGATGTTTTCCTAATCTGCTTCTCCCTGGTTAGCCCGGCATCCTATGAGAACGTCAGAGCTAAGGTGAGTTTTGGCTGTTTTTTATGAGGCCTGTCTCTCAGCTGCCAAGGAACAAAATGTAAAAAGGAACAAAAGGAACAGAAATATGCAAATTTCTAACTGTGTTTTATTAAAACTTCCACAGTTGGTTAAATATTAGCATGGTAAGACGCTGAAAATAAAGTGACTGAAAGAAACAGCAGTAGATCTCATCAGGTAATACCCCAAAACTCCATGGAAATAGCTGCTTTGTGAGCAAGCTACTCCACAACACAGATTTACCAGTCATAGCCCACAACAATCACTGGCTTGTGGTTTACCTGAGAAAATAAGAGGGAGGAGAAAAATAGTAATTTATTATAGAGAAAAATAATAGGTACTTGGATAAAGAAATGGAGGAAAAACCCAAACAGATCTGAAAATAAATATGAATGAATGATTGATGCTGTGTGTGAGAGTTGGATGATGTATTTCTCTCATTTCATAGCATTGTTTTTCGTGTTAAGCCTTCATCCACCTTTCTGTAACACCTGGCATCAGAGCTTCATCTCCCTCCGCCTTTGATTCTGTTTTTTGCCTCTAACACGTTCCTTGATTTTGCGTGTTCCCCTTTCTTGCCTCTTATTTAGTTTTCCTTTACTCTGTATTCTGCCAGTGGTACCCTGAGGTCCGTCACCACTGCCCCTCCACGCCCATCATCCTGGTTGGCACTAAGCTGGATCTGAGGGATGAAAAGGATACCATTGAGAAACTGAAGGACAAGAAGCTGGCGCCTATCACCTATCCACAGGGCCTAGCTCTGGCTAAGGAGATAGGTCAGTCACTCTTACTTTATTTGCTTGAAAAGCACTTTAAGATTTGAAGCTCTCCTCACCAGTGAAGATATGAAACTAGCAGATGAAGATGCTAGAGAACTTTGTAGCCTGACTGCCTCTGCAAATTTTTGTTATTCCCCTCATTTCCTGGCATCACAGTAAAAGTATAGTAGCTGTAGTTGACTATAGTGTTCTTTGAAAGTTGAACTTATTCTTCTCCACTACCAGCAAACCTTTCTTCTCTTACTTTGTCTTTGTAGTTCTTTCTCTTCTTTTATTAACATATATGTGTCTTCGCATGTATAGATGCAGTCAAATACCTGGAGTGCTCAGCCTTGACCCAGCGTGGTCTGAAGACTGTGTTTGATGAGGCCATTCGTGCCGTCCTCTGCCCTCAGCCCGCCAAGGTCAAGAAGAAGCCCTGCTCGCTGCTGTAAACGGTACGACTGAATAAAACACAGAGGAAGAGGAGGAAGAGAGATTAGACGTTTGAGAGAAGAGAGAAACAAAGTGAACTCGCTCATTAAATCAACACATAAAGTAGAGTAGAGGTTTGAGGGCTTCTTTTCTTTTCTTTGAACATAAGTCTGAAGCTATTCAATCAAGCCTTTTATTTGTCACATGCAATGTTTACATCTGCAGTGAAATTGGACCCCCCGAACATACATACGTATCAGCTCCAGCCTTGAGACCACAGCTGACACCGATACGGTAGCTGCATGAAATGATGGTGGTTTTCCTTTAGTGCGAACAACTGCATGTCAATTTCACAGTTGGTCTAACAGTCCGTCACTGGTCTCTCAGTCTCCCGTTGGAGAGCTTCTCTGAGATGTTATCAATCTTGTGCTCAGAGAGCAGAGACTGCCGTGAGCTTCTCCAAGATCTTATCCGTGCTGCGTTCAATGAGCCCATTTTGAGAAGTCACGACCCGTCCCATCATTTCCATCATAGCGGGCAGCCTTGTGGGGTTTTGAAAAGCCAATTCTGCTATCTTTGATAAGCCAGGGCCAAGCCAACTCCGAACAACAAGAACCCTGTTATCGTGGTTCCGAAAAGGTAGATGTCTACAATGTTCTCGATTGACAGTCCCGCCAGGCACACGACCCTCCAGTTCCTCCACCCGTCCATTGTGTATCCGGCAGGAAAGGACACTCGGACTTACTCAAGCCCAGGCTTCTCGTTGAGAAGAGCGTGTCAATTGCAATCAGGGACCAGTTGTTCAAATCCATAATTCCTCTTTTAGGTTGTAACAGACCGTGAGAGTCATCCAGGGCAAAAGTAGAAAAGTAGACGAGACTAGACAAGGACATTGAGAAGCCAAGCAGGAAAGAGAAGGAAGAGGGAGAGGAGAAAAGTGCGACTGCCTTCGTCCAGAGCCAAACGAGAAAGGAAACTGTAGACACTTATCACTAAGAGGTGATTCAGAAGTTTGTTCTTGCACATATAATGGACAGAAACATTAAAGAGAAAAGAAAAGACATAAATGAACACAACACAAGACAGAAAAGTTTCACATGCTTTGTACTCAATTTCATTTTTTTGCAGAGGAAAAATAAATTTGTCCTGAATATTGTTGGAGTAATTTTGTCCCACAGGCATCAATTTAACCCCATGATTTATGTGACCTTTGTTTTAGATTCTCACAGGAGCACAGAAGAAGAGAAAAGGACTGCAGACCCTGAAGAATATATGCAAATCTGCCATGTCTCTAATGTATATCTACAACTTTAAACAAAACAAAAAACCAAACAATGTATGGTGTGCAGGTTTGCTATTGTTTTAGAAATGCCAACGAGCTCTTAAGTCCAAATCCAGACGCTGCCCAGACAGGATTTCTTTGTAAAATATATCAGTTTAGAGATTATAGACCCTTTGAGTTTAAGTGTAAGTCTGAGAGCAGCATGCTGCCTTCATCTAAAGTACTGCCAACAATATATATGTGTTTCATGAAACCTAAAATAAAAATAACTTTTGTAACTGAAATAAACACAGTGTTTCAGTATGATTTGTTCACTGTGCTGTTTTCAGGGTGATGAATGTAAGGAGCAGAAATGGTCGTTTGTGAGGAAGCAAGCAACAAGCAAACTTGTGTCTGAATAAGATTTATTAACAAATGTATTATTTGTTGTGCTATTAAAATAAAAATAAAACATTTGAATGCACAAAAGATTCACATTATTTCTCCACAACATGTGACCTTTTGGATTGAATGCCTATACTCAACTATGGGGGATATAAAATTCTCATTTTGATACAGCTGCTGATATCGCCTATACTCGATCCTTATTTACATATTGTGGAGAACAGCATCTTTTTCTGGTGGTGAGTTGAAAATGTTCAGACTCAAACAGCACTTTCAGTTTTGCAGTTTAATGTTTGACCAGCTTTTTTGCCAAAACACCTTCATGTTTCAATCATTTTAGTAATCCTGCGAACAGTTAATCATGTCACATGGTGCTCAAGTCTTCAGCTGTGATTTTATTTGTTATTTAATTAATACAGTTTAATGTCTTATAATATAGATAGCTACACAGGCATACAGAGAGATTGTTTACTTTATTAATCCCCAGTGCGACTGAAGATTAAACTGAATATAAAGCATTTAAAAGAAGCTCAATCTTAAACTCATAACAGAACAGTAATGTTAGTCCATATAAAACTGATGTGGAATATTTTCCTCTTGAATTATTAGGTTAACTTTGATATTTTGTGGTTAGTTTGCCAGGATGATGACTGTCACCTCTCTGCCTTTCTGCAAGAGGCTCCACACTCAAAAAAATCTGTTGTTGGATGAACACAATTTAATCATGGCACCCTTTTTGCACACAATTTAACCAAGTACAATAAACCCTTTTCGATCATGTCAAACCAACACATTTAGCATTTGGTGGTTTAATGTAATCAGATTACGTTGGATCAACATACTATACTTACATTGATTTGAAGTGATTTATTTAAGTATGTAGAGTGAAATTTGTTTTAATTCATTCTACACAATTTAAAAAGTTTAGGAAAACAGAATTAAATCTTGTTGTTTCAACAACTACTTTGTTAATCAAGGCAATGATTTCACTCATTTCAACCAAATTATTTCAATTAGATTTGTTTACATTTGTTACACATTTAGAAACCCACTACTTTACAAAAAAAGTCACAATCAGATTATGATAACATTATCTTTATTAACTGGATTTAGTGGACAATATAAAAGCTTACCATTTTTGTACACCTGCAAGCATTATGCCACTTCAAAAGGTAAAATGTTAGAATACTTATTTACATAGGTAATATGTTGGAACCAAAGCTTCCACAACTAAAAACAGATGCAAAATTTGCTCAATATATCGACTGCATTTTAAAAAATTAAACTAAAAGATAAAAATACATCTCCCACTTGGCAAGTTAAAACATGTGACAAAATCGAATTGTGTGAATTTGGAAAAATAAAATAAAATAATTAGAAATATTTTGGGGGCAATACAACAACAACAAAAAATTCCATAGGTGATGAAAATCTATATTTGTTTGGTGTATCTCATTGAAATAATTATTAGTTTGACCAATTTTTATATTTCTGTATTTATTTTTTTAATTTTGGTTGCAGTCCTCCACAGCTAGCAATATAGTTTTGCTGTGTTTTAAAACATGCTAGCAAGCAAAATGGAAACAATAATACAGTGAACTTAACAGGTGGCAGTGGTCTTAAACTTTACAGGACCTTGATACATAAACACAACATAGTACTTCTGTCAGTACTTCTGATCCATTTTGAGCCATCTATATAAGGACAAACAAAAATCATCTGCAGTGCTGTATAAAAGGTGAATTGCCCAACAGAGAGAATCCAAAAACTTAAAAAACAATGTTTTAAATGAAAGAAAAAAAAATATAAACAACTCAAATATTAACATTATATATTGGAAATCACCATTGCACCAATGAACCATTCAAGACCTATCAGTCATTTTCAAGTGCTCTCACCCCATAAGCTTGTTTTTCAGAAACTGTACCTTTGAAGACAGCTTTTGTCCATCAAGATTTAAAAGTATCTTCTGGAGGACTTCAAAGGTGCATTTAAGTTCTGGTGGGTAGCTCAGGTTCAAACGGTATATGAGTCCAAACAACAGAGCACATGCTTGTGCAATGTTACCCAAATCAGTGTTAGCCTCCACACCCTCAATCACGACACCAACGTCCTCTGGGTCATCTTCAGGTTCAGCACCCTCCTTCTGGATGACGTACACCCCCATCACAGTTTGCTCCATGCAGCTTTTTGCCTCGCTGTCCGTATCCTACATGAAAAAGTATAAGACAACAAAGTAAAATTTAAGAGATTGTTTAAACAACTGTTTCTATGCTGTTCATAAAATCCAAGTAGTCAAAGTAATAAACAGAAAATTACACCACTAAAGTAGTTGTTAGTAATTACTCCAATACATAAATTATAAAATACACCTCTCATGTCAAAAGAGGTGGCATAATTGACCTCTCACCGGCCCCTCCCCCGAAAGGGCCATTGTCCAATTACACATTATAGCAACCGTTACTGTGTCTGACAAACATTAACCTCAAGCAAGATGGAGAAGCGGTGTGCCCACCGATACGCCGAGAGATTGTGTCTGGAGGAGTTGTGTTCTTTCCATTCACAAAGTCAAAAACAACGTGAATGGATTAAACAGTGTGTATGGCCCCATTCCCAGGTAAATGTACCGAACATTATGAAGCATGTCTGCTCGCACATTCGGGTACCCATTGGTGCGCAGAGGAAACCATTTGTTTGTCGGACGTAGCAAGAGTAACTTAGGGGGACAGGACTCGAGAAAAGGCTAACTCAGCTGCTAAAATAAAACAGGTATAGAAGTGTTAGTACTAAACAGCTCAAAGTTCATAGACATTTCTATTTACAAATACTGATGACCATAACAATGAAAAAACAACAGGACTTGTTTTAATCCAAGTACAGATTCAAAAGCAATATAATCTTGATGCATGTTAAATGCATTGTATGTTTGTGTATCAAGTTTAAGTAGGCATAAATTTCTTTCCTTCCAATACCAAATTCCAGAAATTCTTTATTGCAATGCTTAATACTGTTTGGTATTCAAGACATCCTTTCCCCAATACCAGGTGTCTTGTTGCTAATCTCAAAATTTTAATTTTAATGATTTGCATTTGAGGCAACATCACAATTTGTATGAGAATGTTACAGACAACATGCTGTCACAATGGCTCACCAAGTACTCCTTTATTAACTTCTCATAGTCTTCGTTTAGGTGGATGCACAAAGACTTCAAGATGCATGCTCGTCTGGTATGGATGTTGTCATGCTGGAGAGGAGGAGGAGATAATATGAGCCAAAACCACTGTTTTTCTTAAAGCTAGGGTAATCAGTTAACTTGCATAATTATTCTTTAGGTTAGAACCTGGCATGTACCACTTGTTAAGCCGAAACAAAATTGACAACTTCATCTCCAAATAAAAGTTATTTTTGCTGCCTATGACAAAGTCTACTCAATCCTAATACAAACCTTGGAGATGGCAAGCATGAGACCTCTTATTTTCTTTCCACGTGTCCCTCCTTTGGTCAGAAAGATTTCCATTAAGCGTGGCGCGTATTGGTCAAGCTCGGCAAAGAAAGTAGATAGCAGAGGCTTTGTGGTGATTCGCAGAAACTCCTTCTCAATCTGCAATAGAGAACAAATACATTGATTAAAAACACAACTGTATATTTCACTCACTTCACATCTAAGCTGACTAAAGCTGCTTTTAGAAGACCATGCAGACATCAGTGCTGTCTGTGTAGGACATGAATCAGTCTGTGTCAGATACTGAATTTGAAATTTCCACTAAAGTCACAAGTAAGAGGCAAGTGGAACCAAGATCTAGGCCATTTGCTTTTTGAAGTTTGCAAAGACTGCTAAATTGCACCAGTGGTAGTTCACTCTTTGCAACACAGTATGCTGTTCTAAACAGATTTTTCAGGTTTATTTTTAGTATATTATTTGCAATTGGTGTTTGTTCTGGGAAAGATATTGCAGACTGAGCAATAATCCATTTCTAATGGGGGCCTTTCTTAAAATGACTGGTCCCAGTAACAAAGGCGCTTGTCGACTCAGAAATCGAGGGAAAACCAACGACACACCCGGCAGAACATTATGTTATTTACACGGGTGCACATAAGTGGTCCGCATGTGCGCATTCGCTGTCAAAATAAAAGACGCGCAACAGATAAGAAGTTGCAACGCACGTTTGCATCCATATAAAAGGCACTGTTTTTGTCCGCTAGAGTGGGATTTTCACGGCACATTCTGCACCACATCTGTGTGTTCATCATTTGTTTGAAGCCAGCTCACCTCCTGCAACCACTTTTGCGAGAATACGCGCTTCTTTTGTGGTTCGGACTCCTTCTGACATTTCTTTGGAGGTGGAGGAAAACCAAAGTAATTGCTTAAAGGAGCTTCTTCGACATATTTAAGAGTTCTAAACAAATATGTCCTCCTCCAGAAAATCTTATGTATGCAAACACGCGTTGCAACTTCTTATCTTGTGCGCGTTTTTTATTTTGACAGCAAATATGCACTTGCGGACCACTTATGTGCAGCCCCGGTTATATAGCTCGTCATGTTGCAGCCACAGAAATTCTTTTGTCCATGAAACCATAAAGCTGCACTTTCTTTTTGCCTTATAGTCTGATTTGTCATAACTTTTCCGTTTTGTGGTAAGCTTTTCTTTGGCTGTCACTTCTTCACCCTGACCTGTCTTATTTGGCTAAGCAGAACTACAATTAATATCCTGCTGCTTTTACACACGCATTCACATAACACTCAGCGATTGTCTGCGCGATCAACCTCTCACATGTTTAAGCTGCGGGAGATTTCACTTGTCATGTTTGCATAGTAAGCTAACGATTGATAAGACGATGTCAGAGGAATTGGTGCACAAATTATCATCACTCACAGATCAGTGCTGTCGCTCTCTATACACAGGTCGCGTGATTGCAAAGTGAAAGCAAAAAACAAGCGCAAATTCAAACGCGATTTCAATATGTCACATATTGACAGTGGCTCACCGATGCCAATGACATAATTATCCAGCTACATTTCCGAAAGAATGCAGAAGCATTGACATATATTTTTCCTTCTTATGACAGCCCGACGGGCAGGGCAGAGATAGATTTTGGTAGCCCGACTGGAAAAATCGCTAGCCCTGGGACGTCGGGCTAGCCATTTTGCGAGCCCTGTACAGTGTTTCAATAATTGTACCTACTACTCTCCCTGATGGAACAACGCTTGCACTGCCACATACAAGTCACTGAAAGAAAAAAAGAAAAGCAGTTTTAAGGATAGTTTTATTGGCACCTTTTTTTCACTTTGATTAAATCATAAAACTATCATAAAAAATATATGATGGTAAAAGGCTTACCATGTATTAAAGAGGAGGCACAAACAATCAGAAAAAGGGGTCAGCTTTCTTTGTGGTGTTACTATGGTAAAGTACTATGGTACTATGGTAAAGAAAACAGAAAAAAACAGAAAAAATTATTTTATAAAAATTCCACAGTGGATTTTTTTTTTACTTTGTTGCAAATGTATAAAAAAAATACAAATACATATAAATACCTCTTGCAATAAAAAATTCACAGATAAATATCCAATCTGTTGCCAAATGTAATAGCAGTGTTTCACACTATGCAATAAAGATGCTGGTAGTTGCGGTATAGGTCCGACAGGCAATTTTCATAACTATCCGCCATTGCCTTTTCCTCTGACCTCGTGTTTATGCTCTTTTTCCCATGCACTAGCATCAAGTCAATTCGAAGGATGCAGCCCCTGAATTTGGACACAGCTAATATTTAGCAAATCGCGCATGCTAGTTTAACTTGCATTACTGTGAGAGGCCGAATGCTTAAAATAAAAGGAGAGAGAAAGAAAGAAAGAAAGAAAAAATGCAAATGATAATAAAAAAAGTGAACAAAGACCATGTCTTGCTATAACCGTCATTTAAAACCAAAGTGAATGCTAACAGAGCTAGGTAGAAGTTCAATGAGACAACCATACTAGCTTTAGCTAACTTCATTTACTTTGAAAGTGAATTACAAACGTGTTAAATATTGAATTAAACATATCAATAACCGCTAAAAACACTATAAGACTAACTGCAAAAACGGGTAAAAAAAAAAAAAAGAAAAACAATGAAGTGGACATGCTAATAATAGTATAAATATACCCAGAGCGGATTATAAATCAGGTATTAGACGGTACCGATTGGCACCGTCTAATACCAGATTTTCACTGTATTTGCTCCACTCCCGCTGTCTAATGACAACTTACACATTTGGAATTAAAAACATTGTTAAACAATTAATGGACAAAACAACTTCGTTTGACTAAGATATTTTGAGTTATTTATTACTTACCTGTATTCTGGAAGATTCCGCAGAGGGAAATGGCAGTCCACTGAACACATATAACTTCTCCGCGTTCCCGCCTCTTCACTTTTGGGAAGTTTGAGCATGCGCACTAGGCATCGGTTTTAGAGTTGTTGATTTAAAATAATTACATTTAATTGAACTGAAGAATGCAAATCTAGTTCATTAAACTTTTTGTTATTTTATGTTAAACCAACAACTGATAATGATTTAAAAACCTAAACTCAATATGTTCATGTTAAATAGACAAATGTCTATTGAATTAATCAAACAACTGCCTTAGTTGACTTTTTTGAGTGCATATGCCGCTGTTCTAGTGGATACTGTAAAAATAAATAAGCAATGATATATGATAATACATTATCATTAAACTCTTAACTATACAGTAGTAGTAAAAAATATTTTACTACTTTCCAAATATCAATGAAAGTATAGGCATTCATGTAATAATAATAATAATAATAATAATAATAATAATAATGAACATGAATTATGTTTCATTCACAAAATATTTTCTCTTGCCAGTTAGTATTGTATTGTAGTGGTATTGTAATTTTCAGGAGACTGACAGTAACAGAAATTAATTCCATAGACAAGAAATCAACATGGACGTGGACCGCCACACTGCAAAACATTTGGTAATCTTTTCTGAATGGTTTATAGTTATGACCCTATTAAGGATACACAGAAGACAATGGACGAATGGACAAAATAAAGCATGTAGAGTACTTTTCAAATTCTTTTTGGTGTTTGCTCAAATATGGGACCTTAAATAATTTTTTTTTAATAATATAATTTAACTAGACCATACCTAGAATTTTTTTGTGGTACATTTCCCTGATGACAGATCCTGATTTAATTTCATGGTTGGAAGGACCAGGAAAAATTCTAAAAATTGTTTGAGTTGAGACAAAATGACCCTATTAGCAAATCACCATCGGTTTAAGAAAGGACACAAAAAAATTCAGTTAACATACAAAATCTGATATGAAAGAGGCAACACACAGTCTAACTCTTTTGTTTTTATGTTGCATAATACAGAGAAAAACTGTTTTTACGACACTAATGATGCCAGTAACAGTCGCTGTTGGGGAGGACAGTTTACACTGAGCATGTGCAGTTTAAAGATGCCTTTTATTTTTAAGGAGGAAACCATCCTGAGCTGCTAGCTGTCCAGTTTAAAATCTATAGTGAAGCACTTTCTGATGTCTTCTTATTCCTTTTCAGTATTGTGGATGTTTTGTTCAATATTTCCTTTTTGATGTTTGTTTACCAGCCGTATTGGTATCAATACTTCCTGTTATTTAGCCGTAAATAGCCATTGTAGTGTCTTTGATTGAGATATGACTTATCGATCGTATTGATAATTTACGGAGAGCTTAGAGATGGATATCTGTGTAAGTAATGGCACAGCTTTTTTCCCCTTTTTTGTTTTTAGAATTAAGATTTTAAGAAAAGAAAAACAATTAAACCGTAGCTGAATCTGATCAGAGGAAAAGAGGTATCCGTCAGCTGTGACGCTGCGTTCTCGTTGATCTCCTTGAGATCTGAATGACATCAAACTTATTTTTGAAGTTTGCATTTACCCTGTTGTATTAAAAGAATACCTAAAGTTTCTTTTCCATTAGAGAATTTTTTGTTAACCTGTTTACTGGTCTTGATTATGCATCAAGTCAGAATCTGAAATTCATTTTTTTTAAAAAGGACGTAAAAACTCCCACGTTTTACAGCGTCGGCTATGCGGAGGCTGCCAGGCGTCGTATTTACACACCCATGGATGTTTAACTGTATTTATTGCGTACAAATAAATGTGAAATAAAGATAGCTTAAATGGAACAAGACTCTGTTTTAACACTTAATTCCTGCATCCACCTGTTTAAAATATATTATTTTAAAATAATGTGTTACATGACTACACAGAAGGATGTTTCAGCTCAGTATATAGCAAATAGAAAAAATATAAATAATTCTTAATTTTAAAATAAACATTAATCTGATTATTAAAAAAAATTATTGGACAAAAAGTACATGGAAAAAAGAACTCGGTGAAATGGAAAAAATAAAGTTCAATATCTTGAAAATCAAATAGAATACAAGCTTTGTTTTCTTCCTTGTTTTCTGTATTTATCTGTTTGTATAAGACAAACAGTTTATCATAAGTAACTGAAAGTCTTTCGGCTCTTCGAAGAAAAACTGATGGAATCCAACAAATAAACATAACTAAAAACTGCAGCCTCAAAAGTAAAACTCATTTGTTGCTGATAACGAACGCAAATCCAAAGTGTTGTTGTTCCCACCCCAGAGCAGCAGGTGGCAGCAGCACGATACAAAGGAACTGTACTGTACTGGGATTTCTGTTCGTTTTTGTTTTTATTTTCCAAAAGAAGAAGCTGTTTTTAACGTAAACTGTTGATTATAGAGTTTTTTGTTGCAGTTTGACCTTCAGCTGAACTTAATGTTGGGTTTCTATTGATTTTAGAGAAGCTATTCGCTGAGAGGTTGTCATAATTCATGCATGAAAGGGTTAAAACATATCCTTTGTTTCATTTTTTAGTGAAACTCTGGTAGAGTAGCTTTGAAACTGATAATTCAGCATATACTAAAAAATAAAGCCTTTTCTTACAGTATATTTGTGTGTATTTTATTTTGCAATATTTCTAATTACCACACTTAAAAGTGAACAGCCTATAATGCTATCATGACTCATCACTCAAACGCATCTTTTTCTCTCCGTTTTGGCCTTCCGTCCACACTGAGACAGCGTTTTCGGTCAAGGAAAGCGCAGCGTTTTGAAAACGCTCTCCAAAGCGTATACATTTGACGCCGTTTTCGCATAGCATTGTGGAAAGCGAACTGGAGCCTTTTTAAAAACAATGACACATTGTAGACTACGTCCACACATACACGGGTATTTCTGAAAACTGAGATTTTTCGTTTTTTTTTAAAATCCCATTCACACCTCAACACCAAAAACGAAGGAAAATGCTGCCAGGAGCATGCCAAAGCAACAGGTGGCGCTATATTCCTAACCGTGTAGAAATGTTGGCCAATCAGATGTCTAGACGCCTGGGCGGGAAAGAGTAAACAAAGATGGCGGCGCAAAGAAGCAGAACCGAGTACTATGTGTGGAGGGACCGTAACTGTCTGTGTATGTAAGCATTTAAACACTACAGAGAGTAAAATTAACAGTATTTTGTCTAAGTCCGCCATTGTAGAAATTAATTTCACCGAAACAATAACTTGGCGCACAGTGTGACGTCAAAAAAGGCGCACACCTTTGACCCTGCGTTTTCTCCGTTTTCCTTGTCCATAGTAAACGCAAAAACGGAGTTCTTGAAAATCTCCACCCAGGCAGGAATTTTTAAAACTCTCCGTTTTCAGTGGACGAAAGGTACAAACGCATAGATAAATCTACGTTTTCAAAAATACCCATACATGTGGACATAGCCTAGTCAAGTGATGCAATCATGTGATAAATTGTGACAGCCCCGTTAAAGATTAATATCAGTTTGTACATCCTCCAGATAGCTTTTCTTCAAATTCTTTAATTCTCAATCGCTTTTGTAACTTTGTACTTTTGTATTACTTGCAGCAACAACTCCACCTCATTGTTAGTCCATTTAAAAAACTAGTCGCTTTTCCTTTTCATTTTGCTGCATGTTTCAAAGAGCCGGAAAGTAAATAAACGGCAGACAGAAATGAGGCAGGTCGAGTCACCTTGCGTTTCACGCATGCGCAGTGCTGGAACAACTCTGTCAAAACGGTAGTTTGGACACGAGCATTTTCAGACAAAAACACCTTTTTCAAATTGATCCGGCCTAGTGTGAGGCCGTTCCAATGACGTCACCAATCACCACACTTCAAAGCACAAAGCCTGCGTTGTCACAGTAACGCATTCTGCGATAGGAGGTCATATATAGGAGTGAACTTGACTCTCACACAGCCTTAACTGTCTGTCTGTCCTCATGTCTGCAGTGCTGCTGTCTCCTGTCACCCTGCATGTTTCTAAGGTTAGTTTTCTCCATATTTATATTGTTCTTGTAGTTTTTGTCCTCTGGTTTTTGTCCTTGAGGTTTGAATATATATATGTGTGTGTGTGTGTGTGTGTGTGTGTGTGTGTGTGTGTTTGTGTTTGTGTGTGTAAATATATATATGTATATGTTTTTTGTCCACAGATGAGGTTTGAAGTGTCTGTGTGGTGCAGCTGGTCTGGTCTGTCTCTGTACAGTCGAGGCTGCACCCACCCATAAAACGGTGGAGGCTCACCAGGATATGCACACCTCACAAGTTCCTGGCTCTCTCGACTCGGTTGAAGACGGGTTTCTTGGAGAAGGGGAGGGCAGTGAGGCACAGTCCCCCGTCCCCACTTTCTTGCACTGAGGTCTGTTTGTTGCAAATATTTTTCACTTTCAAAGAATTGGGAGAATTCAACAATCTTTGGGCTGAAGGAAGGACAATACTCGGTGTATCAATGCTCAATCAACAATCATTTATTTCCATACAATTCAACAATAAGAGCATTACAACGTCCGGACGGGAGAGATGCTACCAGAGGGTCAGGCACATGTCTCAGAATGGTGACGGGTTGCTCAGCTTTTTATAGTCTCTAGTGGCCCCCAGCTAGTCGTAAAAGCCAAAACATCAAATTTTTTCTCTGTTACAGCGCCTAAGTTATGACCTCGGCAGTTGTTTCTCTGCTTTCTGTAAGGTGGGGGTGTGGAATGTGGTCTGTCTATCTCCCCTGTCTTTAGACACAGAGTCTCCTGCTTACAACCTTCTCTTCATGATTCAACAATTAAGCATGTCAAGAAAACAGTGTAACACATTCCCAGCAGATCAAGGATACAGAGTGATGCACATTTATCTAATGAACTAATATGTGAATATGTTCTGTTAACTCAAAAGTATAATGAGAACTAAACTACATACAGCTCACACACTCTATATTAAAGGGTATAATGTGATCTACAGCAGTATTCTAATTCAACTACTTTGATTACATATATAAGGTAACATATAATAACAGAATAATCTAATAACTTGTTTTTATGTCTTATCATGTTTATATGTGTATTTATGTCTTGTATTGCTGGTAAGTAACTTTCTTGCACTGAGGTCTGTTTGTTGCAAATATCTTTGACTTGTTTTTATGTCTTGTAATCTTTATGTGTGTATTTATGTCTTGTATTGCTGGTAAGTAACTTTCTTGCACTGAGTTTTGTTTGTTGCAAATATCTTTGACTTGTTTTTATGTCTTATCATGTTTATATGTGTATTTATGTCTTGTATTGCTGGTAAGTAACTTTCTTGCACTGAGGTCTGTTTATTGCAAATATCTTTGACTTGTTTTTATGTCTTGTAATGTTTATGTGTGTATTTATGTCTTGTATTGCTGGTAAGTAACGTTCTTGCACTGAGGTCTGTTTGTTGCAAATATCTTTGACTTGTTTTTATGTCTTATCATGTTTATATGTGTATTTATGTCTTGTATTGCAGGTAAGTAACTTTCTTGCACTGAGTTTTTTTTGTTGCAAATATCTTTGATTTGTTCTTATGTCTTGTAATGTTTATATGTGTATTTATGTCTTGTATTGCTGGTAAGAAACTTTCTTGCACTTAGGTCTGTTTATTGGAAATATCTTTGACCTGTTTTTATGTCTTATAATGTTTATATTTGTACTTATGTCTTGTATTGCTGGTAAGTAACTTTCTTGCACTTAGGTCTGTTTATTGCAAATATCTTTGACCTGTTTTTATGTCTTATAATGTTTATGTGTGTATTTATGTCTTGTATTGCTGGTAAGTAACTTTCTTGCGCTGAGTTTTTTTTGTTGCAAATATCTTTGATTTGTTTTTATGTCTTATCATGTTTATATGTGTATTTATGTCTTGTATTGCTGGTAAGTAACTTTCTTGCACTGAGGTCTGTTTATTGCAAATATCTTTGACCTGTTTTTATGTCTTGTAATGTTTATGTGTGTATTTATGTCTTGTATTGCTGGTAAGTAACTTTCTTGCGCTGAGTTTTTTTTGTTGCAAATATCTTTGATTTGTTTTTATGTCTTATCATGTTTATATGTGTATTTATGTCTTGTATTGCTGGTAAGTAACTTTATTGCACTGAGGTCTGTTTGTTGCAAATATCTTTGACTTGTTTTTATGTCTTGTAATCTTTATGTGTGTATTTATGTCTTGTATTGCTGGTAAGTAACTTTCTTGCGCTGAGTTTTGTTTGTTGCAAATATCTTTGATTTGTTTTTATGTCTTGTAATCTTTATGTGTGTATTCATGTCTTGTATTGCTGGTAAGTAACTTTCTTGCACTGAGGTCTGTTTGTTGCAAATATCTTTGACTTGTTTTTATGTCTTATCATGTTTATATGTGTATTTATGTCTTGTATTGCTGGTAAGTAACTTTATTGCACTGAGGTCTGTTTGTTGCAAATATCTTTGACTTGTTTTTATGTCTTGTAATGTTTATATGTGTATTTATGTCTTGTATTGCTGGTAAGTAACTTTCTTGCACTGAGTTTTTTTTGTTGCAAATATCTTTGATTTGTTTTTATGTCTTATCATGTTTATATGTGTATTTATGTCTTGTATTGCTGGTAAGTAACTTTATTGCACTGAGGTCTGTTTGTTGCAAATATCTTTCACTTGTTTTTATGTCTTGTAATCTTTATGTGTGTATTTATGTCTTGTATTGCTGGTAAGTAACTTTCTTGCACTGAGGTCTGTTTGTTGCAAATATCTTTGACTTGTTTTTATGTCTTGTAATCTTTATGTGTGTATTTATGTCTTGTATTGCTGGTAAGTAACTTTCTTGCACTGAGGTCTGTTTGTTGCAAATATCTTTGACTTGTTTTTATGTCTTATCATGTTTATATGTGTATTTATGTCTTGTAATGTTTATATGTGTAATTATATCTTGTATTGCAGGTAAGTAACTTTCTTGCACTGAGTTTTTTTTGTTGCAAATATCTTTGACTTGTTTTTATGTCTTATCATGTTTATATGTGTATTTATGTCTTGTATTGCTGGTAAGAAACTTTCTTGCACTGAGGTCTGTTTATTGCAAATATCTTTGACTTGTTTTTATGTCTTGTAATGTTTATGTGTGTATTTATGTCTTCAATTGCTGTTAAGTAACTTTCTTGCACTGAGGTCTGTTTATTGCAAATATCTTTGACCTGTTTTTATGTCTTATCATGTTTATGTGTGTATTTATGTCTGGTATTGCTGTTAAATGTGTATTTATGTCTTGTATTGCTGCTAAGTAACTTTCTTGCACTGAGGTCTGTTTATTGCGAATATCTTTGACCTGTTTTTATGTCTTATAATGTTTATATTTGTACTTATATCTTGTATTGCTGGTAAGTAACTTTCTTGCACTGAGGTCTGTTTATTGCAAATATCTTTGACTTGTTTTTATGTCTTCTAATGTTTATGTGTGTATTTATGTCTTGTAATGATTATGTGTGTATGTATGTCTTGCATTGCTGGTAAGTAACTTTCTTGCACTGAGGTCTGTTTGTTGCAAATATCTTTGACTTGCTTTTATGTTTTATAATGTTTATGTGTGTATTTATGTCTTGTATTGCTGGTAAGTAACTTTCTTGCACTGAGGTCTGTTTATTGCAAATATCTTTGACCTGTTTTTATGTCTTGTAATGTTTATGTGTGTATTTATGTCTTGTATTGCTCTTAAGTAAATTTCTTGCACTGAGGTCTGTTTATTGCAAATATCTTTGACCTGTTTTTATGTCTTATAATGTTTATATTTGTACTTATGTCTTGTATTGCTGGTAAGTAACTTTCTTGCACTGAGGTCTGTTTGTTGCAAATATCTTTGACTTGTTTTTATGTCTTATAATGTTTATGTGTGTATTTATGTCTTGTATTGCTGGTAAGTAACTTTCTTGCACTGAGTTTTGTTTGTTGCAAATATCTTTGATTTGTTTTTATGTCTTGTAATCTTTCTGTGTGTATTTATGTCTTGTATTGCTGGTAAGTAACTTTATTGCACTGAGGTCTCTTTGTTGCAAATATCTTTGACTTGTTTTTATGTCTTATCATGTTTATATGTGTATTTATGTCTTGTATTGCTGGTAAGTAACTTTCTTGCACTGAGGTCTGTTTGTTGCAAATATCTTTGACTTGTTTTTATGTCTTGTAATGTTTATGTGTGTATTTATGTCTTGTATTGCTGGTAAGTAAATTTCTTGCACTGAGTTTTTTTTGTTGCAAATATCTTTGATTTGTTTTTATGTCTTATCATGTTTATATGTGTATTTATGTCTTGTATTGCTGGTAAGTAACTTTATTGCACTGAGGTCTGTTTGTTGCAAATATCTTTCACTTGTTTTTATGTCTTGTAATCTTTATGTGTGTATTTATGTCTTGTATTGCTGGTAAGTAACTTTCTTGCACTGAGTTTTGTTTGTTGCAAATATCTTTGATTTGTTTTTATGTCTTGTAATCTTTATGTGTGTATTTATGTCTTGTATTGCTGGTAAGTAACTTTCTTGCACTGAGGTCTGTTTGTTGCAAATATCTTTGACTTGTTTTTATGTCTTGTAATCTTTATGTGTGTATTTATGTCTTGTATTGCTGGTAAGTAACTTTCTTGCACTGAGTTTTGTTTGTTGCAAATATCTTTGATTTGTTTTTATGTCTTGTAATCTTTATGTGTGTATTTATGTCTTGTATTGCTGGTAAGTAACTTTCTTGCACTGAGGTCTGTTTGTTGCAAATATCTTTGACTTGTTTTTATGTCTTGTAATCTTTATGTGTGTATTTATGTCTTGTATTGCTGGTAAGTAACTTTATTGCACTGAGGTCTGTTTGTTGCAAATATCTTTGACTTGTTTTTATGTCTTGTAATCTTTATGTGTGTATTTATGTCTTGTATTGCTGGTAAGTAACTTTATTGCACTGAGGTCTGTTTGTTGCAAATATCTTTGACTTGTTTTTATGTCTTGTAATGTTTATATGTGTATTTATGTCTTGTATTGCTGGTAAGTAACTTTCTTGCACTGAGTTTTTTTTGTTGCAAATATCTTTGATTTGTTTTTATGTCTTATCATGTTTATATGTGTATTTATGTCTTGTATTGCTGGTAAGTAACTTTATTGCACTGAGGTCTGTTTGTTGCAAATATCTTTGACTTGTTTTTATGTCTTGTAATCTTTATGTGTGTATTTATGTCTTGTATTGCTGGTAAGTAACTTTCTTGCACTGAGTTTTGTTTGTTGCAAATATCTTTGATTTGTTTTTATGTCTTGTAATCTTTATGTGTGTATTTATGTCTTGTATTGCTGGTAAGTAACTTTCTTGCACTGAGGTCTGTTTGTTGCAAATATCTTTGACTTGTTTTTATGTCTTATCATGTTTATATGTGTATTTATGTCTTGTATTGCTGGTAAGTAACTTTATTGCACTGAGGTCTGTTTGTTGCAAATATCTTTGACTTGTTTTTATGTCTTGTAATGTTTATGTGTGTATTTATGTCTTGTATTGCTGGTAAGTAACTTTCTTGCACTGAGGTCTGTTTGTTGCAAATATCTTTGACTTATTTTTATGTCTTGTAATGTTTATATGTGTATTTATGTCATGTATTGCTGGTAAGTAACTTTCTTGCACTGAGGTCTGTTTGTTGCAAATATCTTTGACTTATTTTTATGTCTTGTAATGTTTATGTGTGTATTTATGTCTTGTATTGCTGGTAAGTAACTTTCTTGCACTGAGTTTTGTTTGTTGCAAATATCTTTGACTTGTTTTTATGTCTTATCATGTTTATATGTGTATTTATGTCTTGTATTGCTGGTAAGTAACTTTCTTGCACTGAGGTCTGTTTGTTGCAAATATCTTTGACTTGTTTTTATGTCTTGTAATGTTTATGTGTGTATTTATGTCTTGTATTGCTGGTAAGTAACTTTCTTGCACTGAGTTTTTTTTGTTGCAAATATCTTTGATTTGTTTTTATGTCTTATCATGTTTATATGTGTATTTATGTCTTGTAATGTTTATATGTGTATTTATGTCTTGTATTGCTGGTAAGAAACTTTCTTGCACTGAGCTCTATTTGTTGCAAATATCTTTGACTTGTTTTTATGTCTTGTAATGTTTATGTGTGTATTTATGTCTTGTATTGCTGGTAAGAAACTTTCTTGCACTGAGGTCTGTTTGTTGCAAATATCTTTGACCTGTTTTTATGTCTTATAATGTTTATGTCTGTATTTATGTCTGGTATTGCTGTTAAATGTGTATTTATGTCTTGTATTGCTGGTAAGTAACTTTCTTGCACTGAGGTCTGTTTATTGCAAATATCTTTGAGTTGTTTTTATGTCTTTTAATGTTTATGTGTGTATGTATGTCTTCAATTGCTGTTAAGTAACTTTCTTGCACTGAGGTCTGTTTGTTGCAAATATCTTTGACCTGTTTTTATGTCTTATAATGTTTATATTTGTACTTATGTGTTGCATTGCTGGTAAGTAACTTTCTTGCACTGAGGTCTGTTTATTGCAAATATCTTTGACCTGTTTTTATGTCTTGTAATGTTTATGTGTGTATTTATGTCTTGTATTGCTGGTAAGTAACTTTCTTGCACTGAGGTCTGTTTATTGCAAATATCTTTGACTTGCTTTTATGTTTTATAATGTTTATGTGTGTATTTATGTCTTGTATTGCTGGTAAGTAACTTTCTTGCACTGAGGTCTGTTTATTGCAAATATCTTTGACCTGTTTTTATGTCTTGTAATGTTTATGTGTGTATTTATGTCTTGTATTGCTGGTAAGTAACTTTCTTGCACTGAGGTCTGTTTATTGCAAATATCTTTGACTTGTTTTTATGTCTTTTAATGTTTATGTGTGTATGTATGTCTTCAATTGCTGTTAAGTAAATTTCTTGCACTGAGTTTTTTTTGTTGCAAATATCTTTGATTTGTTTTTATGTCTTGTAATCTTTATGTGTGTATTTATGTCTTGTATTGCTGGTAAGTAACTTTCTTGCGCTGAGTTTTGTTTGTTGCAAATATCTTTGATTTGTTTTTATGTCTTGTAATGTTTATGTGTGTATTTATGTCTTGTATTGCTGGTAAGTAACTTTCTTGCGCTGAGTTTTGTTTGTTGCAAATATCTTTGATTTGTTTTTATGTCTTGTAATCTTTATGTGTGTATTTATGTCTTGTATTGCTGGTAAGTAACTTTCTTGCACTGAGGTCTGTTTGTTGCAAATATCTTTGACTTGTTTTTATGTCTTGTAATCTTTATGTGTGTATTTATGTCTTGTATTGCTGGTAAGTAACTTTCTTGCGCTGAGTTTTGTTTGTTGCAAATATCTTTGATTTGTTTTTATGTCTTGTAATCTTTATGTGTGTATTTATGTCTTGTATTGCTGGTAAGTAACTTTCTTGCACTGAGGTCTGTTTGTTGCAAATATCTTTGACTTGTTTTTATGTCTTGTAATGTTTATATGTGTATTTATGTCTTGTATTGCTGGTAAGTAACTTTCTTGCACTGAGTTTTTTTTGTTGCAAATATCTTTGATTTGTTTTTATGTCTTATCATGTTTATATGTGTATTTATGTCTTGTATTGCTGGTAAGTAACTTTATTGCACTGAGGTCTGTTTGTTGCAAATATCTTTGACTTGTTTTTATGTCTTGTAATCTTTATGTGTGTATTTATGTCTTGTATTGCTGGTAAGTAACTTTCTTGCACTGAGGTCTGTTTGTTGCAAATATCTTTGACTTGTTTTTATGTCTTATCATGTTTATATGTGTATTTATGTCTTGTATTGCTGGTAAGTAACTTTATTGCACTGAGGTCTGTTTGTTGCAAATATCTTTGACTTGTTTTTATGTCTTATCATGTTTATATGTGTATTTGTCTTGTATTGCTGGTAAGTAAGTTTCTTGCACTGAGTTTTGTTTGTTGCAAATATCTTTGACTTGTTTTTATGTCTTGTAATCTTTATGTGTGTATTTATGTCTTGTATTGCTGGTAAGTAACTTTATTGCACTGAGGTCTGTTTGTTGCAAATATCTTTGACTTGTTTTTATGTCTTGTAATGTTTATATGTGTATTTATGTCTTGTATTGCTGGTAAGTAACTTTCTTGCACTGAGGTCTGTTTGTTGCAAATATCTTTGACTTATTTTTATGTCTTGTAATGTTTATATGTGTATTTATGTCATGTATTGCTGGTAAGTAACTTTCTTGCACTGAGTTTTGTTTGTTGCAAATATCTTTGACTTGTTTTTATGTCTTATCATGTTTATATGTGTATTTATGTCTTGTATTGCTGGTAAGTAACTTTCTTGCACTGAGGTCTGTTTGTTGCAAATATCTTTGACTTGTTTTTATGTCTTGTAATCTTTATGTGTGTATTTATGTCTTGTATTGCTGGTAAGTAACTTTCTTGCGCTGAGTTTTGTTTGTTGCAAATATCTTTGATTTGTTTTTATGTCTTGTAATCTTTATGTGTGTATTTATGTCTTGTATTGCTGGTAAGTAACTTTCTTGCACTGAGGTCTGTTTGTTGCAAATATCTTTGACTTGTTTTTATGTCTTGTAATGTTTATATGTGTATTTATGTCTTGTATTGCTGGTAAGTAACTTTCTTGCACTGAGTTTTTTTTGTTGCAAATATCTTTGATTTGTTTTTATGTCTTATCATGTTTATATGTGTATTTATGTCTTGTATTGCTGATAAGTAACTTTATTGCACTGAGGTCTGTTTGTTGCAAATATCTTTGACTTGTTTTTATGTCTTGTAATCTTTATGTGTGTATTTATGTCTTGTATTGCTGGTAAGTAACTTTCTTGCACTGAGGTCTGTTTGTTGCAAATATCTTTGACTTGTTTTTATGTCTTATCATGTTTATATGTGTATTTATGTCTTGTATTGCTGGTAAGTAACTTTATTGCACTGAGGTCTGTTTGTTGCAAATATCTTTGACTTGTTTTTATGTCTTATCATGTTTATATGTGTATTTATGTCTTGTATTGCTGGTAAGTAAGTTTCTTGCACTGAGTTTTGTTTGTTGCAAATATCTTTGACTTGTTTTTATGTCTTGTAATCTTTATGTGTGTATTTATGTCTTCTATTGCTGGTAAGTAACTTTATTGCACTGAGGTCTGTTTGTTGCAAATATCTTTGACTTGTTTTTATGTCTTGTAATGTTTATATGTGTATTTATGTCTTGTATTGCTGGTAAGTAACTTTCTTGCACTGAGGTCTGTTTGTTGCAAATATCTTTGACTTATTTTTATGTCTTGTAATGTTTATATGTGTATTTATGTCATGTATTGCTGGTAAGTAACTTTCTTGCACTGAGTTTTGTTTGTTGCAAATATCTTTGACTTGTTTTTATGTCTTATCATGTTTATATGTGTATTTATGTCTTGTATTGCTGGTAAGTAACTTTCTTGCACTGAGGTCTGTTTGTTGCAAATATCTTTGACTTGTTTTTATGTCTTGTAATGTTTATGTGTGTATTTATGTCTTGTATTGCTGGTAAGTAACGTTCTTGCACTGAGGTCTGTTTGTTGCAAATATCTTTGACTTGTTTTTATGTCTTGTATTGCTGGTAAGTAACTTTCTTGCACTGAGTTTTTTTTGTTGCAAATATCTTTGATTTGTTTTTATGTCTTGTAATGTTTATGTGTGTATTTATGTCTTGTATTGCTGGTAAGAAACTTTCTTGCACTGAGGTCTGTTTGTTGCAAATATCTTTGACCTGTTTTTATGTCTTATAATGTTTATGTCTGTATTTATGTCTGGTATTGCTGTTAAATGTGTATTTATGTCTTGTATTGCTGGTAAGTAACTTTCTTGCACTGAGGTCTGTTTATTGCAAATATCTTTGACCTGTTTTTATGTCTTGTAATGTTTATGTGTGTATTTTTGTCTTATATTGCTGGTAAGTAACTTTCTTGCACTGAGGTCTGTTTATTGCAAATATCTTTGAGTTGTTTTTATGTCTTTTAATGTTTATGTGTGTATGTATGTCTTCAATTGCTGTTAAGTAACTTTCTTGCACTGAGGTCTGTTTGTTGCAAATATCTTTGACCTGTTTTTATGTCTTATAATGTTTATATTTGTACTTATGTGTTGCATTGCTGGTAAGTAACTTTCTTGCACTGAGGTCTGTTTATTGCAAATATCTTTGACCTGTTTTTATGTCTTGTAATGTTTATGTGTGTATTTATGTCTTGTATTGCTGGTAAGTAACTTTCTTGCACTGAGGTCTGTTTATTGCAAATATCTTTGACTTGCTTTTATGTTTTATAATGTTTATGTGTGTATTTATGTCTTGTATTGCTGGTAAGTAACTTTCTTGCACTGAGGTCTGTTTATTGCAAATATCTTTGACTTGTTTTTATGTCTTTTAATGTTTATGTGTGTATGTATGTCTTCAATTGCTCTTAAGTAAATTTCTTGCACTGAGGTCTGTTTATTGCAAATATCTTTGACCTGTTTTTATGTCTTATAATGTTTATATTTGTACTTATGTCTTGTATTGCTGGTAAGTAACTTTCTTGCACTGAGGTCTGTTTGTTGCAAATATCTTTGACTTGTTTTTATGTCTTCTAATGTTTATGTGTGTATGTATGTCTTCAATTGCTGTTAAGTAAATTTCTTGCACTGAGTTTTTTTTGTTGCAAATATCTTTGATTTGTTTTTATGTCTTGTAATCTTTATGTGTGTATTTATGTCTTGTATTGCTGGTAAGTAACTTTCTTGCGCTGAGTTTTGTTTGTTGCAAATATCTTTGATTTGTTTTTATGTCTTGTAATCTTTATGTGTGTATTTATGTCTTGTATTGCTGGTAAGTAACTTTCTTGCGCTGAGTTTTGTTTGTTGCAAATATCTTTGATTTGTTTTTATGTCTTGTAATCTTTATGTGTGTATTTATGTCTTGTATTGCTGGTAAGTAACTTTCTTGCACTGAGGTCTGTTTGTTGCAAATATCTTTGACTTGTTTTTATGTCTTGTAATCTTTATGTGTGTATTTATGTCTTGTATTGCTGGTAAGTAACTTTCTTGCGCTGAGTTTTGTTTGTTGCAAATATCTTTGATTTGTTTTTATGTCTTGTAATCTTTATGTGTGTATTTATGTCTTGTATTGCTGGTAAGTAACTTTCTTGCACTGAGGTCTGTTTGTTGCAAATATCTTTGACTTGTTTTTATGTCTTGTAATGTTTATATGTGTATTTATGTCTTGTATTGCTGGTAAGTAACTTTCTTGCACTGAGTTTTTTTTGTTGCAAATATCTTTGATTTGTTTTTATGTCTTATCATGTTTATATGTGTATTTATGTCTTGTATTGCTGATAAGTAACTTTATTGCACTGAGGTCTGTTTGTTGCAAATATCTTTGACTTGTTTTTATGTCTTGTAATCTTTATGTGTGTATTTATGTCTTGTATTGCTGGTAAGTAACTTTCTTGCACTGAGGTCTGTTTGTTGCAAATATCTTTGACTTGTTTTTATGTCTTATCATGTTTATATGTGTATTTATGTCTTGTATTGCTGGTAAGTAACTTTATTGCACTGAGGTCTGTTTGTTGCAAATATCTTTGACTTGTTTTTATGTCTTATCATGTTTATATGTGTATTTATGTCTTGTATTGCTGGTAAGTAACTTTATTGCACTGAGGTCTGTTTGTTGCAAATATCTTTGACTTGTTTTTATGTCTTGTAATGTTTATATGTGTATTTATGTCTTGTATTGCTGGTAAGTAACTTTCTTGCGCTGAGTTTTTTTTGTTGCAAATATCTTTGATTTGTTTTTATGTCTTATCATGTTTATGTGTGTATTTATGTCTTGTATTGCTGGTAAGTAACTTTATTGCACTGAGGTCTGTTTGTTGCAAATATCTTTGACTTGTTTTTATGTCTTGTAATGTTTATGTGTATATTTATGTCTTGTATTGCTGGTAAGTAACTTTCTTGCACTGAGTTTTTTTTGTTGCAAATATCTTTGATTTGTTTTTATGTCTTATCATGTTTATATGTGTATTTATGTCTTGTATTGCTGGTAAGTAACTTTATTGCACTGAGTTTTGTTTGTTGCAAATATCTTTGACTTGTTTTTATGTCTTGTAATGTTTATATTTGTACTTATGTCTTGTATTGCTGGTAAGTAACTTTCTTGCACTGAGGTCTGTTTGTTGCAAATATCTTTGACCTGTTTTTATGTCTTCTAATGTTTATATTTGTACTTATGTCTTGTATTGCTGGTAAGTAACTTTCTTGCACTGAGGTCTGTTTGTTGCAAATATCTTTGACTTGTTTTTATGTCTTATAATGTTTATGTCTATATGTATGTCTTCAATTGCTGGTAAGTAACTTTCTTGCACTGAGGTCTGTTTGTTGCAAATATCTTTGACCTGTTTTTATGTCTTCTAATGTTTATATTTGTACTTATGTCTTGTATTGCTGGTAAGTAACTTTCTTGCACTGAGGTCTGTTTGTTGCAAATATCTTTGACCTGTTTTTATGTCTTCTAATGTTTATATTTGTACTTATGTCTTGTATTGCTGGTAAGTAACTTTCTTGCACTGAGGTCTGTTTGTTGCAAATATCTTTGACTTGTTTTTATGTCTTATAATGTTTATGTCTATATGTATGTCTTCAATTGCTGGTAAGTAACTTTCTTGCACTGAGGTCTGTTTGTTGCAAATATCTTTGACTTGTTTTTATGTCTTATAATGTTTATGTCTGTATGTATGTCTTCAATTGCTCTTAAGTAACTTTCTTGCACTGAGGTCTGTTTGTTGCAAATATCTTTGACCTGTTTTTATGTCTTATAATGTTTATATTTGTACTTATGTCTTGTATTGCTGGTAAGTAACTTTCTTGCACTTAGGTCTGTTTGTTGCAAATATCTTTGACCTGTTTTTATGTCTTATAATGTTTATATTTGTACTTATGTCTTGTATTGCTGGTAAGTAACTTTCTTGCACTGAGGTCTGTTTGTTGCAAATATCTTTGACCTGTTTTTATGTCTTATAATGTTTATATTTGTACTTATGTCTTGTATTGCTGGTAAGTAACTTTCTTGCACTGAGGTCTGTTTGTTGCAAATATCTTTGACCTGTTTTTATGTCTTGTAATGTTTATGTGTGTATTTATGTCTTGTATTGCTGGTAAGTAACTTTCTTGCACTGAGGTCTGTTTGTTGCAAATATCTTTGACTTGTTTTTATGTCTTATAATGTTTATGTGTGTATTTATGTCTTGTAATGATTATGTGTGTATGTATGTCTTGGATTGCTGGTAAGTAACTTTCTTGCACTGAGGTCTGTTTGTTGCAAATATCTTTGACCTGTTTTTATGTCTTATAATGTTTATATTTGTACTTATGTCTTGGATTGCTGGTAAGTAACTTTCTTGCACTGAGGTCTGTTTATTGCAAATATCTTTGACCTGTTTTTATGTCTTATAATGTTTATATTTGTACTTATGTCTTCAATTGCTGGTAAGTAACTTTCTTGCACTGAGGTCTGTTTGTTGCAAATATCTTTGACCTGTTTTTATGTCTTATAATGTTTATATTTGTACTTATGTCTTGTATTGCTGGTAAGTAACTTTCTTGCACTGAGGTCTGTTTGTTGCAAATATCTTTGACTTGTTTTTATGTCTTCTAATGTTTATGTGTGTATGTATGTCTTGGATTGCTGGTAAGTAACTTTCTTGCACTGAGGTCTGTTTGTTGCAAATATCTTTGACTTGCTTTTATGTCTTATAATGTTTATATTTGTACTTATGTCTTCAATTGCTGGTAAGTAACTTTCTTGCACTGAGGTCTGTTTGTTGCAAATATCTTTGACTTGTTTTTATGTCTTCTAATGTTTATGTGTGTATTTATGTCTTGTATTGCTGGTAAGTAACTTTCTTGCACTGAGGTCTGTTTATTGCAAATATCTTTGACTTGTTTTTATGTCTTTTAATGTTTATGTGTGTATGTATGTCTTCAATTGCTGTTAAGTAACTTTCTTGCACTGAGGTCTTTTTGTTGCAAATATCTTTGACCTGTTTTTATGTCTTATAATGTTTATATTTGTACTTATGTCTTGGATTGCTGGTAAGTAACTTTCTTGCACTGAGGTCTGTTTATTGCAAATATCTTTGACCTGTTTTTATGTCTTATAATGTTTATATTTGTACTTATGTCTTCAATTGCTGGTAAGTAACTTTCTTGCACTGAGGTCTGTTTGTTGCAAATATCTTTGACTTGTTTTTATGTCTTTTAATGTTTATGTGTGTATGTATGTCTTCAATTGCTGTTAAGTAACTTTCTTGCACTGAGGTCTGTTTGTTGCAAATATCTTTGACTTGTTTTTATGTCTTGTAATGATTATGTGTGTATGTATGTCTTGGATTGCTGGTAAGTAACTTTCTTGCACTGAGGTCTGTTTGTTGCAAATATCTTTGACTTGTTTTTATGTCTTGTAATGATTATGTGTGTATGTATGTCTTGGATTGCTGGTAAGTAACTTTCTTGCACTGAGGTCTGTTTGTTGCAAATATCTTTGACTTGTTTTTATGTCTTCTAATGTTTATGTGTGTATGTATGTCTTGGATTGCTGGTAAGTAACTTTCTTGCACTGAGGTCTGTTTGTTGCAAATATCTTTGACTTGCTTTTATGTCTTATAATGTTTATATTTGTACTTATGTCTTCAATTGCTGGTAAGTAACTTTCTTGCACTGAGGTCTGTTTGTTGCAAATATCTTTGACTTGTTTTTATGTCTTCTAATGTTTATGTGTGTATTTATGTCTTGTATTGCTGGTAAGTAACTTTCTTGCACTGAGGTCTGTTTATTGCAAATATCTTTGACTTGTTTTTATGTCTTTTAATGTTTATGTGTGTATGTATGTCTTCAATTGCTGTTAAGTAACTTTCTTGCACTGAGGTCTTTTTGTTGCAAATATCTTTGACCTGTTTTTATGTCTTATAATGTTTATATTTGTACTTATGTCTTGGATTGCTGGTAAGTAACTTTCTTGCACTGAGGTCTGTTTATTGCAAATATCTTTGACCTGTTTTTATGTCTTATAATGTTTATATTTGTACTTATGTCTTCAATTGCTGGTAAGTAACTTTCTTGCACTGAGGTCTGTTTGTTGCAAATATCTTTGACTTGTTTTTATGTCTTCTAATGTTTATGTGTGTATTTATGTCTTGTATTGCTGGTAAGTAACTTTCTTGCACTGAGGTCTGTTTATTGCAAATATCTTTGACTTGTTTTTATGTCTTTTAATGTTTATGTGTGTATGTATGTCTTCAATTGCTGTTAAGTAACTTTCTTGCACTGAGGTCTGTTTGTTGCAAATATCTTTGACCTGTTTTTATGTCTTATAATGTTTATATTTGTACTTATGTCTTGGATTGCTGGTAAGTAACTTTCTTGCACTGAGGTCTGTTTGTTGCAAATATCTTTGACTTGTTTTTATGTCTTCTAATGTTTATGTGTGTATTTATGTCTTGTATTGCTGGTAAGTAACTTTCTTGCACTGAGGTCTTTTTGTTGCAAATATCTTTGACCTGTTTTTATGTCTTATAATGTTTATATTTGTACTTATGTCTTGGATTGCTGGTAAGTAACTTTCTTGCACTGAGGTCTGTTTATTGCAAATATCTTTGACCTGTTTTTATGTCTTATAATGTTTATATTTGTACTTATGTCTTCAATTGCTGGTAAGTAACTTTCTTGCACTGAGGTCTGTTTGTTGCAAATATCTTTGACTTGTTTTTATGTCTTCTAATGTTTATGTGTGTATGTATGTCTTGGATTGCTGGTAAGTAACTTTCTTGCACTGAGGTCTGTTTGTTGCAAATATCTTTGACTTGCTTTTATGTCTTCTAATGTTTATGTGTGTATTTATGTCTTCAATTGCTGGTAAGTAACTTTCTTGCACTGAGGTCTGTTTGTTGCAAATATCTTTGACTTGTTTTTATGTCTTCTAATGTTTATGTGTGTATTTATGTCTTGTATTGCTGGTAAGTAACTTTCTTGCACTGAGGTCTGTTTATTGCAAATATCTTTGACTTGTTTTTATGTCTTTTAATGTTTATGTGTGTATTTATGTCTTCAATTGCTGTTAAGTAACTTTCTTGCACTGAGGTCTGTTTATTGCAAATATCTTTGACTTGCTTTTATGTCTTCTAATGTTTATGTGTGTATGTATGTCTTCAATTGCTGTTAAGTAACTTTCTTGCACTGAGGTCTGTTTGTTGCAAATATCTTTGACCTGTTTTTATGTCTTATAATGTTTATATTTGTACTTATGTGTTGCATTGCTGGTAAGTAACTTTCTTGCACTGAGGTCTGTTTGTTGCAAATATCTTTGACCTGTTTTTATGTCTTATAATGTTTATATTTGTACTTATGTGTTGCATTGCTGGTAAGTAACTTTCTTGCACTGAGGTCTGTTTGTTGCAAATATCTTTGACCTGTTTTTATGTCTTATAATGTTTATATTTGTATTTATGTCTTGTATTGCTGGTAAGTAACTTTCTTGCACTGAGGTCTGTTTATTGCAAATATCTTTGCCTCTTTTTTATGTCTTATAATGTTTATGTCTGTATGTATGTCTTCAATTGCTGTTAAGTAACTTTCTTGCACTGAGGTCTGTTTATTGCAAATATCTTTGACCTGTTTTTATGTCTTATAATGTTTATATTTGTACTTATGTCTTGTATTGCTGGTAAGTAACTTTCTTGCACTGAGGTCTGTTTGTTGCAAATATTTTTCACTTGTTTTTATGTCTTGTAATGTTTATGTCTGTATGTATGTCTTGTATTGCTAATTGTTAGGAACCCTAACTTTATTTATTTTTTTAATAGTAAGATGTATGTATGTATGTATGTGTGTGTGTGTGTGTGTGTGTGTGTGTGTGTGTGTGTGTGTGTATATATGTGTGTCTGTCTGTGTGTGTGTGTGTGTGTGTGTGTGTATATATGTGTGTCTGTCTGTGTGTGTGTGTGTGTGTGTGTGTGTGTGTGTGTGTGTGTGTATATATGTGTGTCTGTCTGTGTGTGTGTGTGTGTGTGTGTGTGTGTGTGTGTATATGTGTGTCTGTCTGTCTGTGTGTGTCTGTTTATTGTCCACAGATCAGGTTTGAAGTGTCTGTGTGGTGCAGCTGGTCTGGTCTGTCTCTGTACAGTCGAGGCTGCACCCACCCATAAAACGGTGGAGGCTCACCAGGACATGCACACCTCACAAGTTCCCGGCTCTCTCGGCTCGGTTGAAGACGGGTTTCTTGGAGAAGGGGAGGGCAGTGAGGCACAGTCCCCCGTCCCCCGACGCCCCTCGCGATGCCCCTCCTTCTTCGACTAACCCTCTGCAGAGGAGCCGTGAGAGCCAGGAACTTGTGAGTTTTGTATATCCACTCAGGCATCCTTCATACCTGGTCTGTAGGAAGTTCCTGTCAGAAGGAGGATGGACAGTGAACATTTTAAGCCCACTCGGCAGCGACAGATGGCCACCCCTTCCTGAGCCTGGTTCTGTCGGAGGTTTCTCCCTGTTAAAAGGGAGTTTTTCCTCCCCACCGTCGCCAAGTGCTTGCTCATAGGGGATTTTTTGGGCTTTTTTTCTTAAAACCAACCGCTGATAAGTTCACTGGCATCAAGTTTAGGACTCTGCAAATATTTAAATGGATAATTCGTCATCAAGTGAGGAATGATCCATTTAAATCATATTTGAGAGTCACATATATTTGTATATAAATATGATTTGTTGGACAATAAGGCAAATCACAGACTAATTTGGACAATTGGGAAAAATTAAATAAATAAAAAAAATTGGATAAAATGCATGTGTCATTGTTTCATATTGATTTCAAATAACATACCATTTGATTTCAACATATTTTTGTTACACTTGCAGTGGTGTTATTTTGTTATGATCCTGTTCCTTTTAAATATAAATATAAACCATCTAAATAGAAATGGAAAACTAGAAAGATTAAAAATATAGCTTTACTAATCTGAAAGTTATTTGTCATTGGATCCATCATTCCCACAGTGGAAACACATTATCTCATATTATGTTCAATTCAGTAGTTAAAAGTATAAAATTTAATGTCTATTTTTAGTTTACTTTGTTAATAAACACATTTTTTAGTATTTTAGAAACACTAACATCATACATATCCAAATATGAAGCAATGTTTTAACTCCCATTTACATACAGACCTGTGGCCAACTTTATAAACCATTTTGAATTTTTCCAGCTGAGGCGTTCAAAATAGATATACTTTTGATTGTCACAGTGTTCTTTGGGCAGCTGCCTGCCTAATATAACATAACATCACCACAATATTTTACATTAAATGAGGAAATGTATCTTTGTTTCCTCAGCTAAGACTGCTTGGCTGCTGTAGCTTGTGTTTATGTTGAGAGTGACATCTGATTTAAAAGCAAGAAGCAAAAGCCACTGAGCACCATCAGTCAGCACAGAGGCAATGCTACAAATTTAAGGAATGAAGGTCAATTCTTTGTGTGTGTACATGCACAGAGCACATGTGCACACGGTTGTGCAGATTAACTCACAGATGTATATGACAACTCACGTTTGTGGCATTAACATTGTTTTCCAATCTTAAACAGAAACAGGAAGCTCCAACCCGGAGGGCGGTGCACTGTTGGACGGACCAATCGGAGTCTGCGCTGCGGGACTGTTTTGATCACGCGGACTGGGAAATGTTTCACGTGGCCGCCAGAGACATTGATGAATACACAGACTCAGTCTGTGGATTTATCAGGAAATGCGTGGAAGATGTCGTCCCATCCAGAACAGTCAAATCCTTCCCAAATCAAAAACCCTGGATTAACGGAGATGTTCGCGCGGCACTGGCGGCACGGAACACCGCCTTTGCCTCCGCGAACACATCGGACTACAAACACGCACATTACCAACTCCGGAAGACGATCAAAGCAGCCAAACGTGAGTACAGGGACAGGGTGGAGCAACAGTTTGACAACCCTCGGAGTATGTGGCAGGGACTAAACACGATCACAGACTTTAGAGGGAAAACCAGCACACCGCAGACCACGGCCTCTCTGTGTGAGGATCTAAACGTATTCTACGCTAGATTCGACACAGCGAACACCATGAGACCGGACAGTGTGCGCACCGCGGATGACGTCAGTGCGCACACTGTGTCTGAGGAGGATGTGCGGAAGTGCTTCAGGAAGGTGAACGCACGCAAAGCTACTGGTCCGGACGGGATTCCCGGCCGCGTCCTCAGGTCATGCGCGGCTCAGCTGGCTGGAGTGTTCACGCACATCTTCAACCTTTCCCTCTCTCTGTCTGTAGTCCCAGCCTGCTTCAAAATGGCCACCATCGTCCCTGTACCCAAATCCTCCACCATCTCCTCATTGAACGACTGGCGACCTGTAGCCCTGACCCCCATCGTAAGCAAATGCTTCGAGAAGCTGGTCAGGGACTTCATCTGCTCTGCACTACCCGACTCACTGGACCCTCTACAGTTTGCATACCGCCACAACAGGTCCACTGGTGATGCCATAGCCCTGACACTACACACTGCCCTGTCACACCTGGAGAAGAGAGACACGTATGTGAGGATGCTGTTTGTAGATTACAGCTCAGCATTCAATACCATCGTTCCCTCGAAGCTGGACAGGAAACTGCAGGATCTAGGACTGAGCAGCTCCCTCTGCAGCTGGATCCTTAGCTTCCTGTCTGACAGACGCCAGGTGGTCAGACTGGGCAGCATCACCTCATCCCCCATCACACTGAACACTGGTGCTCCACAGGGGTGTGTACTGAGCCCTCTCCTGTACTCACTCTACACCTACGACTGCACAGCCACTAACAGCTCCAACATCATTGTGAAGTTTGCGGACGACACTACAGTGGTGGGTCTTATCACCAACGGTGATGAGACGGCTTACAGGGAGGAGGTCAGCGCCCTGACCCACTGGTGTCAAGACAACCATCTCACCCTCAACGTCGCAAAGACAAAGGAGTTGATAGTGGACTTCCGGAGGTGCAGAGAAGTACACACCCCCATCACCATCAACGGCGCTGCTGTGGAGAGAGTGAGCAGCTTCCAGTTCCTTGGCGTACACCTGGCTGAGGATCTTACGTGGTCAGTACACACAAACAAAACAGTGAAGAAGGCGCAGCAGCGCCTCTTCTTTCTCAGGAGACTGAAAAGATTCGGCATGAGCCCCCGCATCCTCAGGACCTTCTATCACTGTGCCATTGAGAGCATCCTCACTGGATGCATCACCACCTGGTATGGCAACAGCACCGCCTACAACTGCAAAGCTCTCCAGCGAGTAGTGCGGTGCTCTGAACGGATAATTGGAGGTGAGCTTCCCTCCCTCCAAGACATCTACAGGAAGCGGTGCCTGAGGAAAGCGGGGAGGATCATCAAGGACTCCAGTCACCCCAGCCATAAACTGTTCAGACTGCTTCCATCAGGAAGGAGGTTCTGCAGCATCCGGTCCCGTACCAGCAGACTGAGAGACAGCTTTTTCCATCAGGCCATCAGACTGCTGAACACGTCGTAGACACCTCAGCTTCACTACTGGAACTTCAACATTATGCACTCCACACTGTATATAAATGCCACTTGTTTTGCACATATTCAACTCTGTATATTTTATATATTTTATTATTATTATTATTATTATTATTTTATTTTATTTTTTTACTATTTAATTTGTAAAAATGTGTATACACACACACACACACACACACACACACACGTAGGAAAATATTTAGTATACACATCCAGAAATGCATACACTATTATATATTGTACATATATTTATTAGTTTCAGGTTGGCCATTCTTGTATTTTGCTCGTTTGTGTTGTTGTGTTTGCACATCTCTGTTGCTTGTGGGGCTCGCACACAAGAATTTCACTCGCATGTGCTGTGCCAGTGTGCCTGCACATGTGATGTGACAATAAAAAGTGATTTGATTTGATTTAAATGTAATACATACATTTCCGTCATTGGCCATAATTCTTGCAAGGAAGGGACTCAAAGGTCACAAGTTATTAAATAAAATTAATTAAACACACCATTAAAAGAAGTTCACTATTCACTCCTTAAACGTCATAGCTAGCAGCAGTTATTTATATCTATGAAAGAGAGAGCTTAATTGTTTGATTAAGCTTGATTGGAATGTCAGCTCCACACTGTGGCTGGTTGATTAAATAAGTTGGGGGAGCAAAAGTAAAATGAGCTACTTGTGGGATACTATTTAACTTGGCTTGGGTAAGCTGCTCATTTTATGCTCATTTTACTTTTCAGATGGTGTCAAGCCTGGCAGTTTGGTGTAATTGTTAGCCTTGTAATTCATAGTAATATATTTCTCACACACAACCTCAACCTCTGCCTCTCCATGTGAGCAGAGACGCAGCAGCATCTTGTTTCTACAGGAAGCCTGATTAAAATGTTAGGCATTTATACGGTGTACAAGATTAAAGAATATAAAACTGATATTACTAAACCTGATTTCCTTCCATCTATTTTCTGCTGCTTATCTGAGTCCGGTCATGATGCCCAGACGTCCCCCTCCCCAGCCACCTACTCCTGCTCTTCCTGGAGAACAGTGAGCCGCCACTCTGGTGCCTTTCGGTGTAAACGAGTAGCTTTCCAAATAACTCAGCTCTTCATCGTGTTTCTAAGGCAGAGGTCAGACATCCTTCAGAAGATGCTCATTTGTGTCAGATTTTAGTCATAGGTAAAGGTATGACTGTAGACTGACGGGTAAATCAACAGGGATCAATACCCTGCTCCTCTTTTTTCCAATACAAGTTCCTCTATCAAATCATTTTTTGACACTTGAGTCAGCAGTCCAAGCAGAGATGACCAGAAGTTCCTTTTCCCACTTAAGTGGTATTTATGGTCACACAAATGCGTCTGACAACAGACAGGCAGCGAATACTGGGATACCACGGCGAGCCGGCCGAGATACATAATGTGTCCAGTGTGTGTTTGGTCTGCCCTTACCAGCTCGTCTAGGAGACATTCTGGAGGCCTCCTATTTCAGATGCCAGTCAAACCACCTACACTGGCTCCTTTCCTTTCTGTGAATGATCGCAGTTGAGGAGGAGAAGCTATGCTGTCCCCTGGTATGGTCTCCCCAAGGCAACTGGTTCTTGATGAGGGGCCAAACTTAAGTACAATTCAAAAGACCAAAGTTACTAGCCTGGGACCAGTACTGGGGAGGTTTCTTTGTTTTCCAGAACAGCTAATAGCTGTGCCCCATGAGTTCAGCTTAAAATATCCACACAGGTACTTCGTCCTCCCTCGGGTGGGCAGAGAGCTTTGTGGTCCAGGTTGTGGTCCAGTCCCCGGCTGCTTTAGCTGGCTTTAGAAAAAACCTGAAATTAGAATTAAAACTGTTTGTACCTTCACCTGTGTTACTTACAGTGATATGTTATGTCATTTGTTAACTGTCTCTTTAAGCTTTCAGCAGCTGGAGAGTTAAAAATAGTCTGTGTGAAAATAGGCAGGCGGTGAACTCGAGCCTGTGATACGTTTTTAATGTCAGGCTGTGACCACAAACACCAGAGTGGTCATCAGCATTCAGATCAGCTGATAGTAACCAGAAACGGCTTTATGGTCATTCTCTTAATTGTTATTGGCGTTTTCTTTTATTTGACTTGTTTAAAATAATAAAAAGCTGATTTGGGTTCATTTTATAAGCAAATCACATAACTTAATACAACAGAAATAAACTGACAGAGTAATGGAAAATAAAAAATTATAAATGTGGCCCAAAGCTACACGGATCACTGGCCACAATTCATTCAGCTGGAGGTCTTTTTTTTTTTCAAAGTTAATTTTAAATAGAAATAAATGTGGGCAAGAAATTAAAACTAAATAGGGAGCAAGCCTGAACCCTAAAGGCTTTACTAAGTGTTAATTATGCAGGTTTAGACATGGGCTGATTTGTAAGCTTGTGATAAACCTTAAATAAGTATATATGTATATTTTTGTCTGTTCCCTTGAAACGCATGCAGGTTCTGCAGGAGTTTCACCAGCAGCTGTTTGTGCAGAAGAACATGGCGTTCCAGCAAGCAGTACGGTAAATACTGATGTTTTTCTCTTTTTATTCATTATTAAATGCATAAAATATCACATGCGATTGCTTTTAGTGATTATTGGGGAAAATAAACTCGTATTTATTATGCATGGAATGAAATCCCCAACCTTAAAAATTTAGAACTTAACATGATTTCTCTAAAATGTTCAAGTAAAACTTGAAGAATAATTTTTGAAACTATTAAAATCCAAATCTCAAAGTGTTTGGGTTGCTTTTAATACAAATTTTGTAGCATAAAATAAGGTTCGTGTTTGACTAATTTAGTTGGCAGGAGGTGTTAATCAGTTTACCGGAAAATCAATTTCTACAGAAAAGTGAAGTGAAATGTGGATCCTTCAGGTTTGAACTGCACAGGTTGGAAACCACAGGTAAAATGCTGTAATGAACACAGATCAGAGGAGATTGTTGAGAAGTGGAACAAAGCTCAACAGATGACAGATTAATTTGTTTAGACAACAATCAATACAAAATCAGACGAGTGGAACAAGCAGCTCACGGGCATCCTGAAAGCTGAGCTGGCCGTGGCCACAAAAGCCCGGACTGGACTTGGCTCAGGACCTTGATGCTCAAAGCGGCTTTAGGCAGAGCAGATCCACCTTTTTGGTCCAGAGTTAAACATCTCAACAATACCAGATGCAGAAAAGATTTTTTTTTTTTAGACATTCATGATCACTGGAGTATGAAGCTTGAGAAGCTGGGTGATGACCTTTCCTCTAAATTGATACACAAGCAGGAAAAAATGTTCTAATTTTCTAAAAAATTGTAAGTAACAGACAAAGTAGCTCCATTGTTTGAGTGTCAATAATCTGTCTGCACTGAAATAAACAACTAATTTAAATAGATTTTAATCACAAAAGTGCTGCACACACATTATGGAACAGTCTGGGTAAGAAGTCAAAGCAGGAAACATAATAAGTCCTGCGTGATTGGTCTTTATCTTTGTTAGTCTGAACTATGAGCCTGAAGGCAGAACAGTGAACTTTGTACTGTACTCCTTGCCCTGCACAGGAACTTAGATTATTTCCCATTTTTAGTTTTTATTTACAGATGTGTCGTCTCATTTCCTCACCGTGGGACTATTTCCAGCTCGTGTTTGTTCCGACTTTATCAGACTGTTTATCTTCCTAAATAAATGCACAACCTCCACTTTTAATTAAATATTTGGATTGGACGTGGATCTTTAACATGTCACCAGGTGAAGGACTGGTGACATCCTTCAGAAGATGCTCATTTGTGTCAGATTTTAGTCATAGGTAAAGTTATGACTGTAGACTGACGGGTAAATCAACAGGGATCAATACCCTGCTCCTCTTTTTTCCAATACAAGTTCCTCTATCAAATCATTTTTTGACACTTGAGTCAGCAGTCCAAGCAGAGATGACCAGAAGTTCCTTTTCCCACTTAAGTGGTATTTATGGTCACACAAATGCGTCTGACAACAGACAGGCAGCGAATACTGGGATACCAGTTATAATTCTGACTTTGAAGTGAAGCCACTTTTTGTTTTGGCTGTTTTTAATCAGTTCCAGTCGTGTTTAACCCCCATTTAGATTTACTTTCCCAAACTTTGTGGCACTAATGATTCTGTGTCCAGGTTTAAAACACCTGCTCTTTGAATTTGTACAGAAATTCTAGTTTAAGTCTGAGTTTTGTGCTGCTTTGGAGTATTAGTTGTTTTATATTACCTGAGTCCTGAGTAAAGTGTGGTATAAATGCAGGCATGGTCTCAGTGTTTTCTTCAGTGTTCTGGCTGATGTTATTGAAGCCACAGTGAGCATTTTTGTCCGTTCACCAGTGTGGCGGTATTTGAAAAATATACATCACGGGTGAAATGAAGATGGTTAAACTGTTACATCGCAGCTTTAATTTGAATGAACGTGTTTGTCTGTCTGCAGGCTTCTCAGCCAGACGAGCTGACCATCGAGGAGCAGGAAATCTTGGAGGTCATCGATGATGGCGACATGGAGGACTGGGTCAAGGTACAAAAATAACACAAACACAGTTATGTAGCAGATGCACTCTCATGTTTGAGGGTTGGTTGTTTTGTGTATTAGTTCACTCTCTGGCTCTTAGACTGTTTGACAAACATTTAGTTTCAGTTTTTATAAGACCTCGCACCGGTACAGACTATCTACTGGACGTTTTAGTGTTTCTCTGGGATCAGTTGAACTGATGTGGCTTCAGGAATTAGAATAATTCAACTAAAATGCGTGCGGTGCATTGAGGCAGGTCAGGTTGGCCTGGGTGGTAGAAGCTCTGCTGAACATACAGACAAATCAAAAAATGTACAAATACACAGTTCTCTGCTTCTTTTTTTGGCCCTGCAGCCGTAAAGGGCTGATGGGAGATTCTCGTCACGCAGCCGGGCAGGCAGGTGGGCGGGCATGGCACCCAAGTTTGTGAATGCAATAATTCATGAATGAGGCAGTTTTTAAATTCATACCTTAAGTGCAGCTACTGAAAATCTGGACCAAATCCTGATTGATGGTGATCCAATCCTGCCTCAGCAGCGCTCCGGTTTGATCACAGTTTGTCAGCTTCTGCTTTTTAACAGCGGTTCGTGGACTCTTGATCAGTTTGAGATCTGCGGAGTGACCTGGTCATGGATATAAAATGTTAATTTGATGATCTCCCAGCTACTTAGTTGTCATTTTCACTTTGTTTTTCACAGACTGTTACAAAGTTGCTCCTGGACCTTTGGGAGAAAATTTGAGAAGTCTTTGAGGACATTTTTCGGGTGGTCAGTGGTGTCTACTTAAATGTAGAAATGTCAGCTGTGGATGCTCCCATCATTGTGTGAAGTCATTCTTTTATAAACGCCTCTGCAGAGCTGCTGGTGTGTAGTCATTGTGTACTTTGTGTGTGGTTGTTTTCAGATCATTTCCCTGAAGGAACATTGTGCATTGTTGCTGTTTTACTTTTGTTTATTGTGTAAGTCTGGCTTTCCTGTGAGCCATTGTGCAAATGTTCCACGTGTTGAGCCAATATTTTATGTATATTTACTTAGGTGATTATCTTTTCATATACAGATATAGTGTTTTAATGGGGTATTTATTTTAATGAATATAATCATACATAAAAATGTGAGCAATATCATTTATATAGATCTGTTTTAGTGCTGTGATTCCCCACAGCATGCCCCAACAGAGATCCCAATACCTCTGAGTGTTTTCAATCTGAATGAAAATAAGTAAGCAGCGGCAGGGGAGGCCACCGGTGTTCATGAAATCAAGCTTCATGAATTCAGCAGAGGCTTGTTTAGGATTTTAGATTTCTCGTTAATTCAGGAAGAGAGAACAAAAGCTCTCCTATTATTCTCTTTGTGGCTGTTATTAAATTCTGGCGACGATGCAGTGATATTGTTACAGCCCTACTCTTTACATCTGACTTTATTTTTTCTCATTAGGAGTTTTCCTGTTGAAACATTTTTGGCTGTTGTCATCGTCTGTGTGCATTGTCTGTGTTTCCAGGCCAGAAACCGTAGCGGACAGGTGGGCTACGTCCCGGAGAAATACCTGCAGCTGCCCTCCTCCAACAGCCTGCTGAGCATGCTGCAGTCGCTGGCCGCGCTGGACGCCCGATCCCATTCCTCCAGCAACTCCACCGAACCTGAAACCGAACTCCCAACCGGCTCCGTCAACGGAGACTCGAGGAGTGAGATCCGCCTCCACCAGATAATATCGGAGTTTTGATTTCCTGCTCTGTTTAATACCCTCGTTGCCACTGTCTGTGTTGCAGTTTCATTCGCAAAGGCTTTGTACGACTACGCGGGACAAACGGAAGATGAGCTGTCGTTCCCAGAAGGCGCCATCATCCCCATCCTGAGCAGAGAGACCCACGAGAACGATGGCTTCTGGGAGGGCGAGTTTAACGGCGTTGTTGGTGTAAGAGTTCAAATAATAGTTTGCAAAAGCTTGTGACTGCAAAATTGTGTCTGCCTAAGGGACAGTTTGTTCCAGGAGATAAGCGAGAAGATTAATAGGAAGCACCTGGCCTCCAGACGGAGAAGATGTCCTTTTAAATGTGTCAAAAGTCGTCAACAGAACATTTGTGGTTTTGAAACTTATGCCTGTGTTGTATCTGCTTGACGCATGAAGGTGCGTCATAAAAGTAAACCCTGATGGTATAAAACAACTGCTTGTGTATCATTGGGCGGAGATCGATGCTGTCTGTGGGCAGTGTTCATCTCCCCACGCGCGTGTTCATTAAAATCATTGTTTGACCGAAGCTCTTCTGGACCATTATTGTTTTGTGCTCACCCTCAATATTTGAACTCGTAACAAACAGCAATAACGGCAAAACATGTAATGGACGTGCTGGTCCACTAGACAACATCATGTTGATGTAAAGCTTTGGGTCTCTTATGCAAAGTAAAGAGGCTGAAATAAGGTGTCCATGAGTATCAGTTTTCAACATTCAGTATTAAGAGACAAAGACTGTACGGGTTGGGCCAGTCGTCAAGTCCTGGAGCAAAGTGAGCCTGCAAATCAATAAGATGCAAATCAGTTTATACCTTTCATATAATGTTTGAATTTGTTTATTCTGAGTTTTATTGTTCAGTTAGTTTCCACAGTTCATATATCATGTGTAATTTTTCATTAGTTTCAGTGTTTGTTTGTATTTTATTCTATTCATGATGGTTGTGTTGACAGATTTGTCCAAATTTAAAGCTATAGATGTGAACTTTTGGTTCCTTTGTAATAATTCCTGTATAATTAGTTTCAGTGTTTGTGAAGTGGGGAAGGAGGACCCAAAAGCAGGACTCGTGCGATGGACAGTGCTCTTTATTTACAGTGGAGTAAATAAGACAACACAATAATCTCTTGAGCTCCCTCGACTCCTGTGTCATGTCTTCACCCAAAACTCCGTGCTCTCTGCTCCGTGGCTGCTGTCCACCTGTGCTCCACTCTCCTCCTCCTGGGAAAAAAAACAACAGAGGCAGCCGTCAGGACACCATGCCGCCTAATCAACAAAAAACAGTCCCAGTCTAAATAATCTAAAAGACCAACCACGGCTCCAGTGATGGCAACACACAGTTCTAGTGACCAACCCAGTGGGCGGCACTCGAGACGAAGCAGTTCAGGTGGCCTGCATACATTTAGTATCAGGCTTTACAAAAAAAAGTATCAACTATGTTAGGATCCATGTTCATCATGTGTGATGTGTGTTTACATTTGAAGGTGTTTGTGGATTTGTCACCTCTCTTCAAGGTGTGGTTTGTGTTTGATGCTGAAACAGATAAAGACTGCTGATTGGCTGAAGTAGGGTCCAATAAAAATTGTTTGGTTGTTGGTTTGGGCACTGCTCAGGTCCACATTAAATAAACTGCTGCTCATGTGTGTTTGTAGGTTCTCAGTCATCCAGGTCATGGTTGTCTAAGGAGCCTGGAAAGAAAGCGACTTTACTTCTTTAAGGTTCTGGATGATGTTTAACTTCTGATCCAAGAAGCTTCTTCAGTTGATGTGCTTCCTTTGCTCATTTTCCACCTCTGCACAGTTTCGTTTGATGACAGTGCAGTGCAGTTCTCCCAAACATACAACAGAGGGCGCTATGCACATTCACTGAAGTGCAGAAAAATACAAGTGGAGGAGGAAACAAACAGCAGCATCAAGAGAGAAAACTGAAGTGTTCAAAGCGAGTTACTTTAGTCTCTTATTGTAATATTAATCGACATCTAAACATCACGTTGATGCTTCATGTTTGACTTCCGTGTCCTTTTACTGCTCAGTTGGAAAATATTGATGCAATTTAAAAGAAGAGGAGAAGAGTAATTTCTCTGTACTACTTCAAAAGTAATTTGAAAGCACTGCCTCATATGGAAAATGAATCATGATGAAATCCTGAAACAAATAGTGTTTGTGAATATGAAGAGTTTAGTTTTCAGTTTGGTCTTAGAAGTATAAAAATGCAGGACTGAAGACAAGATGGAAATGATGTGTTATGAGAAATAAAACACATATGTCGCTATGTACTATAATTTTATTTTGTTTATTTTTTGTTCTTGTAGGTTTTTTGCTTTAGTGTAAATTTTGAAAGCACTGCTTTTAGTTTGAAAATTGGATTCAGTGTTCAGAGTTCGGACAAAACAATGGACGGTTTCAAGAAATGTATTTTATCAACAAAACTTATTTTGATGGTTACTGTATTTATTTTAATGCCCTCAGTGCAGTGATTGAAAAAAAGTTCATCTGACACCAATGAGCCAACAGCCTCCACGTAAACATTTCTTTTTTTCTTTCTTTTTTTTTTAAACAGGGTTTAATCAGCGCTGACATACAGACATTTATGCGCTGGGTATAACAGACATGCTCACCGTGTGAAAGGACCGCGGATGTCTTGGAGCAGAGAAACATGCTGTATTGTTGTTTTTCTTTATTGCATAAGCAGCGCCCGACTGTCAGAAACGCTCTGTGCGGGTAGCAAAGTCGGCTCCAACGCACCTGCAGGCATCCATTTGAAAGAAAGGTGTCGCTGCGGCTAGGCTCTCGGGATAGTCAGACTTTTATTTATATTTGCGGCATTCTGGTGCGTTAAAACTAGCAGCCTCTGTGTCCCGCTTGGATCATCATTCTGAAAATTCAGATATTTAAATAAAATGATGAATCGGCGAGTGATGAGGAGCCACGTAGATCCTAAAATCAGGTTTGATTAAATTAAACTCTTATGAACAGTGATGACGCGTTCCAAACAAACGATGCTTTCTACATGGCCAAATTGTGTGCTAACTACCTCACAGCGCTGTGTCCGGGGTCCGAAAAAAAAAGTTAAAACGATATACCTTGCGAAAGTTGTGAAGTGCTGAGGAAAATACTGTGTGTCTGATGGGGTGTTTTTATATAGGTGGACTTGGTTTCAGTTGACCTCTGACATGGAGAGATGAAAAGAGCAGTTTGTAAAGAAAAAAGGTGGAAACTATGGAACTACAGTTGGGATGTGTGTGCTGGGATGCTCTTGATAAGTATGCAGCTTTTATTGTTTTATGACTTGTTTTGCTGACTGTTGGGGCCCTACCTGTAACCCCCTCTGTCTAATCATCAAGTCTTACTGTTGCAGTGCGTTTGTGTGGCTACTAGACAATTATAGGTTGTATTAAAGCAGGGGTGTCAAACTCAAATACACAGTGGGCCAAAATTCAAAACTGGAACAAAGTCGTGGGCTAACATTAATATTTATTGAAAAAAAAATCTTCCTCCAGATATAAGAATGAATATTTTCTTATGGACTCAAATAAGTTTTGCTGGAAACCTGAATATGGAACAAGCAAAGCTTAATACTAAACAATATATATATTAGCTGTATAATACCAGTAGGCCAGCTCTAATAGTAATTTGGTATGGCTTCGCGGGCCAAATGTAATTAGGCTGCGGGCCAGAGTTTGACACCTGTGTATTAAAGGAACATTGGGGGGTCGATACAGTGCTATTGTGGCTAGTTAAGAATGTGGTTTTTAGAAGTATCACAAGAAAAGTTTATTTCTAAAGGGATACATGTTGTTTGTGGTACTCTGTTTTAAAAACTATTAGCCTCTGTGTCTTTCAGAGCACAAAAGAAAAGTGAAATGCTCCTAAACTAGTTATATTACTACTGAGGTTGAGGCAGTAACAAAGTTCTTTAAATCATCAGGCAAGAAAATCCAGAAACCTTGGGTTAGCCGTGGCTATCCGGGTCATCTGAGCCCGAATAGCCTCCTTCTCCTCCTCCTGCACAGGAAATAATCCAAAGTCCGTTAAATTCAAAAGAGTCACTGAAATAAATGTCTGCTGGGTAAAACACGGTCAGGTTAAAAGCGAGCCGTTTAATGTGGCTGATAAACGAGTACAAAAACAAAAGGCAGATGCACACAAGAAAGAACCTAACTAGAAGTAAACTGGGAAAACTAAATGCAAAGAACAAAACCTTGAACGTTGCAAAAACATAAACATGGACACTCCTGGAGACATGGAACAACAGACAACCTGACAAAGAATGAACAGAAACACACAGAATAAATACACACAAGGGTGATTAGGGGGAAGTGGAAACACATGGGGAAACAGCTGACACTACTCTGACATAAGGAGACAAAGGAAGCAAAGCTGACTACACTGAAATAGGACACAGACCTTCAAAATAAAACAGGAAACATGAGACGCAGACAAGACAATATAAACTTGATAACATAAGAGGGCAAAGGGAGACTAAAACACAGGGGTAGAAGACACAAGAGGAATCTAAATAAACAAATGAGCTTAGATAACCTGATGAACTTAAAAATAAACCATAAACATCAAAAATAAACTAAAACTTAAAACGCTGGGTCAAAAGACCCAGGATCGTGACAGTGGGAGGTTGAAGCTGCCACAGGGCAAAAGCAGGACAGGCTGCCAGTTTATCACAGGGCTAACACAATATATGTGATAGAAAATCAACTGAAATGTTTGATATTTATTTATAATAATAAGAGAATAACTACTATTTATAATAATATTATAGTTGTTATTATAAATATGTGTATATTTTTTATAACACCCAACATAAAAGGCTTCTTTCCAAACCTGAGCTGTTTCAGACGCTTCTTGAAATTCTGACTTCTCTGAACTCAAATTCAAAAACAAATTCAAAATACAAATACAAATTCAAATTTTATTTGTCACGTACACAGTCATACACAGTACGATATGTAGTGAAATGCTTGGACAACTGCTCGTGACCTAAAGAAAACAAAAAAAGGAAAAGGCTATGAATAAGATAGGAAATAAATATGAAAAATTAAAAAGGGTAAATTTAACTAGGAAGGAATAGAATATAAATTAAGGTTAAAAATGAAATAACTGTACAACACAAATTAGAATGAAGGGTAAATTTAACTGGGAAGAATAAGATAAAGATAAATATATAAATTAAAGTTGAAAATAAAATAACTGTACAACAAAATACACAATATAGAACTATATAAGAATGTATGAAGAAATCTAAATATAAATAAATATATACACAATAACAGCAGCTGTACAAGTATTAACCGGAAATGAAGAATATAGTGACCAGTGTTGTGCAAAACCAAAGTCCAGAAAGTCCAGTGTGTGTGTAAGAACTGTATGTGTGGGTCAGTACTGTGTGGTGGTGTGATTGAGAGACCGTATCGCCTGCGGGAAGAAGCTCCTCCTCAGTCTCTCTGTGTTGGTCTTCAGGGAGCGGAATCGCTTTCCTGACCTCAACAGAGAGAACAGTCTGTTGTTGGGATGGCTGAGGTCCTTCACGATCTTCCTGGCCTTGGTCCAGCACCGAACTCAGTGTAAGGTGTCTGCTCCCTCACTGTGGCTGTGCCTGGAAGTACTTCTGCTTCTTGTCTTCCCCTAATGCAGCTTTAAAGTATTAAGTATGAAGCAACAGTGCTTCTCTTTGCGCCTCTGAAATCTGTGTTCTCTCTACTGATAAACAAAAGAAACAATGTAAAATGTATTAATAAATCAGTAACAAAAATATAGCGTAGAAGGTAAGTAGAGATTTTCATACCATCTTCAAGCCTAATGCTTTTAAGTCCCACACTCAATGCAGCCTGACTCAAAACCTGATTCTAAATGGTTCAGCACAGACACAGACTCGCTGACTTTTTATAGTCACTCTATAAATGCTGTCCATTTAAATCATCACTTGTAAACACTGCCGTATCCACCGGAGATCAGTGAGAATGGATTCTGGAGTCTTCCCATCCTCCTGTTAGTGATCCTCCATCTGAATGGATGATAACAACCTTCTGAACTGACTAGCAGGTGTAGAAAGCCCGACTAGCCCATATCTATGGGACTGATCACTGCTGATAAACCCACTAAATGGATGGATAAGAGCTCTGGTCACATTTGGAGTTGGGCCACAGCTCTGCACAGTGGCTGCCAAATGGTCGTCTTCTATTGTGAAATTCAGCACAGCAGACAAGAAATAGCACATTATGACACAGTATGATGGAAAGGCAAATAAGAAAAGTGTGTAAATTAATAGATTCAACTCATGTTTTACTTTACATTTTGACAGCATGACTGCTCTTCCCTTCCATCAAGTACATTTTTCCACTTCTAGAATCCCTAGAAGCTAGAAACACAAAACAAGGCTACGTCCACACGTACACGGGTGTTTTTGAAAACGGAGATTTTCCGTTTTCGGTTTTTTTAAAAATCCCGTCCACACGTAAAAGCCAAAGACGAAGGAAAACGCTGCTAGGAACATGCCAAAGCAGCAGATGGCGCTATATTCCTATCCATGTAGAAATGTTGGCCAATCAGAAGTCAGCCTGGGTGGGAAAGAGTAAACAAAGATGGCGCATAGAAGCAGAACTGAGTCCTATGTGTGGAGGGACAGTAACTGTGTAAGCATTTAAACACTGCAGAGAGTAAAATGAACAGTAATGGTATTTTGTGTAAGTCCGCCATTGTAGAAATTCATTTCACCGAAACAATAACCTGGCGCACAGTGTGACGTCAAAAAATGCGCACACCTTTGACGCTGCGTTTTCTCCGTTTTTCTCGTCCACACGTAAACGCAAAAACTGAGTTTTCAAAAATATCCACCCTGGCTGGAGTTTTTAAAAATCTCCGTTTTCAGTGACCGAAAACACCGTTTACGTGTGGACGAAAGGTGCGAACGCATAGAAAAATCTGCGTTTTCAAAAATACCCGGGTACGTGTGGACGTAGCCCAAGATACTGCTGTTATTATTAAATAGTTTCAATTTGTTTCTTAGTTTATTTGTGATTTAAATTTTCACCTTTCATCTTTATGCTTAGTTTGTTCTGGTTACTTTGAATTTTGTAGCCTCGAGCTTATTTCTCAGACTATCTCCTTTTGTAATTTGTAAAAATAGTTCAGTGAGTTTATTTTCCTCCATTGTCCTGCGTTCTGTGTCACGTCTGTGTTTCTGTTCTTGCACACCAAGTTACTTATTGTGTTAGTCTGTTGTCTCTTGTGGTTTTTATTTTGTTTTACGTCGCTTGTCTCGTTTTCTTATTTAGGTTCAGCTGCCCTCCCAGGTGTCTCCTGTTTGTCCTGAGCTCCTTGTGTATTTACTCCCTCAGTTTGTCTTAATTGGTTGCTGTGTCCTCCCTCTCTGTATTGTTTCCTTCCTCAGTGTTTCCCTGGTTTTGCTAGTATCCAGTTTCCCTGCTGCTGCCCTGCCACTGTGTTTTTGTATTTTTTGCTACTGCATTGAAGCTGATCTTTGAGTTCATCCTTTGTCTCCTGAGTTCTGCATTTGGGTCCATATTTGAAATATATTTGAAAAACTAACTCTGTAGGTGCTCACACGCCACTGCACGCTCATGCATGTGTGGGAAAGAAAGAGAAAGAGAGAAATACTGCTACAAGCTAGTTCAGAAATCAGAAAGGGTTTTATTGCCAAATGTTGAGCAGGTTTACAACATTAGGAAATTGCTGCGGTGCTTCAGTGCAAACATACTGTTATAAATTACGTTTAAATAGACATGAAAATAAAAATAAGAGTAAGAATTAAAAGTGCTAAGTAGATAGATATATACATGATATATACATGAGTGCAGGTGGTGATCAGTGCCAAACATGGAATGATGCAGTGAACACAGCGTAGGGTCATGTGTTAGTGGTGGGAACAGTCATACGGTTATTGTTCATGTGTCCGACAGCAGAGGGGAAGAAACTGTTCTTATGGCGAGAGGTTTTGGTGCGAATGGACCGGAGCCTCCTGCCTGAGGGGAGCAGGTCAAACAGACTGTGTCCAGGGTGAGAAGGGTCAGCTGTGATCCGAGCTGCACGCCCCAGTGTCCTGGAGGTGTACAGGTCCTGCAGAGATGGGAGTCTGCAGCCAATCACCTTCTCAGCAGAGCGCACAACACGCTGCAGTCTCTGTTTGTCCCTGATAGTGGCTCCAGCGTACCACACGGTGATGGAGGAGGTGAGGATGGACTCGATGATTGCAGTGTAGAATTGCGTCATCGTCCGTGTTGGCAGGTTGAATTTCTTCAGCTGCCTCAGGAAGTACATCCTCTGCTGGGCTTTCTTAATGACGGAGGTGATGGTGGGCTCCCACTTCAGGTCCTGGGTGATGGTGGTGGTAGTTGTGATAAATGGTAGTTTAAATTGTGTCCAGGTAATGAACCATTAAATCTCCTCTTGCACCATCTGAATCTCTCTGCAATCACATCACATAGTATGCATATTTTAATTTATACAGCCAAATATCACAAATCTGACCTTAAGGTCTTTGCCACCTGGACACACACACACCAACCGCTCTGAAGAAGCTTAGAGTGGATTTGGAAATAGACACCTGAGGTGAAAGAATTCAATTGATTAAAGTTGTGCTATTATTAAAAAGGTAACAATATCAAGATATGATCCAGGATGAAGTGAAACAACTTCTTAGGTTATGTACTTATTGATTATCAATAATTAACAATGAATATGTTTATTTTACAACCATGCAAACATGACTGATTAACCTGCATGGGGAAAAACTGAATATTGAGTATTAACAACTAAGAGTGCAATAAGTGACCACTGAAAGAGGCCCACACAAAAAGTTTTAAGGCTGTAAGACAGCTGTATGTCACAGAACAATGAACTTCATTTTGAGCTTACTCATAATCAAATAGCATTTCATATCTTTGTTCACTAAGGCAGGAAAACAGCCTCAAGGTTTTGTACTGAGTGAATGAGACATTGTGGATTCGTTTCTGTCAAACATCGGTGTTCAATGTTGTCACTTATGGAAGTGCAATAACGATATGTACAAGACAAATAAAAGAAAAGAAATTGTTATATCAAGTGAGCCAATATCACATTAACTGAACAACTGATGTTTCATGCTTTTTTTATACTGCTTTTATAAAAAGTTTGAGACAGACCCTAATGAGCTACTGAAGCAAATAAATAACTGTCACTGAGCTTTGCATCTATATCACTGAAAAAGGCAAAGAGTTTGTGAAACAGAACAATTGGGACTGCGAGTATAGTTGCTGCACAATATGTTGTTCAGGTGGTAAGCCAACCATCTGTAAGTATATTACTCTTCTCTCAGGTTTCACGGTGTGCACAGAGGTGGATTTGCACAAGAGAATCTTTCACGACCATAGCTGTGAGAAAAATGATCGTCTGTATCACGTGCACATAACTCTGACCCATGGAACACATTACCATCATCTATGTGGCGGCTCTCTGATCCACAGCCAGTGGGTTCTAACTGCAGCTCACTGCTGGAAAGATCAACCTGGATGGTGAAATATGTATTTTTCTTGTTTAGTTGGTTGGTTTTTTAAACTTCCAGGAAGAGCAAAAAAATGTAGCAACATCTGTAGTCTATGAACAAAATGACATCATGCTTTTGAAGTTACAAACCCCCATTAGTGACTGCAGAGCTTCTTTATTAACAATAATGTAACTGAGACTTGAATATTGAGCAGAGGGTTCTGGTTTTGATTTTAGGTACCTGCTTAGGAGCTACATCCATGATCTATAATAACTGACAATAAAACACGAGCATGAGGAAATGGAAGGAAATGTAATGTTTTAATAAAATGTTTGAATCTGAAAAGATTAGCTGACTTAGAGTGAACTGGAAATACTCAGCCTGCAGACATGGAGATGGAATTTTATTTATTTTTTAATTTGTAGGATGGATGTCATTCAGATTGCAGGCCATGGTGGCTATACGGTTGATGTAAACTCCAACAAACGTAAGACCAGTATTGTTTTGATTATTTCACAATTTTTTAGTTTATATTATACTTTGATTTTGTCTTGTGTGCCTGTTATAGTTACTTTTTCATTTTATTTGAAAACTGTGATGACATAAAGTATTTATTTCATTTTTTTGTGGATATACTGTCAATTTCCCTCCTTTTTAAATGCTGCTCAGCTTCTTTTAAAGAACACATTTTGTTCCAGAAATGAGGCAAAGCATGTTTCTTTCAATATCTGATTTCCTTGCATGAAACATGCAGTAGCTTTTGTTATTTTCCTTTTTTCTCTAGTCCCTGATGAACCGCCTCATCTCCAGTGTGCAAAGATGCATGTTGTTGAGTGTGAGCTTAACCTCCATCCATGTAATTCAGCATTCTTATGGCCAAATGGAAACACGATGTGTTACAAAGAACCTCGAGTGGACATATGTAAGGTGAGTTACCATGCTGCCAACATTTTATCTGTATCATTATCAGATGTTTTGGTACAAAATATTTATGTTTTCTCTCTCAGGGTGATTCTGGTGGTGGAGTGATGGCCAAAAACAACAAGATTCATGGTGTGCATGTTGGTGGTTGTGAACCTGCCTGTACCGGACCAACTATTTCTCTGAAGGTCTGCTCTTACATTGGTTGGATAAATCAAGTCATTACACGGAGTAATGGAAAATAATAAAATTAAAATAACATTCAAAATAAACAGTCCGCTCTGCAAGAAGCTGCTTCGGTGTGAATTGTTTCTACATGTGAACTTTCGATTGTTAAAATATAAATATGTCATGTGTGTTTTCAATGTAGTTTCAGGCATCAAGTAGATCATTCAGTTGTTCAGAAACTGTGAAGTTTGCATGAAGGTTGTTGGGTCCTTTTTGCCAGATGATATTAAGTACAATTACTACAGTAAAGTACAAATGTAAGGAATTTGTACTTTATTTTATTTTATTTGGTCTTTCCATCACATTTGTGGCTTCTTCTCCGCTGCTTCTAAGTGGAAATTGGTACATTTAACTTCACTACAAATATCTGACATCTTTAGTTGTTATTTTACAGATGAAGATTTGTGCTCATGAAACACATGAAGTACAATTTTGTTTCTGTAGTTGATCAATCAGTTATTTGACTTGCATGAATTTAGCAACTATTATTATATGTTTAATCTTTAAAAGTACTTACTGTTGATATTATTTTCTGTAAATTGTTCAAAATCATAAATGTGTGAGAAGCACTCAATCAGGGGCGACTCCAGCATCAAACCTTTAGGAGGGCTCAGCTCAGTCTTAATGTCATGCTTTTAGTGTTGCCTTCAAAAGAAATGTAATTTTTGGATGACCTACAGCAGTGTCTAAGAATAACAGATTTTAATATAATACATCAGCTTTACGGTGGTCACTTTAGTTTAAAACCCGATGCAATGGCACAGTCATGTTGACCAGTAAATTTCAAAAACAGTTTAAGAAAAAGCAGATCAGAGGAGAAACCTGCACGGCATTGTTTCAGTCTCTTAACCACATAGAGGCCAGTCCACCAAATCATCAAGTATTTAAAGTACCATTATACAATACAGACAGTTCAAAATCCCCCTGCGACTCCACCTGCACAAGAAGCAAACTGGTAATAGAGCTGGTTTTAAATGACAGCTTTTGAATTCATGCAAACCCAAACACTTTGTTGAGCAGACTCAGCACAGAGACTCGTGTACACCAATTCAGAGAGTGGAGAACAGATTTGTAGTCTGTCACATCAGTATAGTAGCATTCATCCTGTTCAAGTTTACAGTGATGTGAATGCTGCTAAATGCTATTATTCACATTAATAGCAGAGTGCTACTGAAAAGCACACAACGCATCCATTTAATGCATGTAGATTGTGTGAAAAATCCACCTGATCTCTGTTAGTTCCAGTCTCTCTGTCCGCGCTTCCTCTTTGTACTGACAATCACACACAAACATTTTATATTCAACTAAAACAATAACGAAAAATATATTCTTGTAATAATTATTTTAAGAGCATCGTTTGATAAGAGCATAGCACCCTGCTTAGTTATGAGCGATCACCATAGATGAATGTGGGCAAAGCAGAAGTGACATATATGTAGCCAGGTGGACGGTCTTTATTATCGGACATGTCCCTGACTTTGACTTCATGTCCACTCTTACCTGTTTCTTATATGTGCTGAGTTCCTCCATCTGTCTCCCTCTCTGTCATCCCCTCTCAGTCTTTGTGCAGTCACCCAAAGGTTAATTATAAAAGTATATCAGAGTTTACAACCGAATAAAAGGCATAAACTGGTCCATATCAGTTTGCTGCTGCTGGCGAGGGTGTTGCTAGGATCTTGAAGCATACAGGGCTTACAACAGCCCTGAAGTCTTTTGAGTTTTCACTCAATAACAGCACCTTTTAAAGTTATTTGTTTTTATTTATTTAAACATATAGTAAAATTTATATAAAGTGGTAAATGTTTGCACTACCTAAAGTGTGAAGTCACAGAATGATACTATTTAGTGCAGTTTTTAATCATTACCAGTCTTCATCTTAGAGCTTGTGCTCTTATTGTGCCATGATGTCTCCTTTTAAACTGTGTGGATGTTCACCTCTTCTTCATCCTTCCTGTTCCTTTCACCAAACTGCTCACTCTTGTTCTCCTCTGATCTCACTTCCTGTTCTGGTTATAAGAAGAATGCAGTCAGCATGTGTCAAAGACACTCCCTCCAAATATATGATTTTTGATATGATGATTAGATATTTAACATTTTATTTATCAACTATTTTATGCACTAAATCAATCAATTATTAAACAAATATCATATTGTAGAAAAGCAAATAATAATGCACTAAGCAGTTTCATGCCACAAGAGCTAAATGGTCACTTCACTGTATTTATTTCCCACAAACTACTATACCTAGGATCTTCAGGTTTCCACTATATTTCATTAATCTGCAGCGACTGTAGAACATAAAGTATATTGACCTCTATTGTTTTCTTTATGACTTGGCCTGAATACACACACATACACATCTTTGAATAGCACAACAAATGAGGTAATTTTCCATGTGTTTTAATAGGTTTTAGTGATTTATGGGTTTTATGTATGTGTGTGTATTTTGGTCTTCGGTGTAAATTTATACAAACTGTAATTTTTTCAGATGAAAGATCCGTTATTTAATGTTGCTTAATGTTGACTCTATGGAGAATAAAGCCTTGCATGAGTGTTGCTATTTTTAATTGTGGAGTGGAAGACCTACTGTACTTGTTGTTTAGTCTGTGATCTGAATGATGAATTTAACCAAACTAATAATTATCATGTAACTGCAAGAAGACTTAATGAAACTGAAACAATGCACCCTAACACAGGCATTTGAACTGTACGCTATTGAGTGCATGAAGTGTACCTCTACAGCTGAAAAGAGTTTGCCTCTATAATTTCTGGATCTACTGATTTGTTTCTGATGTATCTCTTCTTTTATTTAGCCTGTATTTGTATAGCGCTTTACTAGTCCCTAAGGTCCCCAAAGCGCTTTACACAACCAGTCATCCACCCATTCACACACTGGTGATGGCAAGCTACATTGTAGCCACAGCCACCCAGGGGCGCACTGACAGAGGCGAGGCTGCCGGACACTGGCACCACCAGTAGGCAACGGGGGAAGTATCTTGCCCAAGGACACAACGACCGAGACTGTACAAGCCGGGGCTCGAACCAGCAACCTTCCAGTTACAAGGCAAACTCCCAACTCTTGAGCCACGATCGCCCCATTATGTACAGAAAGATGATGAAATCCTCTTTATTTGAGAAAGTGTCCTTAAACACAAAAGTGACAAAAATCCACCTCCAAAAAGCAAAACTTCTCATAATGGAAAAACAAAAAAGATTGTCAATCCTATCAAACACTTTCTCTTAATCTAAAGAAATTATTCCAACATCAAACTGTACAATTTACAAATAACTACCAAGTCTCTCATGAGAAAACTCTTGTTCACATTAGAGCTGTGTGGTACACAGTACGACTGATCTCTGTGAGTGATTCATTTCACAAAGTGTTTCGGCCTGGTGGCCAGTACCTTTGAAGGAAGTTAGTAATCTGTGCATAACAGAGCCACGTCTCCATTTCTAAGCAGAGACAAATCTCTGTTTTTTAGGGAGAAGAGAGAGCCCCACACGATGACTCGATGCCAGTAACAGTCTTTTACAGAAGTTTGCAGGCAGCCCACCCTGTGCAGGAGCCAGCTGACCAGCAGCAGCACTAATCTCCTCCAAAGAAAAGTTAGCATCCAGGACAGCTCTGTCCTCAGAGCTCAGCTGAGGAAGCCCCTGCAGCAGCTTCTCCACGCAAGCTTTGTTACTTTACTCCATCCCTAACATGGTGGTGTAAAAGTCCACGGCATACTGACCTGCTCTGCATCCAGGAAAAACCACTAACGCCACATAAACTACACTAACAACACCATACACAATTACACTAACTCATCATCAGCCTCACAACACGCCACACATAAAAAAAACACAACTTTCAGCCAGACAAACCACACAGTCCACCAAACTTCCATCATTCACCAGAGAGAGGGAGAGATATAAAACGAGAGAGTTTAGTGGATGTGTGTTTGTGTGTGTGATACACACAATTTATGAATGTACTCTCCAATAAAGGTTATGTAGTTGATGAAAAGTGGGTTAGATTAAATGTTTACATTTCTTGTGCATGAAGTAAACTACAATATTTATATGTAAAATTCCACACCTACACCTGTGCGCCCTCACACTGCAGCACATTTTACTCCCCTGGTTGCAGAAACCGTTCTATATTTTGTCACAGCTGCAAAAGAAGCTCCACTCAAAGAAACTCAAAGATGATGGAGAGGAAGAGATTTCAGAACATGAGGCAGGAAGGTGGGGAGAGAGTGAGGCGGTATGGCACACAGGAAACGGTCGAGGGCAGACTCAAACCCAAGCTCCTGCAGTGGGAACTCTAACGTTTAGTACATGTGTCCCCACTCAGCCAGGTGAGATATAGCAGAACCATCAATTCAGAGTCTGACAGTAAGGGTGAAGACGAGCTTGACTGTTGGTCTGCTCCAAAACAAGCCCATAAGCAAGCTTTGAAATAATATGTTACAAAATTGTGAAACTGCGACATGAAATTTGATTTGAAAATGAAATTCATCCTGATCAGGAGCTGTTATGATCTAAATGGTGTTCTAGATCCAGTAAGCATTCATTCAACTTGTATGCAGCAAAATTAAAAAATAAGTTACCACAAGTTGTTTTTTAATTTGGTAAATAATTGATAAAATGTTAAAAGTACTGGTTGTGTTTGACCTCATCACCAGGATGAGTTGGAAATACCTCAAATTCCCTCAGGTGGCCTTTTGCTGGTTGGATTGCCACTACAGTCTGTAAACTGTGGAGGTAATTTTGTGAGCTCATTGGATGAGCAGTTTCTGAAATACTCAGACCAGCCCATCTGGCACCAACAACCACGCAATCTCTTTCCCCCATTCTGATACTTGCTTTGACCTTCAGCAGGTCATCATGAACATGTCTGTATGCTTAAATACTTTAATTTGCTGACGTCTGATTGGTTCACTAGACATTTGTGTTTAACGAGCAGGTGAACAGGTGTACCTGGCAAAGTGTGTGTAACCCTCAGTGTTACTGACATGTTCCACACTGATGCACAACAATACTCTGTGCCCCACACTGTTTTATTAAGTATGTCTAATCACTGTGGACATTACATGTACCTTCTTGAAGGAGAGGTCAAAGGTCAGTTACCTTTATAGGTTCCTGCTATATGTTGTGACATATACACAGCACAGTTGTAGGAATGATAGTTTCTAAGTTCTAAAGCTTTTTGTCAATTTTCAACCAATAAATCATAAAGTTGACCTTGAAGACCACAAGTTTGAATGGATTGTTAACATGACCCCACTCTACAGCACTGCAACATTTTAACATGAGTTATTTAAGACTTTCCAGGTATCCTGGTTACAGAAAAAGATTGATGAGCAGAAAAAAAGAAACAAACTTTAATTGTTTCTGATTAGAAGCTGTACAATCCGGACTGACTTTAACAAATGTGCTATAGGCTCAGCTGGAAAATAGTGAGCTTTACAAGACTGATTTTGTTCCAAAGGCTTTCACAGACCTCAACCAATCCTAAGGCTAATTAGCACGGCTAGAATTTTAAAAACATTTGTTAAATGTTGTCATTGCTAACATATACCTGTTTTAGAGCATGGTGAGTAGCAAGAATGCAAAGTTATTGTTACCTCTAAAAAGAAAAATGTGAAGATGTGATATTAGCATGAGCTATATAGTATCTCCAAAAGTTGATTCTGTTCATCTGGACTTTACGTTTTGTGGGAAAAACGTTTCGTCACTCATCCAATTGACTTCTTCAGTCTCAGCTGACTGCAGGTTTCCCCAATCTTATAAACAGTGCATGTATATGGTTACCTGCACCCTTGCAAAACTTTGCTAGACCCGTCCCTGCACAGTTACCAGCTGTCAGTAGAAAAGGATCCTGATGTTATTTGTCTCTCAGAAACAGTTCATAACTTCCCTTCAACTCATCCATGTCACCTAAAAGGTAAACCTGTTTCTCCATCACCTGTTCAGCTCTGATGATTCAGTAAGGACATCTGCTGGTTTCATCTTCACGTTTCCCTCTCACCACATATCCAAACCGATATCATGACCAGCAGCTGTTACAGCTGTGGCTCCAGCGAACATCAGCTGATACTAGAAAGCAATATTAAATAAATTCTAACAGCAGCTGATCAAGCTTTAACCTGCTGCTGTTGTTTAGAGCGACCACCGCTGTTTTCCTCTTTCTGGCTCGAAATGTGTGATAAACAAACAAGAGAGAAGCAGGCAGAGCTGTGTTCAGTTTAAGAGAGAGGTTTTTGATACCTGAGAAGGAGTGCAGCAGCTCCATGGTGTCTGTGGCACAAGCAAGGTAACCATCAAGCTCAACTGCACTTTGCAGCCTTCTGGAGATTGGTCTGGAGAAGAATTCATCTTCATCAGATGACTCTCTTTGCTGATCCTCACTCTCATGCTCTGTCGTTTCAAGATGTTGTTTGATGTATGTCAAGGCTGTAATTGCAAGTAGATAACACAATTTTGTTATTTACATTTCAGTGATTATTCCTGAACACAAATTTAAAAACGGCAAATTCTCAAAAAGGATTGTTTAGTATTCAGGACAGACCATCAATAACTTACAATGTATTAGGTGAAATACTCACTTAAGCATGTGTTCAAATGTAAAAACACACAAAAATGGGATCACATGAATCCTTACCAGCCTCTGTTACATCTGCTCTGTCAGTCCAGGAAGTCTTGAACTTGGGTAAGAGGACTGCAGCTGCAGCCAACTCTGGATCCTCCATCATCGCTCCAAAACGCTTTTGAAGGCCATTTTGCAGGGCTCTGATGAGTGGCACGCATGTCTTGCTTGATGTCTCCAGCCTGCTAAGTTTGGACAGTAGTTGTTGGATTACTGGCAGGAGCCATCCCATAAAGGAAGTGGACTCAGACTGAAGAATGTTTGAAGCTTTCACCAGAGGCTTCATGGTGGTACAGTACTCCCTAAGGAATGCAACTTCTGCAGGACTCAACCTGTAAGACACAACAACAAAACCCACCATGACTATAATAGGGATCTTCTGATTTAATATTAAGAGTCTGCTCACGTTTTTAACCATCCATTAAGGAAAATTCACAAAATTTGCAACCATATTGGTAGGTGTCCAATTTTACTCACATTTTCACCTTGAACTCCTCACAAATGCTCCTGATGGCATTTTCCCCCTTCTCATCAATGATGCGTATTATCCTTTCAATGGCAAGGTAGGTTGAATTCCATTGTGTTGCATTGTGACGAATGATCTGTAGTTCACACTTGTCCTCTACCACTTCATTAGCCAAATGAGTTTTGTTCCAAATGGCCTGGCATTTTGCAAAGCTTGCACGGGAGAGCCTCTTGTAGGTTTCATTCATGCTCTCTGCTAGGGCAGCATCAGATGTTGCCACAAGGTTTAGCAGGTGACATGCACATCGCTGATGAGGCGGGAGTTGATACTCCAAACCAGAGTCTTCATCAAGAATTGCACTTGCCTCATGGTAGTCAATATGGTCAGTCAGGTCAATAGTTTCTGGGTCTGCTTCATCTTCAGCTTCATCTGCATCATTTTGTGCCCCAAACATGTGGAAGGCCTTGACAAAGTTGGATCCACTAACAGTTGTGGTTCTTACAACTTTGCCTCTAATCTTGTATTGGCAATGGATATCATCAAGCGCACCAGCAAGCATGTCAAATGTGTGAGACCCTCTCAATCTTTTGCATGCTGGTGCTGCAGATCTTCTTTCCAGGGACTCTTCCTCCAATGGCATGTGACTCCAAGGTAACTTTTCTGATGAGCTGACCAACAATCAGTAGTGGTAGCAACAAATTTGACTTTATCCAATGCTGCAACCAAAGTCATCTTCATGTGATCAGCAGCTTCACAGATTCTGGCACAGACAGTGGGTCTGGAGATGACTTTGGCTTGAGGTTGTAATGTGGTAACCAATTCTTTGAAAGATGGCTGTTCTACCACTGGCTGTAGACCCTCACATATGAAATTGATGACAAGCATGTCAACAGTTGCTTGAGGAACATGTTTGTTTGCAGCTCTCAACATCAGGTCTGGTAACTTGGCTTGTGTATTTGCTGAGAGCTTGTTTGGTGTGGCTGTGGTCTTTCGCTGACGAGATGTTGATGCCACAGTGATATTGTACTGCTCAATCTTCGATGGATGTTTCCTCTGTAGAGATAAATATTATCATACGTCAGGTTCATACATTACTTCATAACATCACTGTGATTAACACTACAGGAAAACACATTTTTAAAACATCATTCAACTAGACATGAGCTAATCTTTGATTGTTTAGCATAGTATAAAAGAGTGGTGAATTTGGTCAAATCTTGCAGATATATTGCTGTATTTATTTACAAATGTAAACCAATTTTGAACGATCATTGCAAAAAACATGAATTTCTGTATACATTCTAAGTTCTGTAATCTGTATACTATCTGTAAAAAGAGTATCGACCAATGTATCAGTATCTAAATTTTTAACTCCTTTTTATCAGTATCACCCTAAAGTTTTCAGTATTAGTCAGGTTCTAAAAATACTAAGAGAGCAAAATATGTGTATATAGCAAATGTAATTTAAGAAAAGGGATCACATACACAAAAATGCTGCCCATACAGCTAACAAATAAAAACAATCCACATTATGTTCTTTAAAAAAATATATCATATCGGGAAATATATAACCCTACTGATTAAGAGCCATGTCACTATGATAGACCTATATCAGGCCAATGATCCTGATCAACTGATCCATCAATCGGGCTCTGATACATGTCAGCTGAGAGCTGGAAGATTCATTTGAGATGCAGCTCAGCACTGTGTTCAAATTTTGTTTTTGTTTTTTATATAGGCCAGCTGATTGTAGGCCTGTGAGTTTTAAATGACTACAAATTTAAGTTATTGTAATGACGGTGGTTATCCAAATAATAAGCTAAAACATTCCTACGAATTTAGCTGTTCAGTGATGACACACGAATCCTACTTCCGGGTCTAAAGTAGTCTGCGTTTAATATGGCTTTTGTATTGTTAACATGTTTAATGTTATGTATTTTCTTCTATTTGATCTCAAAAAGCTCCTAAAACAGTCAGCGACCACTGTTGACCTCCCTCGGCTTTTATTACCGCTAATCATTTATTTAAGCTCAGTTTTTAAAACCTTAGGATGTAACTACAGCCCAGCCCATGCAGCAGTATATGAATGACTAACCTCGTATTGTGGATGGATTATCTCAGTTGTCCTCCTGGCTGAAGTTTGGTCCTTTTACAGCATCCTGCCATGCGATTACATTTGTTCCTGACCACCGAGAACACTCACATTAACTTTTATCGAGTGGAAAAAAGTTAGCTTGTTTATATTACGCTAACATAGCTGTGTCGCTAGCGGTCACGTAGCACATCATTATATACCAGCTAGCCCAACTTCAGTAACCCTACAAACGTCACTGCTGTTTAGTTTTCTGTCTTCATTTATGCTGGAAGTGATAGCAGAGCTGTACGTTTGAATTTGTTTCCAAAACCTGCAGTCAGGACATGCTATATTGTATTTAGATAGAAGCTAGCGAGCTAACTCCCTGCTAACTTCTCTGTTAAATGCCATAAATTCCGTTTTCATGGATGCCTGGATGTTAAACTCAATTGTTACACCTGGTAGAGCAGAACGCTGATCATTTTATTAAAGATGAAAGACTTTAGACAGTTTTTCAACTCTCAGTAATGCCATAGTGATCGTTTGATATATGGACCTGCAGCAGAGTTTAGACCCAGACAGGCTAGTGAGGTCAGACTGGACAACCGGATAGTTCTATCCCGTGCACGTGTACACGTTGACAACCGTAACCATGGCCGCCGAGGGTATATAAATGCTGCACAAGGTTCCAAACGTCTGTTTACACTTGCTCGTGGACTTGTTTCGACCTGCTCCAACCTCAGCCTGTGGAAAGCTAAGTTTTGCAAACTATTTCACTAAAAGCGGATATAACTTGAACGCATAACAAGTACTTCATCTGTGGATCGTTTGTACTTGTTTTTGTTTTTCAAGTTTGAAGATGGCTCGCCGTGGACCCGGACTCCCCGACTGTCACCTGGACTTCGCTGCAGGTAAGTGTGAAAATTTCTTTAAATGTAAATTACTGTAATAATTTAACAAGTTCCAGTGTGAATATCAAGTTTTAACGTGATCAAATATGTGTATTTCAAGTCTGTTTCCTGTAAATTGTTTGTATGTTTTAAATTTTCCGGGAGAGGTGTAGAAATTATTAACGACTGGTGTATGAATATGAAAAAAAGGTGTTACTTTGACTTGAAGGCTTCAAATTTGACACTTTTCTTTAAAATGAAATGGTTAAAAATAGCTTAATGGACTAAAATTTGTAAAATGCCCAAAAATCAGTTTCTGTGGTAACGGCATCTTCAAGATGTCACGGGTCAGAACACGCAGGCATAAACACACAGATCCAGGTCCCCTCCTGACATCCTTTTCTTCTCCGGATCAAAGGCTTTATTGACATAAACTATATTTTTTCTCTGCTGCAAAACACAAAGATAAAAAAATGCAAATAAAATAATATCAAAAGAATATGAAAACAGTAGTAATAATGGCATTAAGACCTATCTTCTGTTACGGTAATGCTTTTAACCTTATTAGATAGCAGAGAGAGATATTGTACACAGGGATATTTACACAGTGATAGCATGTTTACCACAGATTAGATGTACCTGTCCTTATGGCAGATACAGTCCTTGTGCACATTTCTAAAAATGTGGATTCTGGGTTAAGAGTTTCTGTTTGTTTGTTTTTCACTTGACCATCATTTTCAGACATACCTGCAGAGCTTTGTGTGTGCAATTTTTACTCTTGCCAAGGAGGTTGTGTTTTTATTTAAAAAAAAAACAAATAAAAAAACAAATATATATATATATATATATATATATATATATATATATATATATATATATATATATATATATATATATATATATATATATATATAATTTGTTTTTGTTTTTTTTTATATTTAGGACATGCGATTGGTACATGTGGTCTAAATGTTACATTATGGTTTGCATCCACATATTTAACCTATGAGCTTTTTTCAAAATGTGTGACATCGTGAATTGTAAATAAAACAGGAGAATGAGCTGCATGGTTAGTTATAAATGTACTGTAGTATATTTATATAATAAGTTACTCATGTCCGGCTATTTACAAATCAATACCTATTATCCATTACCTATTCCAACATAGTGTTTGCATAAAGGCTTACAAAGAACAAATAAAACAAATTGAATGTACACAAAATACAGTGACATTTATAGTGTCAATATAGTGCAGGGGTGGGCAATCTCAGTCCACGAGGGCCGGTGTCCCTGCAAGTTTTAGATCTCACCTTGGGTCAACACACCTGAATCACATGATTAGTTCGTTACCAGGCCTCTGGAGAACTTCAGGACATGTTGAGGAGCTAATTTAGCCATTTAAATCAGCTGTGTTGGTTCGAGGACACATCTAAAACCTGCAGGGACACCGGCCCTCGTGGACTGAGATTGCCCACTCCTGATATAGTGTCACCTTAAAAGTACACAGAGTGAGCTGCCTTGGTGGAGGTTTGGTGGTCTTCTATTAAAAAACTTGACTTAAAGATTGAACAAGTAGAAGTGTCATTCAGTCTGACATAAAATGCTTTTCTCTCATCCTCTGCTCAAACTAACAGATGTAGGTCTGTTGCTTTAACACTGGGTGTCTATTACATTCCTAATGTTATTTTAAAAATTGTTTCCTCACAGGGCGTCTTGACTATGTGGTTGAACGCCCTGCAGAAGAAGGCCTTCCTGAAGTCATCAGGATCCTGGATGACAGTCTCCAGAGCACCACCTCTTCTGGTGAAGCTCAGGACACTGATACCCAGCGTATCAGCGAAGGTGAGTATGGTGAGTATTTTATCCCTCTCTCATCCTCACCCTTATCTCATGAAGCACCAGATGCTGATGACAGTGAACAGCAAGGTGAGTATGGTAGGTATTTTATCCCTTTCTCACCCTCACCCTCTTCTCATGAAGCACCAGATGCTGATGATGGTGAACAGCAAGGTGAGTATGGTGAGTACCCCCCCTACCTACCTATAGACGATGAAGAGGTGAGTGAACAGACTGACAATTCATCTGACTGGAACGACTCAGAAGAGTGGGGGGATTGGCTTAGCGATGACTCTGGGTATGACACCATGGATGAGAGAGATGATTCCCCTCTCATCCGGGAGCACCCTCCAGAGCCGTTTTGGCACGATTGGCAACGTCCTATTGCTCCAGGTGCTGCCCCCATCCCCATGCCGCCTTTCGGCCAGGCCAATGCCCCATTCTTCCCTCGAGTTGTTGCCCAGGTTGGTGATCCGCCAGCTGCTCCTCCCCCAGCTGCTCCTCCCCCAGCTGCTCCTCCCCCAGCTGCTCCTTCCTCAGCTGCTCCCTCTGCTGCTCCTTCCTCAGCTGCTCCCTCTGCTGCTTCTTCCTCAGCTGCTCCCTCTGCTGCTCCTTCATCAGCTGCTCTCTCTGCTGCTCCCTCCTCAGCTGCTCCCTCTGCTGCTTCTTCCTCAGCTGCTCCCTCTGCTGCTCCTTCCTCAGCTGCTCCCTCTGCTGCTCCTTCCTCAGCTACTCCCTCTGCTGCTCCTTTCTCAGCCGCTCCCTCTGCTGCTCCTTTCTCAGCTGCTCTGTCATCTGCTTCCTCAGCTGATCTCTCTGCTGCTCCTTCCTCAGAAAAGAGAAGCAGAGAAGACATCTGCACCGAAGAGGTAAGTGCAAAGAGGTGCAAGGTGAGTGACCAGTTTGATGCCCCTTCAACATCCTCAGGTAGTTTTGGAGTCAGACGTTTCTGGGAGAGGCCTTTTAGCCTTTCCATGGATGACAGTGACTCTGATTAGTTTATGTTAGAATGTGTTTTTAAACTTTGCCTTTGTGTTTTTGTTTTTACAGATATATGAACATGTGACTCGCACATGTGAAATGTATTTCTTTTTTTTCTTGATATGTGACATTAATATTAATATTACATTGTGAATTAAAGGTAGTTTTTTAGTTGTTATTACTTCCAGTTACGTCCAAGATGGAGCAAACACCCCACCCAGAAGACAGCCTTACCCCGACCAACCCGATGAGAAGGATGGATGACCAAGTGAAAAACGGGAGAGTGGTGCTGTGTTCCAACTATGTAAGTTATCACCTCACATTGACAACAAACTGTATTGAAGACAAAATTCTTCCAATAGTTGGTATAAATCATCATCCTATGTCAGCAGCACTGTAGGTTTAGCTTTATTTATATTTTTCATGTGTATACGTTGGGTTTAAAATAGTTTTTTTAACAACATACTGCAGCTACCAACAATGAAAATGCTGTTTTGTGTTAAAATGACGTCTTTCTTGTGTTATTGCTTTGCAGGGCAGCTGAGAGTGGACAGAGCTGCACAGAGGACCAAAGATCCACTCTCAGCACTTCATACCTGACTGGCCACAGCACCAACCCTCCTCACCCTAGGTGAGGAGGGTCCTGACCCCGCCTGCACAGAGGGAGTTGTGAACATGCACTTCTGTGTCGGTGGGTTTAGGATCCTCCTCACACTCACACTGATGAAGACTGTCACTGGAAGATGTCTCCATTGCATCAGCAGGACGTAAGCATTTGTAAAATATTACAGTTTGTGATGTTTTATAAATATTTTTATTGCATCATTTAAAACTATGAGATATAAAATAAACCAAGTTTCATAACATTTTCTGTGTATTTAGTTGTTTTCTTAATAGGTTATTTGGAACATCATTGCAACCTGTCAGCTTTTTATTGAGGATTTAGAAAGTTGCTGGTGGCCCGAGTGTGTAGAGTGGGGTGTTGTTTTTGTCACATGGTGAAAGTGACCTCATGGGGAGCAAAGAGAACAACTGAACAATTTGGGGATTCACAGACTTTCGTAATCGCTAAAAACAATTAATAAAAATTGTTCTGTGTGAACTAAAAGCTCAAATATAAACCATCCTGACACTGACACAAATGATCTGCTGTTTATAAGCAGGACAGTGTTTTCATGAGCCTGGATGAAGCTAATTTGCATGAGTTTAACCTGCTGGTCAAAAACTTGCATGACTCTGATATCACTCCAACTTTCTTCTGTTTATTTATTCATTTTTGCTAATTGTAGTAGATTAATATGTTCACCAACTGATTGTTGGCCTGAATGTTTGAATGTTTGCAGTTTCAGGTCCTACTGATCAGTTTTAAGTATTGTAGAAAGTGAGCAGCAATTGAATCAAGTCCTGGGATGAAATGGGACAAAAGGGTAATGTGACAGCCACATTAGTTCCCTTCCCTCGTTTAACAATGTGTAAGCAGACTGCTTTAACCTGCAATTTACTGCATGTTGTTAGGCTGCATGGTACAACCACAGTCTGCTAACCACCCGTGGTGATCGAAGGTTTTGAGGTCTTGCTTGAGCTACTGATGAAGTTTTATCAAAGCTTGTTAAGTTTCCCAACCACATTTTATCCTGATGGTCCAAGGCTTAAATCTTTATGCTCACAGACGTACTTCTGTAATTAATCAGTGACCGATTTATTACTTTAAGTTACAGTGTGAGGGGCATTAATAAACATAAATCAGATTTAACTGGATTATGTGTTTAGGTCAAGAGACACAGACCTTCATCTTTAAGAGGCTCTTCTTGAATATCTATTCACGATGTTTGCCATGCAAGTACACTGGACGGTTGTTTTTAACACAATCATTTGAAGATTCTGATGAAATGAAGTATTGTTTCAATGAGCTGTGGCACCATTCTTGCTTTAGCAGTGAAAGGAGTCAGGTAGGGCTCCATCAGGAAGAGGGCCCCAGAGGTCCTATCCCCCCCGCCCACTTCCCTGGGGCTTGAACATCAGTGGATTTCCACTTAAGCAAAGCCTCATCAAGTTCCTGCAAACAGCACCACACACACACTATCATGTACAGAGTGTGGATGCTGTGTCTAAGACCACGATCATTGTGTTCCCACCATCTGGTGCAAGCTTCATCTGTCTCACTGTGTTCTCCTAAAGGCCAAGACAGCAGGACAGTGAACTCAATCTCACTTATAGGTGCCAGAAATCAGTGGATGTGAGATTAATGGTGGTAATCAGGTTATGCATTTGTTGTCTTCTCAGCAGGTGGGAAACATCTCTCTTTATTTGTTTATGTACATGTGTATCAGAAATCTATTTTCCTGTACAGCTCAGGTTTAAGGCACAATGTTTATCTAATCTAATGAAGATCAGTGAAAATACTGACATTAGTGACGTTAACCCTTGACTAAGAGTTTCTTAGTCAATTGTTAATGGGAAACACATTTCCACACCACCATCTTCTAAGCTGTGATGCTACATGTGCAGCAGCAAACGTCCAATTAGTACCGATCAGAAGGTTGGAGGTTCGATCGCTGCCTGATCTGATCTGTATCTCAAAGTATCCTTGGACACGATACTGAACCCCAAACTGCTCTTTCACGTGTCCATCAGAGTATGAATGTTAGATAGAAAGAACTTAGGTACAGAAAAGTGCTTGTATGAATGGGTGAATGAGGTGTATAAAGTACTTTGAGTGCTTGAGTAGAAAAGTGCTATTTAAGAACAAGGATGTGCAAGAATTTGCTAGACACGCTCTTCTTTTTCCAAAACTAAAAATGTTATTTCAAATTTGGCAGCCTGTGTGTCAAAGAGACTGAAGAGTAACTAAAGGGCAAAGTCCAGGAATACAGCCAAACTCAGGAGACCAGTTAGGAGCACAACTGAGCAAAGGTGATTCAAAAAAATGGAGAGAAACTCTGCCATGCAGTGCCATGCTGAGCAGACTGGTTTACAGCCACAAGAGAGACTCAGTGTTCACAGATCATAAAATCTTCAGGGAGCAAAGCTCTCAGAGAAGCTATAATGCAATCCACAGATAGAATACAGTCAATAAGCTCCAAGTGAAATGTTAAACAGTGCATGGATAGCTTTTTGTTCAGCTTTTTCTTCGTATCCTTTTTCCCCCTTTCTAAAGTCTCTTCAGAGGCTTTGCAATTTGTCAAACAGCAGCTGGTAAAAAGGCTTTTGCAGTGAGGCAGGGAGCCTGTTCAAACCAGATTATGCTTGATTTGATGACTGCAGAGAACTTGGGGCTGACAGCTCAGATTAGGATCGGTTCTCCCTTGAAAAGGCATTAGTGTGTTCTGTCATGGCAGGATTTCTGTTCAATGTGCAGGTAGATTGAAATCAAAGGGCACCAAAGACACCCAAACCTGAGGGATCATTACGTGACACCCAAAGCATCTGAGCAGTCTTATTCCTTCATCTGTACCAAATTACTCAGATTCACAGACGTCGTGCACAGCAGACCTGCAATACAACAATGAATAACAGGAGTTACGCCTGCGTTTGACAGGTCAAAATGTCACAGGGAGCAGTTCAGTTAAGTTTCATTCCCCTCCAGAAATCACTTCATGCATGATTATCAGGAACCTTTGAGTAATGACAGCACTTAAGTGAGTGTTTCCTTACCATGTTCCACTTTGTCACCAAGTTTTAGGATGAGAATGTTTTTTTTCTACTTCTATTTTTTTTATATCGTTGTTATTATTTCTGTTGTAATTTGTGTTTGTTTTTTGTTTGTTTGTTCAGTTTTTCAGCCTTGTTGCATTTTTTTCTATTTCCGTTGTGTTTTATTCAACTTCTGTTACATTTTGCAGGATTTTGCAGCTTTTTCTATTGACGGGTGTTTTCTTCAGGGACTCCATATTATTATCTTTAAAACTGCATTTGAAACTTAATGCTGAGCTTTTACTTTCTGCAGTTGAAGTTATCTAAAGAAACTGTGTGTGGGTGCAGCTGAAAAAACGTCTTTTGGCAAATAACACAGAAATTCTGAAATCCTCTACTGCTTATATCAAAGAGAATAAAAGAAACCAAAGCTAAACTCTAAAAGATTATTTATTTCAGCTTGTTTACAGTTATCCACACCTCACAGCTTTTTATGGGTTGATAGTTTTCCTGATCCAATCTGCATACTCAGGATCACAGAGGTCCATGAAGGCAGCCGGTGCTCTGCATACAAAGTCTGGATCTCCCACAAAAGAAGAGACCCCATAAATCCTGCCATTATGAACCACTCCTCCACCAGAGTCTCCCTGCAAGACAGAAATACAGTTTCCCAGGTTTATAAAATCTTTCTGTATTTTGAATGTTTAATAAATGCAGCTGTGAGCTGAGGGATCATGCAAACTCACTCGACATATATCTTTCCCAGGACTTTGTCCACAGAACCAGTGCTGATAGCTCCTGACTCGGTGGACCTCGGGGAATTATTTCTGTAAAATATCATTGAGCTCTGTACAGCTGACAACCTCAGTCTCTGCACAGTGAAGAGAGGGTGATTCACCAGGTTCTAGAAAAAAGGGACAATTAGTTCAGCTTAAAGCACTTTTTTAAAAATGATGCAGATTTGTATTTTATGCAGAAATGCAGCAGAAAGAAATAAAATGGTCTGAGCTCACAGGAAAAGCTTGTTTTTGCTTTGAACACATTAGAAATGAAGCAAAATACAATTTCAGTACAAATATCTGCAACATCTCTTTACTAATAAAGTAACAGTTTGGATGGTTTGTTTTCTTTTTTCTTAATACAACAAATTTGTTAAAAATCATCTTCCTTCTTTTCTCATTAGCTAGTCCAGTGGTGGCACCATAACCTGCGACCTCAACTCTGGAATGACACAAGAAGTGTTTGGACGCTTTTCTCTCCTTTTTTTTGTCAGTTACATACAAATACATATATTGATTGTTTTGCACGTTAACTTTGAAATGTTGCCCTGAGGCCTGTACTATGAAGCAGGATCTCATCTCTCCAGGTAACTTCAGAGTTCTATATGAAGGATTTTGACTTCTTACCAGAGAAAATTGTAAGAGTAACCCTGACCTGCTGTTATATTAGTTATGTCCTTTATAGAGTTTTAGTCACCACTTTATCATCACGCACCACACCTGGCTAGCATGCTTGCACTGTGCTTGCTCAGCGCATTGGGACACCATTCAAGCTCACTGCAGCACATGCTACTTCCTGTTTTAAAGGGCTTTGTAGCAGCCCTTGTTACATGCGTGGGCACGGAGCATGAAGCAGAAAGCACAGCTTAAAAGAGAAGTTGATATACCCGGCGGCGTGACACTGACTGGTGTTTTACACCCTTTTTGGCTCCTACCTCAAAGCACACTGTGCGCTGTCGATCTTACGTGCTGCACAGTAATGTTTAATATTTAGTATTTACAGTTATATTCCCATATATCATCGTGATGTTGTTTATTCTATTGCTCTCGTTTTCTTCTGCTTGTTTTCTTTTTTCATTCTCAGCAGGTGAAATTAAAAAAGTATCTATTGTTAGCTAGTTTATTGTTTATTGTTTATTTATTGTGTCATTCTTTCTCCCTGTCCTATCCCCCAGTCATGTCTGTCCCGTCTTTAAAAAACAAAAATAAAATAAATACATAATTATAATAAAGGTCAATCAAATGGACCAATATGGCAAGGCCATGATGATCCACTTGGTAAAGTAAATCCACTTGGCATCTTTCTTGGCCTTCAGACAACAATTCTGATTGCTAAAGATCCAAACCGGACAACAAAAAAAACAAACCAAAACAAAACATTTCTATGAAAAAAAACAAAACAAAAAAACACAGAAAACCGTACATTTGCACTCAATGCTTGAACTTAACACTGCTACTGTATTTGTTTTTGTCCCTGTTAGCCTTTATGAGCAGTGGCTCAGGAGGCACAGACCATCTCCACGTGTTGAGCCAATATTTTATGTATATTTACTTAGGTGATTATCTTTTCATATACAGATATAGTGTTTTAATGGGGTATTTATTTTAATGAATATAATCATACATAAAAATGTGAGCAATATCATTTATATAGATCTGTTTTAGTGCTGTGATTCCCCACAGCATGCCCCAACAGAGATCCCAATACCTCTGAGTGTTTTCAATCTGAATGAAAATAAGTAAGCAGCGGAAGGGGAGGCCACCGGTGTTCATGAAATCAAGCTTCATGAATTCAGCAGAGGCTTGTTTAGGATTTTAGATTTCTCGTTAATTCAGGAAGAGAGAACAAAAGCTCTCCTATTATTCTCTTTGTGGCTGTTATTAAATTCTGGCGACGATGCAGTGATATTGTTACAGCCCTACTCTTTACATCTAATTTTATTTTTTCTCATTAGGAGTTTTCCTGTTGAAACATTTTTGGCTGTTGTCATCGTCTGTGTGCATTGTCTGTGTTTCCAGGCCAGAAACCGTAGCGGACAGGTGGGCTACATCCCGGAGAAATACCTGCAGCTGCCCTCCTCCAACAGCCTGCTGAGCATGCTGCAGTCGCTGGCCGCGCTGGACGCCCGATCCCATTCCTCCAGCAACTCCACCGAACCTGAAACCGAACTCCCAACCGGCTCCGTCACCTCACACTATTCAAAGCACATTTATATGATGGCTAAAGTGGTGAATGCGGATTATTAAAGGAGGACATTGCATTACACTATCTGTAGATGTCTTTATTATTGTGATCATGACAGGTTCATAAAATAAAACCAGACAGGTTGAGAAAAAAATTATGGGGACCTGCATGAAGATATGCTGACATTACTTGAAACAAGAGGTTCCTACTGAAATTTTACATGTCATGTTAGCTAGTCACAGCTGTATATGGGCTGGGATAAAAAGCACAGCATCCCTTCTGCTTCCTCTTTTTCTAAATCAGAAAGCGTTGATTTAACATGAGCATTTTTTTCGTAGTGTTAGTTAAACATGCGGTGTTAAGAACACCACGTGACTGATAAATCAGTGTCTCTGTGCGCCAGTGTGGAGTTGTGTCCAACCTGACTGTTGGCGATGACGAGGAAGCGTCCCACCACATCATCAACATTATAGTCTTCAAGATCAGGATCGTCTCTGATAGGTGGGTCACTGCAGAGCTGGTCCCAGCAGAAGCCCTCAGGAGGGTTGTAGCCATTAGGAAGGATCCCTGTTGGTTAACGGGGGCAAGCGGTTAAAAAATAATGTGACACCGTCCTGTTGCTGAGTCCAGAAGTCATTAACATAAAGGGATGAAGAAAGAAACTTTGCATACCAGTAAAGAGGTCAGCCATTGGAGGAGTAAGGCTGTCGGAGGCTCTCCATAGAAGCTCCTGCTCCTTATTCCTCATCCTGCGAGCCCGGTCTTGATAGTCTAGACGACCAAAGAAGAAGCCATCGAATCCCATCTGCAGCAAAAGACACACAGTTAATGGTTAAAGGAAAGTCAAATGGAAAGCCAGTGAACTAAATTGTGCCTTCATGTAATAATGCAGCATTCTGGAAATAAGCCCATTTGATTCATTGCAGAGCAGCAAATCTGATAATGACGATACAGCCAAAAATTTGTAATGAGAAAACGGAGAGTCTTTCTCGACGTGAGTGCTACCTTCTAACTCTAATTAGCCTCAACTCTCTTCTTTAACTGATAAATTCTCCCATTTTAAGTCTCACTAGAAATCAGGCCTTCCTTAAGGTGACCAGTTATGCTCATCCTTCTATTCTGCCCTATACTGCTGATATTAAACAAGGCCAACGTTTGAAAGTGTGACAGTGAATGAGCTGAGCAATTCTGAAGTGTGACTCGTGCAAAACTCGAAGAATAAACATAAAGAGCTATGCTACCTGTGCAAACATGGAGGCGTGTTCCCGGGCGTGGCCAAAGGGGTCGATGTGCCAGGCGACGCGGGGATGGCCACAGGCTCCAAAAGTCTCATTAAGGAACCTCAGACCAATGGTCATCTGGTCAATGACGGCGCTGTAGTGTGTGGCAGCCTCGTCGCTCATACACCAACCACCATTCACAAATTCCAGACGGCCTGCGGGAGGAGCAGCTTTTGGTAAGGATGCACTGAAACACTTAACGCAGCTGTATAGTACTGAATGGGTATTTACCTTCATTAACCAGCTGTTTGACTGTCTGCTGCATGCTGGAGCTCTGACTCTTCCACCAGTGGTAGAAAAAGGCCGTCTCCACATAGATGAACCTCCTATCTGGATTCTTCCACAACTGATCCACAACTGAGTCCAGGATGTACTGAACACCAGCGTGCTGGATGTCATTACGATCTACGCGCACAAATGTGCACAGATTTAGGACAAAAGAGACGTTATTTTGTCAATGCTTCAAGAAGTGGTCAGAATTTAGTTGCTGTGTGTCACAGTTTGAAAAATATTTATTTACACTAACGTATCTTAACAGCAAGAAAGTATATGTGCTCATCTGCATTCATGCATATGCCCATACAAACCACCCTCATTGCAGATGAGTTCTGCTTACATATTAACCCAGACTGGAAATCAATATCAGATGATGGTCACCTGCACAACACCTGGCCTTACAACTTACTATAAACAACATGTGACATTAAAATATGCAAGCTTGCACTAAAAGCATAAAACTCTAAAGCAATGAAGAAGTAAACTGTTGCAGTAAACAGTACATTATGAGGCAGCGTGAAATACACGACAGAGTATAAAATGAAACGAAGGTGTTTTAATATCGTCTTCTGATACATTTCGACAGTGGCTCGGGCCACTTCGGGGGTGGGGTGCCCTCGGCCTCTCGGCCTGGGGCTCGGTCACTCTGGCACAGCTGGCTGCCGGCGGAGCTCACGGGCAGGTCACTGCAAACCCCCCTGGCTTCTGCTCCACAGCTGCTGAGTGACCCCTCATCTGGGACTCTCCTCAGCTCTTTCTGGGATAGTGGCACAGCTGCCCCTCTGTTGGTCTTTCTTGGTCTCTTGTGCTCTGAGGGCCTCTGGATGTCTGGAGTCTTGATCTCCTCCATACCTGCTTCATGCCCTGGAGGACGGGGCTGTGGTTCCCCACACCCTCTAGCAGATCATTACATGAAGGAACCTTTTAAAAACAAGTGCGCTCATGCTCACAGGTGTACACACGAGTGCTCACACACACAAACTACACCCTTTTTGGCTCCTACCTTAAAGCACACTGTGTGCTGTCGATCGTACGTGCTGCACAAAAATTGTTTAACATTTAGTATTTACTGTTATATTGCCATAGATCATCATGATGTTGTTTATTCTATTGCTCTAGTCTTCTTCTGCTTGTTTTCTTTTTTCTTTCTCAACAGGTGAACCAGGAAAAGAAAAAGAGAAAAAAAAGGTGATGCAGCAGATTTTCATTGTCTTTTCTCTCTATCTCTTTTCTCCTTTTTCTTTCCCTCTCCTTCTGTTAACTTTCTTCTGAACTTTTCTTCTTGTTTTTCTTTCCCATCCCCGAGTCCAGTCTGGTCTGATTACAATATCTTAGAATAAAAATAACTAATAAAGATCAAATAAACTATGACAATCAAGTGGGCCAGTATAGCAAAAGGCCCACTTGGGAAAGTAAATCTGTTGGGCATTTTTCTTGGCCTTCAGACAATAATTCTGATTGCTACAGTGCCAGACAGGACACAAAAAAAAGAAAAAAAAACGATACATTTCCACATTTCGCACAGCCCCAACAACAGAGAGTAGTTCGAACATGAGTGATGGCTGTCACTCCAGTTCACATTCAAATCAAATCCAGAGATCATGTGAATGAACCACCATTAAAACACATAATAGGGCTTTAAAGCAGGAGGATAACGCTGCTGGTCACAAGACCCACAATCACTTGTAGCAGCAATCAGGAAGATATTTAGTACCAGTCAATAGAGCAGATTTACTTGCATCAGCAGAACTACTAGAGTAAATAGAAACATATGCAAACATTTGACAGAGTAAACACAGAGCAGGAGGTTGGCTAATAGCTTCACAGTGTTCTGTATGTGTCACACTGACCTCCATAGAAGTACTGGTCCACAGTCTTGAGCCAGCCAACGTCATCATGTGTGTGCGGGACCAGGTGGACATTCAACATGCCCGGCTTGGTGGCATGACATGACTGCACACAGACACACACTCTATGAATACAGCTGTACTGCTCTGTCGGAAGAGTCATAATGTTGACAAATATTCACTCCAAAAAGTGATCGTCTGCCAAAAATATTTTCTTTCTTTCTTTCTTTTTAAATTATAAATATGTATTTATTTGATTTGATTTTCGGTTGTTACAGACGGGACAGACATGACTGGGGGATAAGACAGGGAGAAAGAATGAAAGAAAGAGAGGGGGAGAAAGAAAAATAGAGGGGAGAAGAGATGGTGAGAAAGGTACGGAAGATCGACAGCGCACAATGTGCTTTGAGGTAGCAGCCAAGAAAGGTGTAGTTTGTGTCTGTGAAAACCCGTGGGTCCGCCTGTGTGCACACCTGTGTGCACACCTGTGTGGATCAGCATGCTTGTATTCAAAAGGTTTCTCCATGTAACGATCTGCTAGGGAGTGTGGGGAGCCCCCAGACATTCAGAGGCCCCAGAATACGAGGACCCAAGGAGGACCACCAGGGGTGCAACCGTGCCACCCTCCTGGGAAGAGCTGAGGAGAGCCCTAAACGAGAGGTCACCCAGCAGCCACAGAGCAGAGGCCAGAGGGAGTTGCAGTGGCGTGCCCGCGGGATCTGCCGGCAGCCAGCTGTGCCAGAGAGAATTGGGCCTCAGGCCCAGAGGCTAGAGGCCTGAGTGCACCCCACCTCCCGGAAGGGGCCCAGCCGGGCCACGGGCGCCAGGCCCTGCCAGTTGGCCACCAGGAGTGAGTCGGCACATACATGAGCGCTCAGCCCCAGACACCAAGAACCACCAACACACCAACGTCTGAGGGCATCAGCCACTGGCAGGGAGTGCAGTGAGGGGAGATAGGCCTCCAAACCTCGGAGAGCCTGAGATGTTCCCAGAGAGGTGGAGTCTAAGACCCAAGCTGACATATAAACACAGACGGTGCATTCCCACCCCCATATACACAAACTCACCCGACGTGGAGACAGACACAAAGAGTCTAACTCTATATCTCAGGTCCAGGTACCCCCGCCCTCAGAGGGGCAAACCGGACCCGGACCCAGGAGATGTAACCCTTCTCTCTGGGGTGGAGGAAAGCAAACCGCCTCCTTATCTGCAGCAGCAGGGAGGCCCCGCATCCCAGACCCCAATCTGACGGCCAGCACCTCCTCCCAGTCCCCCTGCCCAGACGGTTAACAGAACGGGGGTGAGTGAAGACCCCAAACCTCCCTCCACCCGCTCATATGTAGTGTTGCTGCGTCCTGTTCTTAAGTGCATTTAATTATTATTGTCTGTAATTTTAAAAAGCAAAGTTTTCAAGAAATCAACATCCAGGTTTGCAGTTAAAGCCACAAACTCAATCTTCTACCAGTTAATTGTATAACAAACAACCTCACCAGATCTAATAGTACAGGAACAGATCGCTCAGGATTTGACAGGACCAAAACAACATCATCTGCATATATATTCCACAATCACATAGGGATGGGGGTGGGGGGTGGGGCTCGTGTTTAGAATTAGAATTAGAATTAGAATTCAACTTTATTGTCATTGCACATGCACAGGTACAGGGCAACGAAATGCAGTTTGCATCCATCCAGAAGTGCTTTAGTGATATAGATATATTACAATATATAATAGCAATAATATAGATATGTGGCTACAATGTAGCTTGCCATCACCAGTGTGTGAATGTGTGTGTGAATGGGTAAAAAAAAAAAAGAGGCAGCACGGTGGCACGGTGGTTAGCACTGTTGCCGCACAGCAAGAAGGTCCTGAGTTCAATTCCAACATCAGGCTGGGGTCTTTCTGTGTGGAGTTTGCATGTTCTCCCCGTGTTTGCGTGGGTTCTCTCCGGGTACTCCGGCTTCCTCCCACTGTCCAAAGACATGCAGCTTGTGGGGATAGGTTAATTGGATAATTCAAATTGCCACTAGGTGTGAATGGTTGTCTGTCCCTGTGTGTTGTCCCTGCGACAGACTGGCGACCTGTCCAGGTTGTACCCCGCCTTTCGCCCTATGACAGCTGGGATAGGCTCCAGCGCCTCCCGCGACCCTGAAAAGAATAAGCGAATGGATGGATAGATATGTAAGTATATTACAGAAATGGGTCTATTATGGTATGTTATAATGTACACGGTATGAAGTATGTTGTGAATATTCTATAACTATAAGTATGTACAGGCTGTAGTGAGTACAAGCTATGAACAGGATATAAATATGAAAAACTATACAGAATATGAAATAATGATACTGATGTTTGTTGCATTTGAAATTATCTGACAGTTAAAATGTTTTATTATTTGTATTGCTCAAAATGACAGCGTGTAATCTGTTATCAGACTCAACTGGCTTCTCTCAAAAAGTAAAATAACCCCCCCCCCCCACCACCACTTTAATCACACTCTAGATCTTGTTTTAACATACGACATAGAAACGGAACATTTAACAGATAACTCGTAAGCTGGAGATGAAATGGTGTGCAAAAATGTAGTAGATCATCATTTAGCCTGCTTTATTAAAAAAGCCCTCCATAAAGCTAGAACATCTTACTATTCATTACTGATTGAAGAAAATAAGAACAGCTTCTTCCCATGTGCTGTCAGAACTCTTAATGCAGACTAAAAGTATGAACTGACTTCCCCAGTTCATCCACTGTGATGCTGCTATTGATTAGCTATGTGCAATATCTCAGTCTTTCCATGTTTTGTGCAATATTTTAGGCTCATGTGCCATATCTCTAGTGTGTGCAATATTTATGGTCCTGTGCAATATTTTGGTCTCAGTGGTATCTCAGTGGTATTACCACCCTAAACGACCATAGCCCCTCCATCCAGCCAGCGATCGTGGCTCAAGAGTTGGGAGGTCGCCTTGTAATCGGAAGGTTGCCGGTTCGAGACCTGGCTTAGACAGGCTCGGTCGTCGTGTCCTTGGGCAAGACACTTCACCTGTTGCCTACTGGTGGTGGTCAGAAGGCCCGGTGGCGCCAGTGTCCGGCAGCCTCGCCTCTGTCAGTGCGTCCCAGGGTGGCTGTGGCTACAATGTAGCTTGCCATCACCAGTGGGTGGATGACTGGATGTATAGTGTTTTGGGGTCCTTAGGGACTAGAAAAGCGCTATACAAATACAGACCATTTACCATTTCACCCCTATTTATTTTATTATATAACTGCCCTTGTATACACCCACAATGTTTCTGTTTCAATGTTTCTTACGCATACACCATGTATATAGTTGGTTATTTTTTTCCCTCGTTGTACATTGTTTTCTCTTCTTTACTTTCATTGCATCTCCAGCCCAGTACAGCTTAAGGGAAGTTGAGACAATGTAAAAGACTTTCTTTAGGCAATTGCATTTGAATTACCTAAATTCATGACAGGCATTCAAGCAGTAATGCCTGGACTGAGAAACAAACACACCAAGCTTCTGTGTTGTTTGAGCCAGAGACTGCACTTGTGGATGAACAATACAAACATTTTATGTTTATTATGTCAGTAATGTAACTTGCAATAAAAAGTTATGGGAAGCTTAGACTTAGTTTCAGAATAATTACATCTGATACTTTGTTTTATTGAAAAGGTTATTAAAGTTTTAAATTGTATGACAAATAAAATAATAAATTACTAAAAAACACCAGCTACAATATTCGTAATATGTGTGTTGTTCAGCAGAACAGTGTCCAGTATGTTAGTTGATATACTTTATTTACATTTGAAAACAAAAGTTGGCATTACAAGGAGCGTTTTTAATTCTTAATTTTTAAATAAACATGCAGTGTTTATATTAAGTGTTGAATTAGAAAAAGATTCAAGGATATTATGTCAGACAATGGCAGTAAGAAACATAGTGTTAAAATAGCTGTATATAGCATTATCTCTTTGACCTGAAGATTAATCTTGAGAAGAGGTCAAAGGTCAGTTATCGTTATGGGGTCTTGCTATATGCTATATGTTCGTGTTCAAGGTTGGCACAGGCCTAAGTTCGCTTATGACCACTAGAGCTGAAAACAAGACCTCAAGCAATCCTAAGGCTAATTAGCGCGGCTAGCATTTTAATATCTGTTAAATGTTGTCATTGCTAACATATACCTGTTTTACAGCATGGTGAGTAGCGAGAACGCTAAGTTATTGTTAGCTTCGATAAGAAAAATGTGAAGATGTAATATTACCATGAGCTATATGCTAATGTTATTCACTCAAGCAAACATCTCAGTTACGGATTTGCTGCTTTCTAATATCTATGTTTATTTCTGGATATACCTATACCTACGTGCTTATATTACATCCCACATAAAGGGTGAAAAGGCAGTAACTATAAATGACCATAAATTAACTGTAAATTACATTGCAGTGAGCTCCATTCTTATAGTTTTATTACGTGCACACGCAGTTGGCAACCGTAACCAAGGCGAGTGTTTAAATGCACTTCCACAACGTTCCATTCGTTCTTTTGTGCTGGCTCGTGAACTTGTCTTGACCTGCTCCAAACTCAGCTTGTGGAAAGATAACTTTTGGAGAATATTTCTACAGAAAGCGGAATTTACTAGAAAGCGACAGTACAAACGACTTCTGAGTCGTTTGTACTTGTGTTTCGTCATAACAGCAAAGCTGGCTGGCTCATCATGGATCCGGACTCATTGAAAGTCACCTGGCTGGTACGTTTCAAAGATTCTTCAATTATTTTAAGAGTCACTAGACAACTATAATAATTTAACAAGTTCCAGTGTGAATATCAAATTTTAATGTGATCAAAATATGTGTATTCCAAGATTTTTCCCGGTAAATAGTTTGTATGCTTTAAATTTTGCGGGACAGCTGTAGAATTTATTACCGACTGGCCTATGAATGTGAAAAAAGGTGTTACTTTGATTGAAGGCTTCAAATTTGACACTGCCCCCCAATAAAATGGTTAAACTAGCTTAATGGACAAAGATTAGTAAAATACTCCCCAAAAAAAGAATAAAAATAAAATCAGTTTCTATGGTAACAGCATTTTGTCACAATGACAGAACATGCAGGTGAACACACCAGATCCCCTGTAGCTCCTGACATCATTTTCTTCTCTGGATCAAAAGCTTCATTAGGTAAACTATAACGTTTTTTCCCAGCTACATAACGCAGTGATAAAAAAAAATAATCAAAACAAAATAATATAAAAATAATATTGAAAACATTAAGCATAGTCAAAATAATCATGAAGTCAAACCTTTATGTGTGTGTTTTATTTTGTGTTTTATTTTAAAAATATGTGCTTGGAGTTCCACTGCCTTTGTTTGTATTGGGAACATTTAGGACATGAAATTGGTACATTAAACCTCTGATGCTGTTTCAAAATGTGTTACATTGTTAATGAAAGAATTGTAATAAATAAATAAATAAATAAATAAGAGAATGAGCTACCTAGTTAGTTATACATTTCCTGTAGTATATTTATGTAACAAGCTATTTATGTCCAGTTATTTACAAATGAGTACCTATTATCCATTACCTACTCCAACGTAGTGTTTGCATAAAGGTTTAAAAAGGACAAATAAAAAGAAATGAATGTATACAAAATAAAATAGTGTTACCATAAAAGTGTAGTGTGCACAGAGTGAGCTGCCTTGGTGGAGGTTTGGTGCTCTTCTATTAAAAATGGATGCTTCACTTAATGATGTGAACTTAGTTGACATCTTTTGATCTCACATGATAAAGTCGAAGTGTCACTCAGTCTGACATAAATGTAGCCTAAAATGCTCTTCTGTCATCATCTGCTCAAACTAATAGATGTAGGTCTGTTGCTTTAGCACTGGCTGTTTATTACATTCCTAATGTTATTTTAAACTTGTTTCCTTACAGACTGTCTTGACTATGTGGTTGAGCGTCCTGCAGAAGAAGGCCTTCCTCAAGTCATCAGGATCCTGGATGACAGTCTCCTGAACGCCATCTCTTCTGATGAAGCACAGGACACTGATGCCCAGCGTGTCGGTGACGGTGAGTATATCCCTCCCTCAGTCTTCCCCTTTTCTCATAAAGAACTGGATGCTGATGCGTGTCAGCGAAGTGCAAGATGAAAAAACCCTCCCTGAAAATGAGGAATCAATGCTGGAAAGTCATTTTATTGCTTTGAGGTCTGTTTATTGCAAATAGCTTTGACTTGTTTTTATGTCTTGTAATGTTTATGTGTGTATTTATGTCTTATAATGTTTATATGTGTATTTATGTCTTGTATTGCTGGTAAGTAACTTTCTTGCACTGAGGTCTGTTTATTGCAAGTATCTTTGACCTGTTTTTATGTCTTGTAATGTTTATGTGTGTATTTATATCTTGTATTGCTGTTAAATGTGTATTTATGTCTTGTATTGCTGGTAAGTAACTTTTTTTGCACTGAGGTCTGTTTATTCCAAATATCTTTGACTTGTTTTTATGTCTTGTAATGTTTATGTGTGTATTTATGTCTTCAATTGCTGGTAATTAACTTTCTTGTACTGAGGTCTGTTTGTCGCAAATATCTTTGACTTGTTTTTATGTCTTGTAATGTTTATGTGTGTATTTATGTCTTGTATTGCTGGTAAGTAACTTTCTTGCACTGAGGTCTGTTTGTCGCAATTAACTTTGACTTGTTTTTATGTCTTGTAATGTTTATGTGTGTATTTATGTCTTCAATTGCTGGTAAGTAACTTTCTTGCACTGAGGTCTGTTTGTCGCAAATATCTTTGACTTGTTTTTATGTCTTATAATGTTTATGTGTGTATTTATGTCTTGTATTGCTGTTAAATGTGTATGTATGTCTTCAATTGCTGGTAAGTAACTTTCTTGTACTGAGGTCTGTTTGTCACAAATATCTTTGACATGTTTTTATGTCTTATAATGTCTATGTGTGTATTTATGTCTTGTATTGCTGTTAAATGTGTATTTATGTCTTGTATTGCTGTTAAATGTGTATTTATGTCTTGTATTGCTGTTAAATGTGTATTTATGTCTTGTATTGCTGGTAAGTAACTTTCTTGCACTGAGGTCTGTTTGTTGCAAATATCTTTGACTTGTTTTTATGTCTTCTAATGTTTATGTGTGTATTTATGTCTTGTATTACTGGTAATTAACTTTTTTGCACTGAGGTCTGTTTATTGCAAATATCTTTGACCTGTTTTTATGTCTTATAATGTTTATGTGTGTATTTATGTCTTGTATTACTGGTAATTAACTTTTTTGCACTGAGGTCTGTTTATTGCAAATATCTTTGACTTGTTTTTATGCCTTATAATGTTTATGTGTGTATTTATGTCTTCAATTGCTGGTAAGTAACTTTCTTGCACTGAGGTCTGTTTGTCACAAATATCTTTGACATGTTTTTATGTCTTATAATGTCTATGTGTGTATTTATGTCTTGTATTGCTGTTAAATGTGTATTTATGTCTTGTATTGCTGTTAAATGTGTATTTATGTCTTGTATTGCTGTTAAATGTGTATTTATGTCTTGTATTGCTGGTAAGTAACTTTCTTGCACTGAGGTTTGTTTGTTGCAAATATCTTTGACTTGTTTTTATGTCTTGTAATGTTTATGTGTGTATTTATGTCTTGTATTGCTGTTAAATGTGTATTTATGTCTTGTATTGCTGTTAAATGTGTATTTTTGTCTTGTATTGCTGGTAAGTAACTTTCTTGCACTGAGGTCTGTTTGTTGCAAATATCTTTGACTTATTTTTATGTCTTATAATGTATTTATGTCTTGTATTGCTGTTAAATGTGTATTTATGTCTTGTATTGCTGTTAAATGTGTATTTATGTCTTGTATTGCTGTTGAATGTGTATGTATGTCTTCAATTGCTGGTAAGCAACTTTCTTGCACTGAGGTCTGTTTATTGCAAATATCTTTGACTTGTTTTTATGTCTTGTAATGTTTATGTGTGTATTTATGTCTTGTATTGCTGGTAAGTAACTTTCTTGCACTGAGGTCTGTTTATTGCAAATATCTTTGACCTGTTTTTATGTCTTATAATATTTATGTGTGTATTTATGTCTTGTATTGCTGGTAATTAACCTTTTTGCACTGAGGTCTGTTTATTGCAAATATCTTTGACTTATTTTTATGTCTTATAATGTATTTATGTCTTGTATTGCTGTTGAATGTGTATGTATGTCTTCAATTGCTGGTAAGCAACTTTCTTACACTGAGGCCTGTTTATTGCAAATATCTTTGACCTGTTTTTATGTCTTGTAATGTTTATGTGTGTATTTATGTCTTGCATTGCTGTTAAATGTGTATTTATGTCTTCAATTGCTGGTAAGCAACTTTCTTACACTGAGGCCTGTTTATTGCAAATATCTTTGACTTGTTTTTATGTCTTGTAATGTTTATGTGTGTATTTATGTCTTGTATTGCTGGTAAGTAACTTTCTTGCACTGAGGTCTGTTTATTGCAAATATCTTTGACCTGTTTTTATGTCTTATAATATTTATGTGTGTATTTATGTCTTGTATTGCTGGTAATTAACCTTTTTGCACTGAGGTCTGTTTATTGCAAATATCTTTGACTTATTTTTATGTCTTATAATGTATTTATGTCTTGTATTGCTGGTAAATAACTTTCTTGCACTGAGGTCTGTTTATTGCAAATATCTTTGACCTGTTTTTATGTCTTATAATGTTTATGTGTGTATTTATGTCTTGCATTGCTGTTAAATGTGTATTTATGTCTTGTATTGCTGGTAAGTAACTTTCTTGCACTGAGGTCTGTTTGTCGCAAATATCTTTGACTTGTTTTTATGTCTTGTAATGTTTATGTGTGTATTTATGTCTTGTATTACTGGTAATTAACTTTTTTGCACTGAGGTCTGTTTGTCGCAAATATCTTTGACTTGTTTTTATGTCTTGTAATGTTTATGTGTGTATTTATGTCTTGCATTGCTGTTAAATGTGTATTTATGTCTTGTATTGCTGGTAATTAACCTTTTTGCACTGAGGTCTGTTTATTGCAAATATCTTTGACTTGTTTTTATGTCTTGTAATGTTTATGTGTGTATTTATGTCTTGTATTGCTGGTAAGTAACTTTCTTGCACTGAGGTCTGTTTATTGCAAATATCTTTGACTTGTTTTTATGTCTTGTAATGTTTATGTGTGTTTTTATGTCTTGTATTACTGGTAATTAACCTTTTTGCACTGAGGTCTGTTTATTGCAAATATCTTTGACTTGTTTTTATGTCTTGTAATGTTTATGTGTGTATTTATGTCTTGTATTGCTGGTAAGTAACTTTCTTGCACTGAGGTCTGTTTGTTGCAAATATCTTTGACTTGTTTTTATGTCTTGTAATGTTTATGTGTGTATTTATGTCTTGTATTAATGGTAATTAACTTTCTTGCACTGAGGTCTGTTTATTGCAAATATCTTTGACTTGTTTTTGTGTCTTATAATGTTTATGTGTGTATTTATGTCTTGTATTGCTGGTAAGTAACTTTCTTACACTGAGGTCTGTTTATTGCAAATATTTTTGACTTATTTTTATGTCTTATAATGTATTTATGTCTTGCATTGCTGTTAAATGTCTATTTATGTCTTGTATTGCTGGTAAGCAACTTTCTTACACTGAGGTCTGTTTATTGCAAATATCTTTGACCTGTTTTTATGCCTTATAATGTTTATGTGTGTATTTATGTCTTGTATTGCTGTTAAATGTGTATTTATGTCTTGTATTGCTGGTAAGTAACTTTCTTGCACTGAGGTCTGTTTATTGCAAATAATAATATCACATAAGTAATATTATGTGATATTATTGCAAATATCTTTGACTTGTTTTTATGTCTTGTAATGTTTATGTGTGTATTTATGTCTTGTATTGCTGGTAATTAACCTTTTTGCACTGAGGTCTGTTTATTGCAAATATCTTTGACTTGTTTTTATGTCTTGTAATTTTTATGTGTGTATTTATGTCTTGTATTGCTGGTAAGTAACTTTCTTGCACTGAGGTCTGTTTATTGCAAATATCTTTGACCTGTTTTTATGTCTTATAATATTTATGTGTGTATTTATGTCTTGTATTGCTGTTAAATGTGTATTTTTGTCTTGTATTGCTGGTAAATAACTTTCTTGCACTGAGGTCTGTTTGTCGCAAATATCTTTGACTTGTTTTTATGTCTTATAATGTTTATGTGTGTATTTATGTCTTGTATTAATGGTAATTAACTTTCTTGCACTGAGGTCTGTTTATTGCAAATATCTTTGACTTGTTTTTGTGTCTTATAATGTTTATGTGTGTATTTATGTCTTGTATTAATGGTAATTAACTTTCTTGCACTGAGGTCTGTTTATTGCAAATATCTTTGACTTGTTTTTGTGTCTTATAATGTTTATGTGTGTATTTATGTCTTGTATTAATGGTAATTAACTTTCTTGCACTGAGGTCTGTTTATTGCAAATATCTTTGACTTGTTTTTGTGTCTTATAATGTTTATGTGTGTATTTATGTCTTGTATTACTGGTAATTAACTTTTTTGCACTGAGGTCTGTTTATTGCAAATATCTTTGACTTATTTTTATGTCTTATAATGTTTATGTGTGTATTTATGTCTTGTATTGCTGTTAAATGTGTATTTATGTCTTGTATTGCTGTTAAATGTGTATTTTTGTCTTGTATTGCTGGTAATTAACTTTTTTGCACTGAGGTCTGTTTGTCGCAAATATCTTTGACTTGTTTTTATGTCTTATAATGTTTATGTGTGTATTTATGTCTTGTATTAATGGTAATTAACTTTCTTGCACTGAGGTCTGTTTATTGCAAATATCTTTGACTTGTTTTTGTGTCTTATAATGTTTATGTGTGTATTTATGTCTTGTATTAATGGTAATTAACTTTCTTGCACTGAGGTCTGTTTATTGCAAATATCTTTGACTTGTTTTTGTGTCTTATAATGTTTATGTGTGTATTTATGTCTTGTATTGCTGTTAAATGTGTATTTATGTCTTGTATTGCTGGTAAGTAACTTTCTTGCACTGAGGTCTGTTTGTCGCAAATATCTTTGACTTGTTTTTATGTCTTATAATGTTTATGTGTGTATTTATGTCTTGTATTGCTGTTAAATGTGTATTTATGTCTTGTATTGCTGGTAAGTAACTTTCTTGCACTGAGGTCTGTTTGTCGCAAATATCTTTGACTTGTTTTTATGTCTTATAATGTTTATGTGTGTATTTATGTCTTGTATTGCTGTTAAATGTGTATTTATGTCTTGTATTGCTGGTAAGTAACTTTCTTGCACTGAGGTCTGTTTGTCGCAAATATCTTTGACTTGTTTTTATGTCTTATAATGTTTATGTGTGTATTTATGTCTTGTATTGCTGTTAAATGTGTATTTATGTCTTGTATTGCTGGTAAGTAACTTTCTTGCACTGAGGTCTGTTTATTGCAAATAATAATATCACATAAGTAATATTATGTGATATTATTGCAAATATCTTTGACTTGTTTTTAAGTCTTGTAATGTTTATGTGTGTATTTATGTCTTGTATTACTGGTAATTAACTTTTTTGCACTGAGGTCTGTTTATTGCAAATATCTTTGACTTGTTTTTATGTCTTGTAATGTTTATGTGTGTATTTATGTCTTGTATTACTGGTAATTAACTTTTTTGCACTGAGGTCTGTTTATTGCAAATATCTTTGACTTGTTTTTATGTCTTGTAATGTTTATGTGTGTATTTATGTCTTGTATTGCTGGTAAGTAACTTTCTTGCACTGAGGTCTGTTTATTGCAAATATCTTTGACCTGTTTTTATGTCTTGTAATGTTTATGTGTGTATTTATGTCTTGTATTGCTGGTAAGTAACTTTCTTGCACTGAGGTCTGTTTGTCGCAAATATCTTTGACTTGTTTTTATGTCTTGTAATGTTTATGTGTGTATTTATGTCTTGTATTACTGGTAATTAACTTTTTTGCACTGAGGTCTGTTTGTCGCAAATATCTTTGACTTGTTTTTATGTCTTGTAATGTTTATGTGTGTATTTATGTCTTGTATTGCTGGTAATTAACTTTTTTGCACTGAGGTCTGTTTATTGCAAATATCTTTGACTTGTTTTTATGTCTAGTAATGTTTATGTGTGTATTTATGTCTTGTATTGCTGGTAAGTAACTTTCTTGCACTGAGGTCTGTTTATTGCAAATATCTTTGACCTGTTTTTATGTCTTATAATATTTATGTGTGTATTTATGTCTTGTATTGCTGTTAAATGTGTATTTTTGTCTTGTATTGCTGGTAAATGTGTATTTATGTCTTGTATTACTGGTAATTAACTTTTTTGCACTGAGGTCTGTTTATTGCAAATATCTTTGACTTGTTTTTATGTCTTATAATGTTTATGTGTGTATTTATGTCTTGTATTGCTGGTAATTAACTTTTTTGCACTGAGGTCTGTTTATTGCAAATATCTTTGACTTGTTTTTATGTCTAGTAATGTTTATGTGTGTATTTATGTCTTGTATTGCTGGTAAGTAACTTTCTTGCACTGAGGTCTGTTTATTGCAAATATCTTTGACTTGTTTTTATGTCTTATAATGTTTATGTGTGTATTTATGTCTTGTATTGCTGGTAATTAACTTTTTTGCACTGAGGTCTGTTTGTTGCAAATATCTTTGACTTATTTTTATGTCTTATAATGTTTTTATGTCTTGTATTGCTGTTAAATGTGTATTTATGTCTTGTATTGCTGGTAATTAACTTTTTTGCACTGAGGTCTGTTTGTCGCAAATATCTTTGACTTGTTTTTATGTCTTATAATGTTTATGTGTGTATTTATGTCTTGTATTAATGGTAATTAACTTTCTTGCACTGAGGTCTGTTTGTTGCAAATATCTTTGACTTATTTTTATGTCTTATAATGTTTTTATGTCTTGTATTGCTGTTAAATGTGTATTTATGTCTTGTATTGCTGGTAATTAACTTTTTTGCACTGAGGTCTGTTTGTTGCAAATATCTTTGACTTATTTTTATGTCTTATAATGTTTTTATGTCTTGTATTGCTGTTAAATGTGTATTTATGTCTTGTATTGCTGGTAATTAACTTTTTTGCACTGAGGTCTGTTTGTCGCAAATATCTTTGACTTGTTTTTATGTCTTATAATGTTTATGTGTGTATTTATGTCTTGTATTAATGGTAATTAACTTTCTTGCACTGAGGTCTGTTTATTGCAAATATCTTTGACTTGTTTTTGTGTCTTATAATGTTTATGTGTGTATTTATGTCTTGCATTGCTGTTAAATGTGTATTTATGTCTTGTATTGCTGGTAAGTAACTTTCTTACACTGAGGTCTGTTTATTGCAAATATTTTTGACTTATTTTTATGTCTTATAATGTATTTATGTCTTGCATTGCTGTTAAATGTCTATTTATGTCTTGTATTGCTGGTAAGCAACTTTCTTACACTGAGGTCTGTTTATTGCAAATATCTTTGACCTGTTTTTATGCCTTATAATGTTTATGTGTGTATTTATGTCTTGTATTGCTGTTAAATGTGTATTTATGTCTTGTATTGCTGGTAAGTAACTTTCTTGCACTGAGGTCTGTTTATTGCAAATAATAATATCACATAAGTAATATTATGTGATATTATTGCAAATATCTTTGACTTGTTTTTATGTCTTGTAATGTTTATGTGTGTATTTATGTCTTGTATTACTGGTAATTAACTTTTTTGCACTGAGGTCTGTTTATTGCAAATATCTTTGACTTGTTTTTATGTCTTGTAAGGTTTATGTGTGTATTTATGTCTTGTATTGCTGGTAAGTAACTTTCTTGCACTGAGGTCTGTTTATTGCAAATATCTTTGACCTGTTTTTATGTCTTGTAATGTTTATGTGTGTATTTATGTCTTGTATTGCTGGTAAGTAACTTTCTTGCACTGAGGTCTGTTTGTCGCAAATATCTTTGACTTGTTTTTATGTCTTGTAATGTTTATGTGTGTATTTATGTCTTGTATTACTGGTAATTAACTTTTTTGCACTGAGGTCTGTTTGTCGCAAATATCTTTGACTTGTTTTTATGTCTTGTAATGTTTATGTGTGTATTTATGTCTTGTATTGCTGGTAATTAACCTTTTTGCACTGAGGTCTGTTTATTGCAAATATCTTTGACTTGTTTTTATGTCTTGTAATTTTTATGTGTGTATTTATGTCTTGTATTGCTGGTAAGTAACTTTCTTGCACTGAGGTCTGTTTATTGCAAATATCTTTGACCTGTTTTTATGTCTTATAATATTTATGTGTGTATTTATGTCTTGTATTGCTGTTAAATGTGTATTTTTGTCTTGTATTGCTGGTAAATAACTTTCTTGCACTGAGGTCTGTTTGTCGCAAATATCTTTGACTTGTTTTTATGTCTTATAATGTTTATGTGTGTATTTATGTCTTGTATTAATGGTAATTAACTTTCTTGCACTGAGGTCTGTTTATTGCAAATATCTTTGACTTGTTTTTGTGTCTTATAATGTTTATGTGTGTATTTATGTCTTGTATTAATGGTAATTAACTTTCTTGCACTGAGGTCTGTTTATTGCAAATATCTTTGACTTGTTTTTGTGTCTTATAATGTTTATGTGTGTATTTATGTCTTGTATTAATGGTAATTAACTTTCTTGCACTGAGGTCTGTTTATTGCAAATATCTTTGACTTATTTTTATGTCTTATAATGTATTTATGTCTTGTATTGCTGTTAAATGTGTATTTTTGTCTTGTATTGCTGGTAATTAACTTTTTTGCACTGAGGTCTGTTTGTCGCAAATATCTTTGACTTGTTTTTATGTCTTATAATGTTTATGTGTGTATTTATGTCTTGTATTAATGGTAATTAACTTTCTTGCACTGAGGTCTGTTTATTGCAAATATCTTTGACTTGTTTTTGTGTCTTATAATGTTTATGTGTGTATTTATGTCTTGTATTAATGGTAATTAACTTTCTTGCACTGAGGTCTGTTTATTGCAAATATCTTTGACTTGTTTTTGTGTCTTATAATGTTTATGTGTGTATTTATGTCTTGTATTGCTGTTAAATGTGTATTTATGTCTTGTATTGCTGTTAAATGTGTATTTATGTCTTGTATTGCTGTTAAATGTGTATTTATGTCTTGTATTGCTGGTAAGTAACTTTCTTGCACTGAGGTCTGTTTGTCGCAAATATCTTTGACTTGTTTTTATGTCTTATAATGTTTATGTGTGTATTTATGTCTTGTATTAATGGTAATTAACTTTCTTGCACTGAGGTCTGTTTATTGCAAATATCTTTGACTTGTTTTTATGTCTGATAATGTTTATGTGTGTATTTATGTCTTGTATTACTGGTAATTAACTTTTTTGCACTGAGGTCTGTTTATTGCAAATATCTTTGACTTGTTTTTATGTCTTATAATGTTTATGTGTGTATTTATGTCTTGCATTGCTGTTAAATGTGTATTTTTGTCTTGTATTAATGGTAAGTAACTTTCTTGCACTGAGGTCTGTTTATTGCAAATATCTTTGACTTGTTTTTATGTCTGATAATGTTTATGTGTGTATTTATGTCTTGCATTGCTGTTAAATGTGTATTTATGTCTTGCATTGCTGTTAAATGTGTATTTATGTCTTGTATTGCTGGTAAGTAACTTTCTTGCACTGAGGTCTGTTTATTGCAAATATTTTTGACTTATTTTTATGTCTTATAATGTTTATGTGTGTATTTATGTCTTGCATTGCTGTTAAATGTGTATTTATGTCTTGTATTGCTGGTAAGCAACTTTCTTACACTGAGGTCTGTTTATTGCAAATATCTTTGACCTGTTTTTATGCCTGATAATGTTTATGTGTGTATTTATGTCTTGTATTGCTGTTAAATGTGTATTTATGTCTTGTATTGCTGTTAAATGTGTATTTTTGTCTTGTATTAATGGTAAGTAACTTTCTTGCACTGAGGTCTGTTTATTGCAAATATCTTTGACTTGTTTTTATGTCTTATAATGTTTATGTGTGTATTTATGTCTTGTATTGCTGGTAAGTAACTTTCTTGCACTGAGGTCTGTTTGTCGCAAATATCTTTGACTTGTTTTTATGTCTGATAATGTTTATGTGTGTATTTATGTCTTGTATTGCTGTTAAATGTGTATTTATGTCTTGTATTACTGGTAATTAACTTTTTTGCACTGAGGTCTGTTTATTGCAAATATCTTTGACTTGTTTTTATGTCTTGTAATGTTTATGTGTGTATTTATGTCTTGCATTGCTGTTAAATGTGTATTTATGTCTTGTATTGCTGGTAAGCAACTTTCTTACACTGAGGTCTGTTTATTGCAAATATCTTTGACTTGTTTTTATGTCTTGTAATGTTTATGTGTGTATTTATGTCTTGCATTGCTGTTAAATGTGTATTTATGTCTTGCATTGCTGTTAAATGTGTATTTATGTCTTGTATTGCTGGTAATTAACTTTTTTGCACTGAGGTCTGTTTATTGCAAATATCTTTGACTTGTTTTTATGTCTTGTAATGTTTATGTGTGTATTTATGTCTTGTATTACTGGTAATTAACTTTTTTGCACTGAGGTCTGTTTATTGCAAATATCTTTGACTTGTTTTTATGTCTTGTAATGTTTATGTGTGTATTTATGTCTTGTATTACTGGTAATTAACTTTCTTGCACTGAGGTGTGTTTGTTGCAAATATCTTTGACTTGTTTTTATGTCTTATAATGTTTATGTGTGTATTTATGTCTTGTATTGCTGTTAAATGTGTATTTATGTCTTGCATTGCTGTTAAATGTGTATTTATGTCTTGCATTGCTGTTAAATGTGTATTTATGTCTTGTATTGCTGGTAAGTAACTTTCTTGCACTGAGGTTTGTTTGTTGCAAATATCTTTGACCTGTTTTTATGTCTTGTAATGTTTATGTGTGTATTTATGTCTTGTATTGCTGGTAAGTAACTTTCTTGCACTGAGGTCTGTTTATTGCAAATATCTTTGACCTGTTTTTATGTCTTGTAATGTTTATGTGTGTATTTATGTCTTGCATTGCTGTTAAATGTGTATTTATGTCTTGTATTGCTGTTGAATGTGTATTTTTGTCTTGTATTGCTGTTAAATGTGTATTTTTGTCTTGTATTGCTGGCAAGTAACTTTCTTGCACTGAGGTCTGTTTGTCGCAAATATCTTTGATTTGTTTTTATCTCTTGTAATGTTTATGTGTGTATTTATGTCTTGTATTACTGGTAATTAACTTTTTTGCACTGAGGTCTGTTTATTGCAAATATCTTTGACTTGTTTTTATGTCTTGTAATGTTTATGTGTGTATTTATGTCTTGCATTGCTGTTAAATGTGTATTTATGTCTTGTATTGCTGTTAAATGTGTATTTATGTCTTGTATTGCTGGTAAGAAACTTTCTTGCACTGAGGTCTGTTTATTGATAATTTATGTGATATTATTGCAAATATCTTTGACTTGTTTTTATGTGTTGCAATGTTTATGTGTGTATTTATGTCTTGTATTGCTGGTAATTAACCTTTTTGCACTGAGGTCTGTTTATTGCAAATATCTTTGACCTGTTTTTATGTCTTATAATGTTTATGTGTGTATTTATGTCTTGTATTGCTGTTAAATGTGTATTTATGTCTTGTATTGCTGTTAAATGTGTATTTATGTCTTGTATTGCTGGTAAGTAACTTTCTTGCACTGAGGTCTGTTTGTCGCAAATATCTTTGACTTGTTTTTATGTCTTATAATGTTTATGTGTGTATTTATGTCTTGTATTGCTGTTAAATGTGTATTTATGTCTTGTATTGCTGGTAAGTAACTTTCTTGCACTGAGGTCTGTTTATTGCAAATATCTTTGACTTGTTTTTGTGTCTTATAATGTTTATGTGTGTATTTATGTCTTGTATTGCTGTTAAATATGTATTTATGTCTTGTATTGCTGTTAAATGTGTATTTATGTCTTGTATTGCTGGTAAGTAACTTTCTTGCACTGAGGTCTGTTTATTGCAAATATCTTTGACTTGTTTTTGTGTCTTATAATGTTTATGTGTGTATTTATGTCTTGTATTGCTGTTAAATATGTATTTATGTCTTGTATTGCTGTTAAATGTGTATTTATGTCTTGTATTGCTGTTAAATGTGTATTTATGTCTTGTATTGCTGTTAAATGTGTATTTATGTCTTGTATTGCTGTTAAATGTGTATTTATGTCTTGTATTGCTGTTAAATGTGTATTTATGTCTTGTATTGCTGTTAAATGTGTATTTATGTCTTGTATTGCTGGTAAGTAACTTTCTTGCACTGAGCTCTGTTTGTCGCAAATATCTTTGACTTGTTTTTGTGTCTTATAATGTTTATGTGTGTATTTATGTCTTGTATTGCTGTTAAATGTGTATTTATGTCTTGTATTGCTGTTAAATGTGTATTTATGTCTTGTATTGCTGGTAAGTAACTTTCTTGCACTGAGGTCTGTTTGTCGCAAATATCTTTGACTTGTTTTTGTGTCTTATAATGTTTATGTGTGTATTTATGTCTTGTATTGCTGTTAAATGTGTATTTATGTCTTGTATTGCTGTTAAATGTGTATTTATGTCTTGTATTGCTGGTAAGTAACTTTCTTGCACTGAGGTCTGTTTGTCGCAAATATCTTTGACTTGTTTTTATGTCTTATAATGTTTATGTGTGTATTTATGTCTTGTATTAATGGTAATTAACTTTCTTGCACTGAGGTCTGTTTGTCGCAAATATCTTTGACTTGTTTTTATGTCTTATAATGTTTATGTGTGTATTTATGTCTTGTATTAATGGTAATTAACTTTCTTGCACTGAGGTCTGTTTATTGCAAATATCTTTGACTTGTTTTTATGTCTGATAATGTTTATATGTGTATTTATGTCTTGTATTACTGGTAATTAACTTTCTTGCACAGAGGTCTGTTTGTCGCAAATATCTTTGACTTGTTTTTATGTCTTATAATGTTTATGTGTGTATTTATGTCTTGTATTAATGGTAATTAACTTTCTTGCACTGAGGTCTGTTTATTGCAATTATCTTTGACTTGTTTTTATGTCTTGTAATGTTTATGTGTGTATTTATGTCTTGCATTGCTGTTAAATGTGTATTTATGTCTTGCATTGCTGTTAAGTAACTTTCTTGCACTGAGGTCTGTTTATTGCAAATAATAATATCACATAAGTAATATTATGTGATATTATTGCAAATATCTTTGACTTGTTTTTATGTCTTATAATGTTTATGTGTGTATTTATGTCTTGCATTGCTGTTAAGTAACTTTCTTGCACTGAGGTCTGTTTATTGCAAATAATAATATCACATAAGTAATATTATGTGATATTATTGCAAATATCTTTGACTTGTTTTTATGTCTTGTAATGTTTATGTGTGTATTTATGTCTTGTATTGCTGTTAAATGTGTATGTATGTCTTCAATTGCTGGTAAGTAACTTTCTTGCACTGAGGTCTGTTTATTGCAAATAATAATATCACATAAGTAATATTATGTGATATTATTGCAAATATCTTTGACTTGTTTTTATGTCTTGTAATGTTTATGTGTGTATTTATGTCTTGTATTGCTGTTAAATGTGTATGTATGTCTTCAATTGCTGGTAAGTAACTTTCTTGCACTGAGGTCTGTTTATTGCAAATATCTTTGACTTGTTTTTATGTCTTGTAATGTTTATGTGTGTATTTATGTCTTGTATTACTGGTAATTAACTTTTTTGCACTGAGCTCTGTTTATTGCAAATATCTTTGACTTGTTTTTATGTCTTGTAATGTTTATGTGTGTATTTATGTCTTGCATTGCTGTTAAATGTGTATTTATGTCTTGTATTACTGGTAATTAACTTTTTTGCACTGAGGTCTGTTTATTGCAAATATCTTTGACCTGTTTTTATGTCTTATAATGTTTATGTGTGTATTTATGTCTTGCATTGCTGTTAAATGTGTATTTATGTCTTGCATTGCTGTTAAATGTGTATTTATGTCTTGTATTGCTGGTAATTAACTTTCTTGCACTGAGGTCTGTTTATTGCAAATATCTTTGACCTGTTTTTATGTCTTATAATGTTTATGTGTGTATTTATGTCTTGCATTGCTGTTAAATGTGTATTTATGTCTTGTATTGCTGGTAATTAACTTTCTTGCACTGAGGTCTGTTTATTGCAAATAATAATATCACATAAGTAATATTATGTGATATTATTGCAAATATCTTTGACTTGTTTTTATGTCTTGTAATGTTTATGTGTGTATTTATGTCTTGTATTGCTGTTGAATGTGTATGTATGTCTTCAATTGCTGGTAAGTAACTTTCTTGCACTGAGGTCTGTTTATTGCAAATATCTTTGACCTGTTTTTATGTCTTGTATTGCTGTTAAATGTGTATTTATGTCTTGTATTGCTGGTAAGTAACTTTCTTGCACTGAGGTCTGTTTATTGCAAATATCTTTGACTTGTTTTTATGTCTTATAATGTTTATGTGTGTATTTATGTCTTGTATTGCTGTTAAATGTGTATTTATGTCTTGTATTGCTGGTAAGTAACTTTCTTGCACTGAGGTCTGTTTATTGCAAATATCTTTGACTTGTTTTTATGTCTTATAATGTTTATGTGTGTATTTATGTCTTGTATTGCTGTTAAATGTGTATTTATGTCTTGTATTGCTGTTAAATGTGTATTTATGTCTTGTATTGCTGGTAAGTAACTTTCTTGCACTGAGGTCTGTTTATTGCAAATATCTTTGACTTGTTTTTATGTCTTATAATGTTTATGTGTGTATTTATGTCTTGTATTGCTGTTAAATGTGTATTTATGTCTTGTATTGCTGTTAAATGTGTATTTATGTCTTGTATTGCTGGTAAGTAACTTTCTTGCACTGAGGTCTGTTTATTGCAAATATCTTTGACTTGTTTTTATGTCTTATAATGTTTATGTGTGTATTTATGTCTTGTATTAATGGTAATTAACTTTCTTGCACTGAGGTCTGTTTATTGCAAATATCTTTGACTTGTTTTTATGTCTGATAATGTTTATATGTGTATTTATGTCTTGTATTACTGGTAATTAACTTTTTTGCACTGAGGTCTGTTTATTGCAAATATCTTTGACTTGTTTTTATGTCTTGTAATGTTTATGTGTGTATTTATGTCTTGCATTGCTGTTAAATGTGTATTTATGTCTTGTATTGCTGGTAATTAACTTTCTTGCACTGAGGTCTGTTTATTGCAAATATCTTTGACCTGTTTTTATGTCTTATAATGTTTATGTGTGTATTTATGTCTTGCATTGCTGTTAAATGTGTATTTATGTCTTGTATTGCTGGTAAGCAACTTTCTTGCACTGAGGTCTGTTTATTGCAAATATCTTTGACCTGTTTTTATGCCTTATAATGTTTATGTGTGTATTTATGTCTTGCATTGCTGTTAAATGTGTATTTATGTCTTGTATTACTGGTAAGCAACTTTCTTGCACTGAGGTCTGTTTATTGCAAATATCTTTGACCTGTTTTTATGCCTTATAATGTATTTATGTCTTGTATTGCTGTTAAATGTGTATTTATGTCTTGTATTGCTGGTAAGTAACTTTCTTGCACTGAGGTCTGTTTATTGCAAATAATAATATCACATAAGTAATATTATGTGATATTATTGCAAATATCTTTGACTTGTTTTTATGTCTTGTAATGTTTATGTGTGTATTTATGTCTTGTATTGCTGTTAAATGTGTATGTATGTCTTCAATTGCTGGTAAGTAACTTTCTTGCACTGAGGTCTGTTTATTGCAAATATCTTTGACTTGTTTTTATGTCTGATAATGTTTATGTGTGTATTTATGTCTTGTATTGCTGTTAAATGTGTATTTATGTCTTGTATTACTGGTAATTAACTTTTTTGCACTGAGCTCTGTTTATCGCAAATATCTTTGACTTGTTTTTATGTCTGATAATGTTTATGTGTGTATTTATGTCTTGTATTGCTGTTAAATGTGTATTTATGTCTTGTATTACTGGTAATTAACTTTTTTGCACTGAGCTCTGTTTATTGCAAATATCTTTGACTTGTTTTTATGTCTGATAATGTTTATGTGTGTATTTATGTCTTGCATTGCTGTTAAATGTGTATTTATGTCTTGTATTGCTGGTAAGTAACTGTCTTGCACTGAGGTCTGTTTATTGCAAATATCTTTGACCTGTTTTTATGCCTTATAATGTTTATGTGTGTATTTATGTCTTGTATTGCTGGTAATTAACTTTCTTGCACTGAGGTCTGTTTGTTGCAAATAATAATATCACATAAGTAATATTATGTGATATTATTGCAAATATCTTTGACCTGTTTTTATGTCTTGTAATGTTTATGTGTGTATTTATGTCTTGTATTGCTGGTAAGTAACTTTCTTGCACTGAGGTCTGTTTATTGCAAATATCTTTGACCTGTTTTTATGTCTTATAATGTTTATGTGTGTATTTATGTCTTGTATTGCTGTTGAATGTGTATGTATGTCTTCAATTGCTGGTAAGCAACTTTCTTACACCGAGGCCTGTTTATTGCAAATATCTTTGACCTGTTTTTATGTCTTGTAATGTTTATGTGTGTATTTATGTCTTGTATTGCTGTTAAATGTGTATTTATGTCTTGTATTGCTGTTAAATGTGTATTTATGTCTTGTATTGCTGGTAAATAACTTTCTTGCACTGAGGTCTGTTTATTGCAAATATCTTTGACCTGTTTTTATGTCTTGTAATGTTTATGTGTGTATTTATGTCTTGCATTGCTGTTAAATGTGTATTTATGTCTTGTATTGCTGGTAAGTAACTTTCTTGCACTGAGGTCTGTTTATTGCAAATATCTTTGACTTGTTTTTATGTCTTATAATGTTTATGTGTGTATTTATGTCTTGTATTGCTGGTAATTAACTTTTTTGCACTGAGGTCTGTTTATTGCAAATATCTTTGACTTATTTTTATGTCTTATAATGTATTTATGTCTTGTATTGCTGTTGAATGTGTATTTATGTCTTGTATTACTGGTAATTAACTTTTTTGCACTGAGGTCTGTTTGTCGCAAATATCTTTGACTTGTTTTTATGTCTGATAATGTTTATGTGTGTATTTATGTCTTGTATTGCTGTTGAATGTGTATGTATGTCTTCAATTGCTGGTAAGCAACTTTCTTGCACTGAGGTCTGTTTGTTGCAAATATCTTTGACCTGTTTTTAAGTCTTATAATGTTTATGTGTGTATTTATGTCTTGCATTGCTGTTAAATGTGTATTTATGTCTTGTATTGCTGGTAAGTAACTTTCTTGCACTGAGGTCTGTTTATTGCAAATATCTTTGACTTGTTTTTATGTCTTGTAATGTTTATGTGTGTATTTATGTCTTGCATTGCTGTTAAATGTGTATTTATGTCTTGTATTGCTGGTAAGTAACTTTCTTGCACTGAGGTCTGTTTATTGCAAATATCTTTGACTTGTTTTTATGTCTTATAATGTTTATGTGTGTATTTATGTCTTGTATTGCTCTTAAGTAACTTTCTTGCACTGAGGTCTGTTTATTGCAAATATCTTTGACTTGTTTTTATGTCTTATAATGTATTTATGTCTTGTATTGCTGTTAAATGTGTATTTTTGTCTTGTATTGCTGGTAAGTAACTTTCTTGCACTGAGGTCTGTTTATTGCAAATATCTTTGACCTGTTTTTATGTCTTATAAGGTTTATGTGTGTATTTATGTCTTGTATTGCTGGTAAGTAACTTTCTTGCACTGAGGTCTGTTTATTGCAAATATCTTTGACCTGTTTTTATGTCTTATAATATTTATGTGTGTATTTATGTATTGTATTGCTGGTAATTAACCTTTTTGCACTGAGGTCTGTTTATTGCAAATATCTTTGACCTGTTTTTATGTCTTATAATGTATTTATGTCTTGTATTGCTGTTGAATGTGTATTTTTGTCTTGTATTGCTGGTAAATAACTTTCTTGCACTGAGGTCTGTTTATTGCAAATATCTTTGACTTGTTTTTATGTCTTGTAATGTTTATGTGTGTATTTATGTCTTGTATTGCTGGTAATTAACCTTTTTGCACTGAGGTCTGTTTATTGCAAATATCTTTGACCTGTTTTTATGTCTTATAATGTATTTATGTCTTGTATTGCTGTTGAATGTGTATTTTTGTCTTGTATTGCTGGTAAGTAACTTTCTTGCACTGAGGTCTGTTTATTGCAAATATCTTTGACCTGTTTTTATGTCTTATAAGGTTTATGTGTGTATTTATGTCTTGTATTGCTGGTAAGTAACTTTCTTGCACTGAGGTCTGTTTATTGCAAATATCTTTGACCTGTTTTTATGTCTTGTAATGTTTATGTGTGTATTTATGTCTTGCATTGCTGTTAAATGTGTATTTATGTCTTGTATTGCTGTTGAATGTGTATGTATGTCTTCAATTGCTGGTAAGTAACTTTCTTGCACTGAGGTCTGGTTATTGCAAATATCTTTGACTTGATTTTATGTCTTATAAGGTTTATGTGTGTATTTATGTCTTGTATTGCTGGTAAGTAACTTTCTTGCACTGAGGTCTGTTTATTGCAAATATCTTTGACCTGTTTTTATGTCTTGTAATGTTTATGTGTGTATTTATGTCTTGTATTGCTGGTAAGTAACTTTCTTGCACTGAGGTCTGTTTATTGCAAATATCTTTGACTTGTTTTTATGTCTGATAATGTTTATGTGTGTATTTATGTCTTGTATTGCTGGTAAGTAACTTTCTTGCACTGAGGTCTGTTTATTGCAAATATCTTTGACTTGTTTTTATGTCTGATAATGTTTATGTGTGTATTTATGTCTTGTATTGCTGGTAAGTAACTTTCTTGCACTGAGGTCTGTTTATTGCAAATATCTTTGACTTGTTTTTATGTCTTGTAATGTTTATGTGTGTATTTATGTCTTGCATTGCTGTTAAATGTGTATTTATGTCTTGTATTGCTGGTAATTAACTTTCTTGCACTGAGGTCTGTTTATTGCAAATAATAATATCACATAAGTAATATTATGTGATATTATTGCAAATATCTTTGACTTGTTTTTATGTCTTGTAATGTTTATGTGTGTATTTATGTCTTGCATTGCTGTTAAATGTGTATTTATGTCTTGTATTGCTGGTAAGCAACTTTCTTGCACTGAGGTCTGTTTATTGCAAATATCTTTGACCTGTTTTTATGCCTTATAATGTTTATGTGTGTATTTATGTCTTGTATTGCTGTTAAATGTGTATTTATGTCTTGTATTGCTGGTAAGTAACTTTCTTGCACTGAGGTCTGTTTATTGCAAATATCTTTGACCTGTTTTTATGTCTTGTAATGTTTATGTGTGTATTTATGTCTTGTATTGCTGGTAAGTAACTTTCTTGCACTGAGGTCTGTTTATTGCAAATATCTTTGACTTGTTTTTATGTCTTGTAATGTTTATGTGTGTATTTATGTCTTGCATTGCTGTTAAATGTGTATTTATGTCTTGTATTGCTGGTAAGCAACTTTCTTGCACTGAGGTCTGTTTATTGCAAATATCTTTGACCTGTTTTTATGCCTTATAATGTTTATGTGTGTATTTATGTCTTGTATTGCTGTTAAATGTGTATTTATGTCTTGTATTGCTGGTAAGTAACTTTCTTGCACTGAGGTCTGTTTATTGCAAATATCTTTGACCTGTTTTTATGTCTGATAATGTTTATGTGTGTATTTATGTCTTGTATTACTGGTAATTAACTTTTTTGCACTGAGCTCTGTTTATTGCAAATATCTTTGACTTGTTTTTATGTCTTGTAATGTTTATGTGTGTATTTATGTCTTGTATTGCTGGTAATTAACTTTCTTGCACTGAGGTCTGTTTATTGCAAATATCTTTGACCTGTTTTTATGTCTTATAATGTTTATGTGTGTATTTATGTCTTGCATTGCTGTTAAATGTGTATTTATGTCTTGTATTGCTGGTAAGTAACTTTCTTGCACTGAGGTCTGTTTATTGCAAATAATAATATCACATAAGTAATATTATGTGATATTATTGCAAATATCTTTGACTTGTTTTTATGTCTTATAATGTTTATGTGTGTATTTATGTCTTGCATTGCTGGTAAGCAACTTTCTTGCACTGAGGTCTGTTTGTTGCAAATATCTTTGACTTGTTTTTATGTCTTGTAATGTTTATGTGTGTATTTATGTCTTCAATTGCTGGTAAGTAACTTTCTTGCACTGAGGTCTGTTTATTGCAAATATCTTTGACCTGTTTTTATGCCTTATAATGTTTATGTGTGTATTTATGTCTTGTATTGCTGGTAATTAACTTTCTTGCACTGAGGTCTGTTTGTTGCAAATATCTTTGACTTGTTTTTATGTCTTGTAATGTTTATGTGTGTATGTATGTCTTCAATTGCTGGTAAGTAACTTTCTTGCACTGAGGTCTGTTTATTGCAAATATCTTTGACCTGTTTTTATGCCTTATAATGTTTATGTGTGTATTTATGTCTTGTATTGCTGGTAATTAACTTTCTTGCACTGAGGTCTGTTTATTGCAAATATCTTTGACTTGTTTTTATGTCTTATAATGTTTATGTGTGTATTTATGTCTTGCATTGCTGTTAAATGTGTATTTATGTCTTGTATTGCTGGTAAGCAACTTTCTTGCACTGAGGTCTGTTTGTTGCAAATATCTTTGACTTGTTTTTATGTCTTGTAATGTTTATGTGTGTATTTATGTCTTGCATTGCTGTTAAATGTGTATTTATGTCTTGTATTGCTGGTAAGCAACTTTCTTGCACTGAGGTCTGTTTGTTGCAAATATCTTTGACTTGTTTTTATGTCTTATAAGGTTTATGTGTGTATTTATGTCTTGTATTGCTGGTAAGTAACTTTCTTGCACTGAGGTCTGTTTATTGCAAATATCTTTGACCTGTTTTTATGTCTTATAATGTATTTATGTCTTGTATTGCTGTTAAATGTGTATTTATGTCTTGTATTGCTGTTAAATGTGTATTTATGTCTTGTATTGCTGGTAAATAACTTTCTTGCACTGAGGCCTGTTTATTGCAAATATCTTTGACCTGTTTTTATGTCTTATAATGTATTTATGTCTTGTATTGCTGTTAAATGTGTATTTATGTCTTGTATTGCTGTTAAATGTGTATTTATGTCTGGTATTGCTGGTAAGTAACTTTCTTGCACTGAGGTCTGTTTATTGCAAATATCTTTGACTTGATTTTATGTCTTATAAGGTTTATGTGTGTATTTATGTCTTGTATTGCTGGTAAGTAACTTTCTTGCACTGAGGTCTGTTTATTGCAAATATCTTTGACTTGATTTTATGTCTTATAAGGTTTATGTGTGTATTTATGTCTTGTATTGCTGGTAAGTAACTTTCTTGCACTGAGGTCTGTTTATTGCAAATATCTTTGACCTGTTTTTATGTCTTGTAATGTTTATGTGTGTATTTATGTCTTGTATTGCTGGTAAGTAACTTTCTTGCACTGAGGTCTGTTTATTGCAAATATCTTTGACCTGTTTTTATGTCTTATAATGTATTTATGTCTTGTATTGCTGTTAAATGTGTATTTATGTCTTGCATTGCTGTTAAATGTGTATTTATGTCTTGTATTGCTGGTAAGTAACTTTCTTGCACTGAGGTCTGTTTATTGCAAATATCTTTGACTTGTTTTTATGTCTGATAATGTTTATGTGTGTATTTATGTCTTGTATTACTGGTAATTAACTTTTTTGCACTGAGGTCTGTTTATTGCAAATATCTTTGACTTGTTTTTATGTCTTGTAATGTTTATGTGTGTATTTATGTCTTGCATTGCTGTTAAATGTGTATTTATGTCTTGTATTGCTGGTAATTAACTTTCTTGCACTGAGGTCTGTTTATTGCAAATAATAATATCACATAAGTAATATTATGTGATATTATTGCAAATATCTTTGACTTGTTTTTATGTCTTGTAATGTTTATGTGTGTATTTATGTCTTGCATTGCTGTTAAATGTGTATTTATGTCTTGTATTGCTGGTAAGCAACTTTCTTGCACTGAGGTCTGTTTATTGCAAATATCTTTGACCTGTTTTTATGCCTTATAATGTTTATGTGTGTATTTATGTCTTGTATTGCTGTTAAATGTGTATTTATGTCTTGTATTGCTGGTAAGTAACTTTCTTGCACTGAGGTCTGTTTATTGCAAATATCTTTGACCTGTTTTTATGTCTTGTAATGTTTATGTGTGTATTTATGTCTTGTATTGCTGGTAAGTAACTTTCTTGCACTGAGGTCTGTTTATTGCAAATATCTTTGACTTGTTTTTATGTCTTGTAATGTTTATGTGTGTATTTATGTCTTGCATTGCTGTTAAATGTGTATTTATGTCTTGTATTGCTGGTAAGCAACTTTCTTGCACTGAGGTCTGTTTATTGCAAATATCTTTGACCTGTTTTTATGCCTTATAATGTTTATGTGTGTATTTATGTCTTGTATTGCTGTTAAATGTGTATTTATGTCTTGTATTGCTGGTAAGTAACTTTCTTGCACTGAGGTCTGTTTATTGCAAATATCTTTGACCTGTTTTTATGTCTGATAATGTTTATGTGTGTATTTATGTCTTGTATTACTGGTAATTAACTTTTTTGCACTGAGCTCTGTTTATTGCAAATATCTTTGACTTGTTTTTATGTCTTGTAATGTTTATGTGTGTATTTATGTCTTGTATTGCTGGTAATTAACTTTCTTGCACTGAGGTCTGTTTATTGCAAATATCTTTGACCTGTTTTTATGTCTTATAATGTTTATGTGTGTATTTATGTCTTGCATTGCTGTTAAATGTGTATTTATGTCTTGTATTGCTGGTAAGTAACTTTCTTGCACTGAGGTCTGTTTATTGCAAATAATAATATCACATAAGTAATATTATGTGATATTATTGCAAATATCTTTGACTTGTTTTTATGTCTTATAATGTTTATGTGTGTATTTATGTCTTGCATTGCTGGTAAGCAACTTTCTTGCACTGAGGTCTGTTTGTTGCAAATATCTTTGACTTGTTTTTATGTCTTGTAATGTTTATGTGTGTATTTATGTCTTCAATTGCTGGTAAGTAACTTTCTTGCACTGAGGTCTGTTTATTGCAAATATCTTTGACCTGTTTTTATGCCTTATAATGTTTATGTGTGTATTTATGTCTTGTATTGCTGGTAATTAACTTTCTTGCACTGAGGTCTGTTTGTTGCAAATATCTTTGACTTGTTTTTATGTCTTGTAATGTTTATGTGTGTATGTATGTCTTCAATTGCTGGTAAGTAACTTTCTTGCACTGAGGTCTGTTTATTGCAAATATCTTTGACTTGTTTTTATGTCTTATAATGTTTATGTGTGTATTTATGTCTTGCATTGCTGTTAAATGTGTATTTATGTCTTGTATTGCTGGTAAGCAACTTTCTTGCACTGAGGTCTGTTTGTTGCAAATATCTTTGACTTGTTTTTATGTCTTATAATGTTTATGTGTGTATTTATGTCTTGCATTGCTGTTAAATGTGTATTTATGTCTTGTATTGCTGGTAAGCAACTTTCTTGCACTGAGGTCTGTTTGTTGCAAATATCTTTGACTTGTTTTTATGTCTTGTAATGTTTATGTGTGTATTTATGTCTTCAATTGCTGGTAAGTAACTTTCTTGCACTGAGGTCTGTTTATTGCAAATATCTTTGACTTGATTTTATGTCTTATAAGGTTTATGTGTGTATTTATGTCTTGTATTGCTGGTAAGTAACTTTCTTGCACTGAGGTCTGTTTATTGCAAATATCTTTGACCTGTTTTTATGTCTTGTAATGTTTATGTGTGTATTTATGTCTTGTATTGCTGGTAAGTAACTTTCTTGCACTGAGGTCTGTTTATTGCAAATATCTTTGACCTGTTTTTATGTCTTATAATGTATTTATGTCTTGTATTGCTGTTAAATGTGTATTTATGTCTTGTATTGCTGTTAAATGTGTATTTATGTCTTGTATTGCTGGTAAATAACTTTCTTGCACTGAGGCCTGTTTATTGCAAATATCTTTGACCTGTTTTTATGTCTTATAATGTATTTATGTCTTGTATTGCTGTTAAATGTGTATTTATGTCTTGTATTGCTGTTAAATGTGTATTTATGTCTGGTATTGCTGGTAAGTAACTTTCTTGCACTGAGGTCTGTTTATTGCAAATATCTTTGACTTGATTTTATGTCTTATAAGGTTTATGTGTGTATTTATGTCTTGTATTGCTGGTAAGTAACTTTCTTGCACTGAGGTCTGTTTATTGCAAATATCTTTGACTTGATTTTATGTCTTATAAGGTTTATGTGTGTATTTATGTCTTGTATTGCTGGTAAGTAACTTTCTTGCACTGAGGTCTGTTTATTGCAAATATCTTTGACCTGTTTTTATGTCTTGTAATGTTTATGTGTGTATTTATGTCTTGTATTGCTGGTAAGTAACTTTCTTGCACTGAGGTCTGTTTATTGCAAATATCTTTGACCTGTTTTTATGTCTTATAATGTATTTATGTCTTGTATTGCTGTTAAATGTCTATTTATGTCTTGCATTGCTGTTAAATGTGTATTTATGTCTTGTATTGCTGGTAAGTAACTTTCTTGCACTGAGGTCTGTTTATTGCAAATATCTTTGACTTGTTTTTATGTCTTATAATGTTTATGTGTGTATTTATGTCTTGTATTACTGGTAATTAACTTTCTTGCACTGAGGTCTGTTTGTTGCAAATATCTTTGACTTGTTTTTATGTCTTGTAATGTTTATGTGTGTATTTATGTCTTGTATTGCTGTTAAATGTGTATTTATGTCTTTTATTGCGGTTAAATTTGTATTTTTGTCTTGTATTACTGGTAATTAACTTTTTTGCACTGAGGTCTGTTTGTTGCAAATATCTTTGACTTGTTTTTATGTCTTGTAATTTTTATGTGTGTATTTATGTCTTGCATTGCTGTTAAATGTGTATTTATGTCTTGTATTACTGGTAATTAACTTTCTTGCACTGAGGTCTGTTTATTGCAAATATCTTTGACCTGTTTTTATGTCTTATAATGTTTATGTGTGTATTTATGTCTTGTATTGCTGTTAAATGTGTATTTATGTCTTGTATTGCTGTTAAATGTGTATTTATGTCTTGTATTGCTGGTAATTAACTTTCTTGCACTGAGGTCTGTTTATTGCAAATATTTTTGACTTATTTTTATGTCTTATAATGTATTTATGTCTTGTATTGCTGTTGAATGTGTATGTATGTCTTCAATTGCTGGTAAGCAACTTTCTTGCACTGAGGTCTGTTTATTGCAAATATCTTTGACCTGTTTTTAAGTCTTATAATGTTTATGTGTGTATTTATGTCTTGTATTGCTGGTAATTAACCTTTTTGCACTGAGGTCTGTTTATTGCAAATATCTTTGACCTGTTATTATGTCTTATAATGTTTATGTGTGTATTTATGTCTTGTATTGCTGGTAAGTAACTTTCTTGCACTGAGGTCTGTTTATTGCAAATATCTTTGACTTGTTTTTATGTCTTATAAGGTTTATGTGTGTATTTATGTCTTGTATTGCTGTTGAATGTGTATGTATGTCTTGTATTGCTGGTAATTAACTTTCTTGCACTGAGGTCTGTTTATTGCAAATATCTTTGACTTGTTTTTATGTCTTATAAGGTTTATGTGTGTATTTATGTCTTGTATTGCTGTTAAATGTGTATTTATGTCTTGTATTGCTGGTAATTAACTTTCTTGCACTGAGGTCTGTTTATTGCAAATATCTTTGACTTGTTTTTATGTCTTATAATGTTTATGTGTGTATTTATGTCTTGTATTGCTGGTAATTAACCTTTTTGCACTGAGGTCTGTTTATTGCAAATATCTTTGACCTGTTATTATGTCTTATAATGTTTATGTGTGTATTTATGTCTTGTATTGCTGGTAAGTAACTTTCTTGCACTGAGGTCTGTTTATTGCAAATATCTTTGACTTGTTTTTATGTCTTATAAGGTTTATGTGTGTATTTATGTCTTGTATTGCTGTTGAATGTGTATGTATGTCTTCAATTGCTGGTAAGTAACTTTCTTGCACTGAGGTCTGTTTATTGCAAATATCTTTGACTTATTTTTATGTCTTATAATGTATTTATGTCTTGCATTGCTGTTAAATGTGTATTTATGTCTTGCATTGCTGTTAAATGTGTATTTATGTCTTGTATTGCTGGTAAGTAACTTTCTTGCACTGAGGTCTGTTTATTGCAAATATCTTTGACTTGTTTTTATGTCTTATAATGTTTATGTGTGTATTTATGTCTTGTATTACTGTTAAATGTGTATTTATGTCTTGCATTGCTGTTAAATGTGTATTTATGTCTTGTATTACTGGTAATTAACTTTTTTGCACTGAGGTCTGTTTATTGCAAATATCTTTGACTTGTTTTTATGTCTTGTAATTTTTATGTGTGTATTTATGTCTTGCATTGCTGTTAAATGTGTATTTATGTCTTGTATTGCTGGTAAGTAACTTTCTTGCACTGAGGTCTGTTTGTCGCAAATATCTTTGACTTGTTTTTATGTCTTGTAATGTTTATGTGTGTATTTATGTCTTGTATTGCTGTTAAATGTGTATTTATGTCTTTTATTGCGGTTAAATTTGTATTTTTGTCTTGTATTACTGGTAATTAACTTTTTTGCACTGAGGTCTGTTTATTGCAAATATCTTTGACTTGTTTTTATGTCTTGTAATTTTTATGTGTGTATTTATGTCTTGCATTGCTGTTAAATGTGTATTTATGTCTTGTATTGCTGGTAAGTAACTTTCTTGCACTGAGGTCTGTTTGTCGCAAATATCTTTGACTTGTTTTTATGTCTTATAATGTTTATGTGTGTATTTATGTCTTGTATTACTGTTAAATGTGTATTTATGTCTTGCATTGCTGTTAAATGTGTATTTATGTCTTGTATTGCGGTTAAATTTGTATTTATGTCTTGTATTGCTGTTAAATGTGTATTTATGTCTTGTATTGCTGTTAAATGTGTATTTATGTCTTGTATTGCTGGTAATTAACTTTCTTGCACTGAGGTCTGTTTATTGCAAATATTTTTGACTTATTTTTATGTCTTATAATGTTTATGTGTGTATTTATGTCTTGTATTGCTGGTAAGTAACTTTCTTGCACTGAGGTCTGTTTATTGCAAATATCTTTGACCTTTTATTATGTCTTATAATGTTTATGTGTGTATTTATGTCTTGCATTGCTGTTAAATGTGTATTTATGTCTTGTATTGCTGGTAATTAACTTTCTTGCACTGAGGTCTGTTTATTGCAAATATCTTTGACTTGTTTTTATGTCTTATAATGTTTATGTGTGTATTTATGTCTTGTATTACTGTTAAATGTGTATTTATGTCTTGCATTGCTGTTAAATGTGTATTTATGTCTTGTATTGCGGTTAAATTTGTATTTATGTCTTGTATTACTGGTAATTAACTTTTTTGCACTGAGGTCTGTTTATTGCAAATATCTTTGACTTGTTTTTATGTCTTGTAATTTTTATGTGTGTATTTATGTCTTGTATTGCTGTTAAATGTGTATTTATGTCTTGTATTGCTGGTAAGTAACTTTCTTGCACTGAGGTCTGTTTATTGCAAATATCTTTGACTTGTTTTTATGTCTTGTAATTTTTATGTGTGTATTTATGTCTTGCATTGCTGTTAAATGTGTATTTATGTCTTGTATTGCTGGTAAGTAACTTTCTTGCACTGAGGTCTGTTTGTCGCAAATATCTTTGACTTGTTTTTATGTCTTGTAATGTTTATGTGTGTATTTATGTCTTGTATTGCTGTTAAATGTGTATTTATGTCTTTTATTGCGGTTAAATTTGTATTTTTGTCTTGTATTACTGGTAATTAACTTTTTTGCACTGAGGTCTGTTTATTGCAAATATCTTTGACTTGTTTTTATGTCTTATAATGTTTATGTGTGTATTTATGTCTTGTATTGCTGTTAAATGTGTATTTATGTCTTTTATTGCGGTTAAATTTGTATTTTTGTCTTGTATTACTGGTAATTAACTTTTTTGCACTGAGGTCTGTTTATTGCAAATATCTTTGACTTGTTTTTATGTCTTGTAATTTTTATGTGTGTATTTATGTCTTGCATTGCTGTTAAATGTGTATTTATGTCTTGTATTGCTGGTAAGTAACTTTCTTGCACTGAGGTCTGTTTGTCGCAAATATCTTTGACTTGTTTTTATGTCTTGTAATGTTTATGTGTGTATTTATGTCTTGTATTACTGTTAAATGTGTATTTATGTCTTGTATTGCTGTTAAATGTGTATTTATGTCTTTTATTGCGGTTAAATTTGTATTTTTGTCTTGTATTACTGGTAATTAACTTTTTTGCACTGAGGTCTGTTTATTGCAAATATCTTTGACTTGTTTTTATGTCTTGTAATTTTTATGTGTGTATTTATGTCTTGCATTGCTGTTAAATGTGTATTTATGTCTTGTATTGCTGGTAAGTAACTTTCTTGCACTGAGGTCTGTTTGTCGCAAATATCTTTGACTTGTTTTTATGTCTTATAATGTTTATGTGTGTATTTATGTCTTGTATTACTGTTAAATGTGTATTTATGTCTTGCATTGCTGTTAAATGTGTATTTATGTCTTGTATTGCGGTTAAATGTGTATTTATGTCTTGTATTGCGGTTAAATTTGTATTTTTGTCTTGTATTACTGGTAATTAACTTTCTTGCACTGAGGTCTGTTTGTTGCAAATATCTTTAACTTGTTTTTATGTCTTGTAATGTTTATGTGTGTATTTTTGTCTTGTATTGCTGTTAAATGTGTATTTATGTCTTGTATTACTGGTAATTAACTTTTTTGCACTGAGGTCTGTTTATTGCAAATATCTTTAACTTGTTTTTATGTCTTGTAATGTTTATGTGTGTATTTATGTCTTGCATTGCTGTTAAATGTGTATTTATGTCTTGCATTGCTGTTAAATGTGTATTTATGTCTTGTATTGCTGGTAAGCAACTTTCTTGCACTGAGGTCTGTTTATTGCAAATAATAATATCACATAAGTAATATTATGTGATATTATTGCAAATATCTTTGACTTGTTTTTATGTCTTGCAATGTTTATGTGTGTATTTTTGTCTTGTATTGCTGGTAAATAACTTTCTTGCACTGAGGTCTGTTTATTGCAAATAATAATATCACATAAGTAATATTATGTGATATTATTGCAAATATCTTTGACTTGTTTTTATGTCTTGCAATGTTTATGTGTGTATTTTTGTCTTGTATTGCTGGTAAATAACTTTCTTGCACTGAGGTCTGTTTATTGCAAATAATAATATCACATAAGTAATATTATGTGATATTATTGCAAATATCTTTGACTTGTTTTTATGTCTTGCAATGTTTATGTGTGTATTTTTGTCTTGTATTGCTGGTAAATAACTTTCTTGCACTGAGGTCTGTTTATTGCAAATATCTTTGACTTGTTTTTATGTCTTGCAATGTTTATGTGTGTATTTATGTCTTGTATTGCTGGTAAGTAACTTTCTTGCACTGAGGTCTGTTTATTGCAAATATCTTTGACTTGTTTTTATGTCTTATAATGTATTTATGTCTTGTATTGCTGTTAACTGTGTATTTTTGTCTTGTATTGCTGTTAAATGTGTATTTTTGTCTTGTATTGCTGGTAAGTAACTTTCTTGCACTGAGGTCTGTTTGTTGCAAATATCTTTGACTTATTTTTATGTCTTATAATGTATTTATGTCTTGTATTGCTGTTAACTGTGTATTTTTGTCTTGTATTGCTGTTAAATGTGTATTTTTGTCTTGTATTGCTGATAAGTAACTTTCTTGCACTGAGGTCTGTTTATTGCAAATATCTTTGACCTGTTTTTATGTCTTATAATGTTTATGTGTGTATTTATGTCTTGTATTGCTGGTAAGTAACTTTATTGCACTGAGGTCTGTTTATTGCAAATATCTTTGACTTGTTTTTATGTCTTGTAATGTTTATGTGTGTATTTATGTCTTGTATTGCTGGTAAGTAACTTTCTTGCACTGAGGTCTGTTTGTCGCAAATATCTTTGACTTGTTTTTATGTCTTGTAATGTTTATGTGTGTATTTTTGTCTTGTATTGCTGGTAAATAACTTTCTTGCACTGAGGTCTGTTTATTGCAAATATCTTTGACCTGTTTTTATGTCTTATAATGTATTTATGTCTTGTATTGCTGTTAAATGTGTATTTATGTCTTGTATTGCTGTTAAATGTGTATTTATGTCTTGTATTGCTGTTAAATGTGTATTTATGTCTTGTATTGCTGTTAAATGTGTATTTATGTCTTGTATTGCTGTTAAATGTGTATTTATGTCTTGTATGGCTGGTAAGTAACTTTCTTGCACTGAGGTCTGTTTATTGCAAATATCTTTGACCTGTTTTTATGTCTTATAATGTATTTATGTCTTGTATTGCTGTTAAATGTGTATTTATGTCTTGTATTGCTGGTAAATAACTTTCTTGCACTGAGGTCTGTTTATTGCAAATATCTTTGACTTGTTTTTATGTCTTATAATGTATTTATGTCTTGTATTGCTGTTGAATGTGTATGTATGTCTTCAATTGCTGGTAAGCAACTTTCTTGCACTGAGGTCTGTTTGTTGCAAATATCTTTGACTTGTTTTTATGTCTTATAATGTTTATGTGTGTATTTATGTCTTCAATTGCTGGTAAGTAACTTTCTTGCACTGAGGTCTGTTTATTGCAAATATCTTTGACTTGTTTTTATGTCTTATAATGTATTTATGTCTTGTATTGCTGTTGAATGTGTATGTATGTCTTCAATTGCTGGTAAGCAACTTTCTTGCACTCAGGTCTGTTTGTTGCAAATATCTTTGACCTGATTTTAAGTCTTATAATGTTTATGTGTGTATTTATGTCTTGCATTGCTGTTAAATGTGTATTTATGTCTTGTATTGCTGGTAATTAACTTTCTTGCACTGAGGTCTGTTTATTGCAAATATCTTTGACTTGTTTTTATGTCTTGTAATGTTTATGTGTGTATTTATGTCTTGTATTGCTGTTGAATGTGTATGTATGTCTTCAATTGCTGGTAAGTAACTTTCTTGCACTGAGGTCTGTTTATTGCAAATATCTTTGTCTTGTTTTTATGTCTTATAATGTTTATGTGTGTATTTATGTCTTGCATTGCTGTTAAATGTGTATTTATGTCTTGTATTGCTGGTAAGTAACTTTCTTGCACTGAGGTCTGTTTATTGCAAATAATAATATCACATAAGTAATATTATGTGATATTATTGCAAATATCTTTGACTTGATTTTATGTCTTATAAGGTTTATGTGTGTATTTATGTCTTGTATTGCTGGTAAGTAACTTTCTTGCACTGAGGTCTGTTTATTGCAAATATCTTTGACCTGTTTTTATGTCTTATAAGGTTTATGTGTGTATTTATGTCTTGTATTGCTGGTAAGTAACTTTCTTGCACTGAGGTCTGTTTGTTGCAAATATCTTTGACTTGTTTTTATGTCTTATAATGTATTTATGTCTTGTATTGCTGTTAAATGTGTATTTATGTCTTGTATTGCTGTTGAATGTGTATGTATGTCTTCAATTGCTGGTAAGCAACTTTCTTACACCGAGGCCTGTTTATTGCAAATATCTTTGACCTGTTTTTATGTCTTGTAATGTTTATGTGTGTATTTATGTCTTGTATTACTGGTAATTAACTTTTTTGCACTGAGGTCTGTTTGTTGCAAATATCTTTGACTTGTTTTTATGTCTGATAATGTTTATGTGTGTATTTATGTCTTGTATTACTGGTAATTAACTTTTTTGCACTGAGGTCTGTTTATTGCAAATATCTTTGACCTGTTTTTATGTCTTATAATGTTTATGTGTGTATTTATGTCTTGTATTACTGGTAATTAACTTTCTTGCACTGAGGTCTGTTTGTTGCAAATATCTTTGACCTGTTTTTATGTCTTATAATGTTTATGTGTGTATTTATGTCTTGTATTGCTGGTAAGTAACTTTCTTGCACTGAGGTCTGTTTATTGCAAATATCTTTGATTTGTTTTTATGTCTTGTAATGTTTATGTGTGTATTTATGTCTTGCATTACTGGTAATTAACTTTTTTGCACTGAGGTCTGTTTATTGCAAATATCTTTGACTTGTTTTTATGTCTTGTAATGTTTATGTGTGTATTTATGTCTTGCATTACTGGTAATTAACTTTTTTGCACTGAGGTCTGTTTATTGCAAATATCTTTGATTTGTTTTTATGTCTTGTAATGTTTATGTGTGTATTTATGTCTTGCATTACTGGTAAGCAACTTTCTTGCACTGAGGTCTGTTTGTTGCAAATATCTTTGACTTGTTTTTATGTCTTATAATGTTTATGTGTGTATTTATGTCTTGTATTACTGGTAATTAACTTTTTTGCACTGAGGTCTGTTTGTTGCAAATATCTTTGACCTGTTTTTATGTCTTATAATGTTTATGTGTGTATTTATGTCTTGTATTACTGGTAATTAACTTTTTTGCACTGAGGTCTGTTTGTTGCAAATATCTTTGACTTGTTTTTATGTCTTATAATGTTTATGTGTGTATTTATGTCTTGTATTACTGGTAATTAACTTTTTTGCACTGAGGTCTGTTTATTGCAAATATTTTTGACTTATTTTTATGTCTTATAATGTTTATGTGTGTATTTATGTCTTGTATTGCTGTTGAATGTGTATGTATGTCTTCAATTGCTGGTAAGCAACTTTCTTGCACTGAGGTCTGTTTATTGCAAATATCTTTGACTTGTTTTTATGTCTTGTAATGTTTATGTGTGTATTTATGTCTTGTATTGCTGTTAAATGTGTATTTATGTCTTGTATTACTGGTAATTAACTTTTTTGCACTGAGGTCTGTTTATTGATAATTTATGTGATATTATTGCAAATATCTTTGACTTGTTTTTATGTCTTGTAATGTTTATGTGTGTATTTATGTCTTGTATTACTGGTAATTAACTTTCTTGCACTGAGGTTTGTTTATTGATAATTTATGTGATATTATTGCAAATATCTTTGACTTGTTTTTATGTCTTGTATTGCTGTTAAATGTGTATTTATGTCTTGTATTGCTGTTGAATGTGTATGTATGTCTTGTATTGCTGGTAAGTAACTTTCTTGCACTGAGGTCTGTTTATTGCAAATATTTTTGACTTATTTTTATGTCTTATAATGTATTTATGTCTTGTATTGCTGTTAAATGTGTATTTATGTCTTGTATTACTGGTAATTAACTTTTTTGCACTGAGGTCTGTTTATTGCAAATATCTTTGACCTGTTTTTATGTCTGATAATGTTTATGTGTGTATTTATGTCTTGTATTACTGGTAATTAACTTTTTTGCACTGAGGTCTGTTTGTTGCAAATATCTTTGACCTGTTTTTATGTCTTATAGTGTTTATGTCTGTATTTATGTCTTGTATTGCTGGTAAGTAACTTTCTTGCACTGAGGTCTGTTTGTCGCAAATATCTTTGATTTGTTTTTATGTCTTATAATGTTTATGTGTGTATTTATGTCTTGCATTGCTGTTAAATGTGTATTTATGTCTTGTATTGCTGGTAATTAACTTTCTTGCACTGAGGTCTGTTTGTTGCAAATATCTTTGACCTGTTTTTATGTCTTATAATGTTTATGTGTGTATTTATGTCTTGCATTGCTGTTAAATGTGTATTTATGTCTTGTATTACTGGTAATTAACTTTTTTGCACTGAGGTCTGTTTGTCGCAAATATCTTTGACTTGTTTTTATGTCTGATAATGTTTATGTGTGTATTTATGTCTTGCATTGCTGTTAAATGTGTATTTATGTCTTGCATTGCTGTTAAATGTGTATTTATGTCTTGTATTGCTGGTAATTAACTTTCTTGCACTGAGGTCTGTTTATTGCAAATATCTTTGACCTGTTTTTATGTCTTATAATGTTTATGTGTGTTTTTCTGTCTTGCATTGCTGTTAAATGTGTATTTATGTCTTGCATTGCTGTTAAATGTGTATTTATGTCTTGTATTGCTGGTAATTAACTTTCTTGCACTGAGGTCTGTTTATTGCAAATATCTTTGACCTGTTTTTAAGTCTTATAATGTTTATGTGTGTATTTATGTCTTGCATTGCTGTTAAATGTGTATTTATGTCTTGCATTGCTGTTAAATGTGTATTTATGTCTTGTATTGCTGGTAATTAACTTTCTTGCACTGAGGTCTGTTTATTGCAAATATCTTTGACCTGTTTTTATGTCTTATAATGTTTATGTGTGTATTTCTGTCTTGCATTGCTGTTAAATGTGTATTTATGTCTTGCATTGCTGTTAAATGTGTATTTATGTCTTGTATTACTGGTAATTAACTTTTTTGCACTGAGGTCTGTTTATTGCAAATATCTTTGACTTGTTTTTATGTCTTGTAATGTTTATGTGTGTATTTATGTCTTGCATTGCTGTTAAATGTGTATTTATGTCTTGCATTGCTGTTAAATGTGTATTTATGTCTTGTATTGCTGGTAATTAACTTTCTTGCACTGAGGTCTGTTTATTGCAAATATCTTTGACCAGTTTTTATGTCTTATAATGTTTATGCGTGTATTTATGTCTTGCATTGCTGTTAAATGTGTATTTATGTCTTGCATTGCTGTTAAATGTGTATTTATGTCTTGTATTGCTGGTAATTAACTTTCTTGCACTGAGGTCTGTTTATTGCAAATATCTTTGACCTGTTTTTATGTCTTGTAATGTTTATGTGTGTATTTATGTCTTGCATTGCTGTTAAATGTGTATTTATGTCTTGCATTGCTGTTAAATGTGTATTTATGTCTTGTATTACTGGTAATTAACTTTTTTGCACTGAGGTCTGTTTATTGCAAATATCTTTGACCTGTTTTTAAGTCTTATAATGTTTATGTGTGTATTTATGTCTTGCATTGCTGTTAAATGTGTATTTATGTCTTGTATTGCTGGTAATTAACTTTCTTGCACTGAGGTCTGTTTATTGCAAATATTTTTGACTTATTTTTATGTCTTATAATGTTTATGTGTGTATTTATGTCTTGTATTGCTGTTGAATGTGTATGTATGTCTTCAATTGCTGGTAAGCAACTTTCTTGCACTGAGGTCTGTTTGTTGCAAATATCTTTGACCTGTTTTTAAGTCTTATAATGTTTATGTGTGTATTTATGTCTTGCATTGCTGGTAAGTAACTTTCTTGCACTGAGGTCTGTTTATTGCAAATAATAATATCACATAAGTAATATTATGTGATATTATTGCAAATATCTTTGACTTGATTTTATGTCTTATAAGGTTTATGTGTGTATTTATGTCTTGTATTACTGGTAATTAACTTTCTTGCACTGAGGTCTGTTTATTGATAATTTATGTGATATTATTGCAAATATCTTTGACTTGTTTTTATGTCTTGTAATGTTTATGTGTGTATTTATGTCTTGTATTGCTGTTGAATGTGTATGTATGTCTTCAATTGCTGGTAAGTAACTTTCTTGCACTGAGGTCTGTTTATTGCAAATATCTTTGACTTGATTTTATGTCTTATAAGGTTTATGTGTGTATTTATGTCTTGTATTGCTGGTAAGTAACTTTCTTGCACTGAGGTCTGTTTATTGCAAATATCTTTGACTTGATTTTATGTCTTATAAGGTTTATGTGTGTATTTATGTCTTGTATTGCTGTTAAATGTGTATTTATGTCTTGTATTGCTGGTAAATAACTTTCTTGCACTATGGTCTGTTTATTGCAAATATCTTTGACCTGTTTTTATGTCTTATAATGTATTTATGTCTTGTATTGCTGTTAAATGTGTATTTATGTCTTGTATTACTGGTAATTAACTTTTTTGCACTGAGGTCTGTTTGTCGCAAATATCTTTGACTTGTTTTTATGTCTGATAATGTTTATGTGTGTATTTATGTCTTGTATTGCTGGTAAGTAACTTTCTTGCACTGAGGTCTGTTTGTTGCAAATATCTTTGACCTGTTTTTATGTCTTATAATGTTTATGTGTGTATTTATGTCTTGTATTGCTGGTAAGTAACTTTCTTGCACTGAGGTCTGTTTATTGCAAATATCTTTGATTTGTTTTTATGTCTTGTAATGTTTATGTGTGTATTTATGTCTTGTATTGCTGGTAAGTAACTTTCTTGCACTGAGGTCTGTTTGTTGCAAATATCTTTGACCTGTTTTTATGTCTTATAATGTTTATGTGTGTATTTATGTCTTGTATTGCTGGTAATTAACTTTTTTGCACTGAGGTCTGTTTATTGCAAATATCTTTGATTTGTTTTTATGTCTTGTAATGTTTATGTGTGTATTTATGTCTTGTATTGCTGGTAAGTAACTTTCTTGCACTGAGGTCTGTTTGTTGCAAATATCTTTGACTTGTTTTTATGTCTGATAATGTTTATGTGTGTATTTATGTCTTGCATTGCTGTTAAATGTGTATTTATGTCTTGTATTGCTGGTAAGCAACTTTCTTACACTGAGGTCTGTTTATTGCAAATAATAATATCACATAAGTAATATTATGTGATATTATTGCAAATATCTTTGACTTGTTTTTATGTCTTGTAATGTTTATGTGTGTATTTATGTCTTGTATTGCTGTTAAATGTGTATTTATGTCTTGTATGCTGGTAAGAAACTTTCTTGCACTGAGGTCTGTTTATTGATAATTTATGTGATATTATTGCAAATATCTTTGACTTGTTTTTATGTCTTGCAATGTTTATGTGTGTATTTATGTCTTGCATTGCTGTTAAATGTGTATTTATGTCTTGTATTGCTGTTAAATGTGTATTTTTGTCTTGTATTGCTGGTAAGTAACTTTCTTGCACTGACGTCTGTTTGTCGCAAATATCTTTGATTTGTTTTTATGTCTTGTAATGTTTATGTGTGTATTTATGTCTTGTATTACTGGTAATTAACTTTTTTGCACTGAGGTCTGTTTATTGCAAATATCTTTGACTTGTTTTTATGTCTTGTAATGTTTATGTGTGTATTTATGTCTTGTATTGCTGGTAAATGTGTATTTATGTCTTGTATTGCTGGTAAATGTGTATTTATGTCTTGTATTGCTGTTAAATGTGTATTTATGTCTTGTATTACTGGTAATTAACTTTTTTGCACTGAGGTCTGTTTATTGCAAATATCTTTGATTTGTTTTTATGTCTTGTAATGTTTATGTGTGTATTTATGTCTTGTATTGCTGGTAAATGTGTATTTATGTCTTGTATTGCTGGTAAATGTGTATTTATGTCTTGTATTGCTGGTAAATGTGTATTTATGTCTTGTATTGCTGTTAAATGTGTATTTATGTCTTGTATTGCTGGTAAGTAACTTTCTTGCACTGAGGTTTGTTTGTTGCAAATATCTTTGACTTGTTTTTGTGTCTTATAATGTTTATGTGTGTATTTATGTCTTGTATTGCTGGTAAGTAACTTTCTTGCACTGAGGTCTGTTTGTCACAAATATCTTTGACTTGTTTTTATGTCTTGTAATGTTTATATGTGTATTTATGTCTTGTATTGCTGGTAAGTAACTTTCTTGCACTGAGGTTTGTTTGTTGCAAATATCTTTGACTTGTTTTTGTGTCTTATAATGTTTATGTGTGTATTTATGTCTTGTATTGCTGTTAAATGTGTATTTATGTCTTGTATTACTGTTGAATGTGTATTTTTGTCTTGTATTGCTGTTAAATGTGTATTTATGTCTTGTATTACTGGTAAGTAACTTTCTTGCACTGAGTTCTGTTTGTTGCAAATATCTTTGACTTGTTTTTATGTCTTATAATGTTTATGTGTGTATTTATGTCTTGTATTGCTGTTAAATGTGTATTTTTGTCTTGTATTGCTGTTAAATGTGTATTTATGTCTTGTATTGCTGTTAAATGTGTATTTTTGTCTTGTATTGCTGTTAAATGTGTATTTATGTCTTGTATTACTGGTAAGTAACTTTCTTGCACTGAGTTCTGTTTGTTGCAAATATCTTTGACTTGTTTTTATGTCTTATAATGTTTATGTGTGTATTTATGTCTTGTATTGCTGTTAAATGTGTATTTATGTCTTGTATTACTGTTAAATGTGTATTTATGTCTTGTATTGCTGTTAAATGTGTATTTTTGTCTTGTATTGCTGTTAAATGTGTATTTATGTCTTGTATTGCTGTTAAATGTGTATTTTTGTCTTGTATTGCTGTTAAATGTGTATTTATGTCTTGTATTACTGGTAAGTAACTTTCTTGCACTGAGTTCTGTTTGTTGCAAATATCTTTGACCTGTTTTTATGTCTTATAATGTTTATATTTGTACTTATGTCTTGTATTACTGGTAAGTAACTTTCTTGCACTGAGTTCTGTTTGTTGCAAATATCTTTGACTTGTTTTTATGTCTTATAATGTTTATGTGTGTATTTATGTCTTGTATTGCTGTTAAATGTGTATTTATGTCTTGTATTGCTGTTAAATGTGTATTTATGTCTTGTATTACTGGTAAGTAACTTTCTTGCACTGAGTTCTGTTTGTTGCAAATATCTTTGACCTGTTTTTATGTCTTATAATGTTTATATTTGTACTTATGTCTTGTATTACTGGTAAGTAACTTTCTTGCACTGAGTTCTGTTTGTTGCAAATATCTTTAACTTGTTTTTATTTCTTGTAATGTTTATGTGTGTATTTTTGTCTTGTATTGCTGTTAAATGTGTATTTATGTCTTGTATTACTGGTAAGTAACTTTCTTGCACTGAGTTCTGTTTGTTGCAAATATCTTTGACTTGTTTTTATGTCTTATAATGTTTATGTGTGTATTTATGTCTTGTATTGCTGTTAAATGTGTATTTTTGTCTTGTATTGCTGTTAAATGTGTATTTATGTCTTGTATTGCTGTTAAATGTGTATTTTTGTCTTGTATTGCTGTTAAATGTGTATTTATGTCTTGTATTGCTGTTAAATGTGTATTTTTGTCTTGTATTGCTGTTAAATGTGTATTTATGTCTTGTATTGCTGTTAAATGTGTATTTTTGTCTTGTATTGCTGTTAAATGTGTATTTATGTCTTGTATTGCTGTTAAATGTGTATTTTTGTCTTGTATTGCTGGTAAGTAACTTTCTTGCACTGAGGTCTGTTTGTCGCAAATATCTTTGACTTGTTTTTATGTCTGATAATGTTTATGTGTGTATTTATGTCTTGCATTGCTGTTAAATGTGTATTTATGTCTTGTATTACTGGTAATTAACTTTTTTGCACTGAGGTCTGTTTGTCGCAAATATCTTTGACCTGTTTTTAAGTCTTATAATGTTTATGTGTGTATTTATGTCTTGCATTGCTGTTAAATGTGTATTTATGTCTTGCATTGCTGTTAAATGTGTATTTATGTCTTGTATTGCTGGTAATTAACTTTCTTGCACTGAGGTCTGTTTATTGCAAATATCTTTGACCTGTTTTTATGTCTTATAATGTTTATGTGTGTATTTCTGTCTTGCATTGCTGTTAAATGTGTATTTATGTCTTGCATTGCTGTTAAATGTGTATTTATGTCTTGTATTACTGGTAATTAACTTTTTTGCACTGAGGTCTGTTTATTGCAAATATCTTTGACTTGTTTTTATGTCTTGTAATGTTTATGTGTGTATTTATGTCTTGCATTGCTGTTAAATGTGTATTTATGTCTTGCATTGCTGTTAAATGTGTATTTATGTCTTGTATTGCTGGTAATTAACTTTCTTGCACTGAGGTCTGTTTATTGCAAATATCTTTGACCTGTTTTTATGTCTTGTAATGTTTATGTGTGTATTTATGTCTTGCATTGCTGTTAAATGTGTATGTATGTCTTCAATTGCTGGTAAGCAACTTTCTTGCATTGAGGTCTGTTTATTGCAAATATCTTTGACCTGTTTTTAAGTCTTATAATGTTTATGTGTGTATTTATGTCTTGCATTGCTGTTAAATGTGTATTTATGTCTTGTATTGCTGGTAATTAACTTTCTTGCACTGAGGTCTGTTTATTGCAAATATTTTTGACTTATTTTTATGTCTTATAATGTTTATGTGTGTATTTATGTCTTGTATTGCTGTTGAATGTGTATGTATGTCTTCAATTGCTGGTAAGCAACTTTCTTGCACTGAGGTCTGTTTGTTGCAAATATCTTTGACCTGTTTTTAAGTCTTATAATGTTTATGTGTGTATTTATGTCTTGCATTGCTGGTAAGTAACTTTCTTGCACTGAGGTCTGTTTATTGCAAATAATAATATCACATAAGTAATATTATGTGATATTATTGCAAATATCTTTGACTTGATTTTATGTCTTATAAGGTTTATGTGTGTATTTATGTCTTGTATTACTGGTAATTAACTTTCTTGCACTGAGGTCTGTTTATTGATAATTTATGTGATATTATTGCAAATATCTTTGACTTGTTTTTATGTCTTGTAATGTTTATGTGTGTATTTATGTCTTGTATTGCTGTTGAATGTGTATGTATGTCTTCAATTGCTGGTAAGTAACTTTCTTGCACTGAGGTCTGTTTATTGCAAATATCTTTGACTTGATTTTATGTCTTATAAGGTTTATGTGTGTATTTATGTCTTGTATTGCTGGTAAGTAACTTTCTTGCACTGAGGTCTGTTTATTGCAAATATCTTTGACTTGATTTTATGTCTTATAAGGTTTATGTGTGTATTTATGTCTTGTATTGCTGTTAAATGTGTATTTATGTCTTGTATTGCTGGTAAATAACTTTCTTGCACTATGGTCTGTTTATTGCAAATATCTTTGACCTGTTTTTATGTCTTATAATGTATTTATGTCTTGTATTGCTGTTAAATGTGTATTTATGTCTTGTATTACTGGTAATTAACTTTTTTGCACTGAGGTCTGTTTGTCGCAAATATCTTTGACTTGTTTTTATGTCTGATAATGTTTATGTGTGTATTTATGTCTTGTATTGCTGGTAAGTAACTTTCTTGCACTGAGGTCTGTTTGTTGCAAATATCTTTGACCTGTTTTTATGTCTTATAATGTTTATGTGTGTATTTATGTCTTGTATTGCTGGTAAGTAACTTTCTTGCACTGAGGTCTGTTTATTGCAAATATCTTTGATTTGTTTTTATGTCTTGTAATGTTTATGTGTGTATTTATGTCTTGTATTGCTGGTAAGTAACTTTCTTGCACTGAGGTCTGTTTGTTGCAAATATCTTTGACTTGTTTTTATGTCTTATAATGTTTATGTGTGTATTTATGTCTTGTATTGCTGTTAAATGTGTATTTTTGTCTTGTATTGCTGTTAAATGTGTATTTATGTCTTGTATTGCTGTTAAATGTGTATTTTTGTCTTGTATTGCTGTTAAATGTGTATTTATGTCTTGTATTGCTGTTAAATGTGTATTTTTGTCTTGTATTGCTGTTAAATGTGTATTTATGTCTTGTATTGCTGTTAAATGTGTATTTTTGTCTTGTATTGCTGTTAAATGTGTATTTATGTCTTGTATTGCTGTTAAATGTGTATTTTTGTCTTGTATTGCTGTTAAATGTGTATTTATGTCTTGTATTGCTGTTAAATGTGTATTTTTGTCTTGTATTGCTGGTAAGTAACTTTCTTGCACTGAGGTCTGTTTGTCGCAAATATCTTTGACTTGTTTTTATGTCTGATAATGTTTATGTGTGTATTTATGTCTTGCATTGCTGTTAAATGTGTATTTATGTCTTGTATTACTGGTAATTAACTTTTTTGCACTGAGGTCTGTTTGTCGCAAATATCTTTGACCTGTTTTTAAGTCTTATAATGTTTATGTGTGTATTTATGTCTTGCATTGCTGTTAAATGTGTATTTATGTCTTGCATTGCTGTTAAATGTGTATTTATGTCTTGTATTGCTGGTAATTAACTTTCTTGCACTGAGGTCTGTTTATTGCAAATATCTTTGACCTGTTTTTATGTCTTATAATGTTTATGTGTGTATTTCTGTCTTGCATTGCTGTTAAATGTGTATTTATGTCTTGCATTGCTGTTAAATGTGTATTTATGTCTTGTATTACTGGTAATTAACTTTTTTGCACTGAGGTCTGTTTATTGCAAATATCTTTGACTTGTTTTTATGTCTTGTAATGTTTATGTGTGTATTTATGTCTTGCATTGCTGTTAAATGTGTATTTATGTCTTGCATTGCTGTTAAATGTGTATTTATGTCTTGTATTGCTGGTAATTAACTTTCTTGCACTGAGGTCTGTTTATTGCAAATATCTTTGACCAGTTTTTATGTCTTATAATGTTTATGCGTGTATTTATGTCTTGCATTGCTGTTAAATGTGTATTTATGTCTTGCATTGCTGTTAAATGTGTATTTATGTCTTGTATTGCTGGTAATTAACTTTCTTGCACTGAGGTCTGTTTATTGCAAATATCTTTGACCTGTTTTTATGTCTTGTAATGTTTATGTGTGTATTTATGTCTTGCATTGCTGTTAAATGTGTATGTATGTCTTCAATTGCTGGTAAGCAACTTTCTTGCATTGAGGTCTGTTTATTGCAAATATCTTTGACCTGTTTTTAAGTCTTATAATGTTTATGTGTGTATTTATGTCTTGCATTGCTGTTAAATGTGTATTTATGTCTTGTATTGCTGGTAATTAACTTTCTTGCACTGAGGTCTGTTTATTGCAAATATTTTTGACTTATTTTTATGTCTTATAATGTTTATGTGTGTATTTATGTCTTGTATTGCTGTTGAATGTGTATGTATGTCTTCAATTGCTGGTAAGCAACTTTCTTGCACTGAGGTCTGTTTGTTGCAAATATCTTTGACCTGTTTTTAAGTCTTATAATGTTTATGTGTGTATTTATGTCTTGCATTGCTGGTAAGTAACTTTCTTGCACTGAGGTCTGTTTATTGCAAATAATAATATCACATAAGTAATATTATGTGATATTATTGCAAATATCTTTGACTTGATTTTATGTCTTATAAGGTTTATGTGTGTATTTATGTCTTGTATTACTGGTAATTAACTTTCTTGCACTGAGGTCTGTTTATTGATAATTTATGTGATATTATTGCAAATATCTTTGACTTGTTTTTATGTCTTGTAATGTTTATGTGTGTATTTATGTCTTGTATTGCTGTTGAATGTGTATGTATGTCTTCAATTGCTGGTAAGTAACTTTCTTGCACTGAGGTCTGTTTATTGCAAATATCTTTGACTTGATTTTATGTCTTATAAGGTTTATGTGTGTATTTATGTCTTGTATTGCTGGTAAGTAACTTTCTTGCACTGAGGTCTGTTTATTGCAAATATCTTTGACTTGATTTTATGTCTTATAAGGTTTATGTGTGTATTTATGTCTTGTATTGCTGTTAAATGTGTATTTATGTCTTGTATTGCTGGTAAATAACTTTCTTGCACTATGGTCTGTTTATTGCAAATATCTTTGACCTGTTTTTATGTCTTATAATGTATTTATGTCTTGTATTGCTGTTAAATGTGTATTTATGTCTTGTATTACTGGTAATTAACTTTTTTGCACTGAGGTCTGTTTGTCGCAAATATCTTTGACTTGTTTTTATGTCTGATAATGTTTATGTGTGTATTTATGTCTTGTATTGCTGGTAAGTAACTTTCTTGCACTGAGGTCTGTTTGTTGCAAATATCTTTGACCTGTTTTTATGTCTTATAATGTTTATGTGTGTATTTATGTCTTGTATTGCTGGTAAGTAACTTTCTTGCACTGAGGTCTGTTTATTGCAAATATCTTTGATTTGTTTTTATGTCTTGTAATGTTTATGTGTGTATTTATGTCTTGTATTGCTGGTAAGTAACTTTCTTGCACTGAGGTCTGTTTGTTGCAAATATCTTTGACCTGTTTTTATGTCTTATAATGTTTATGTGTGTATTTATGTCTTGTATTGCTGGTAATTAACTTTTTTGCACTGAGGTCTGTTTATTGCAAATATCTTTGATTTGTTTTTATGTCTTGTAATGTTTATGTGTGTATTTATGTCTTGTATTGCTGGTAAGTAACTTTCTTGCACTGAGGTCTGTTTGTTGCAAATATCTTTGACTTGTTTTTATGTCTGATAATGTTTATGTGTGTATTTATGTCTTGCATTGCTGTTAAATGTGTATTTATGTCTTGTATTGCTGGTAAGCAACTTTCTTACACTGAGGTCTGTTTATTGCAAATAATAATATCACATAAGTAATATTATGTGATATTATTGCAAATATCTTTGACTTGTTTTTATGTCTTGTAATGTTTATGTGTGTATTTATGTCTTGTATTGCTGTTAAATGTGTATTTATGTCTTGTATGCTGGTAAGAAACTTTCTTGCACTGAGGTCTGTTTATTGATAATTTATGTGATATTATTGCAAATATCTTTGACTTGTTTTTATGTCTTGCAATGTTTATGTGTGTATTTATGTCTTGCATTGCTGTTAAATGTGTATTTATGTCTTGTATTGCTGTTAAATGTGTATTTTTGTCTTGTATTGCTGGTAAGTAACTTTCTTGCACTGACGTCTGTTTGTCGCAAATATCTTTGATTTGTTTTTATGTCTTGTAATGTTTATGTGTGTATTTATGTCTTGTATTACTGGTAATTAACTTTTTTGCACTGAGGTCTGTTTATTGCAAATATCTTTGACTTGTTTTTATGTCTTGTAATGTTTATGTGTGTATTTATGTCTTGTATTGCTGGTAAATGTGTATTTATGTCTTGTATTGCTGGTAAATGTGTATTTATGTCTTGTATTGCTGTTAAATGTGTATTTATGTCTTGTATTACTGGTAATTAACTTTTTTGCACTGAGGTCTGTTTATTGCAAATATCTTTGATTTGTTTTTATGTCTTGTAATGTTTATGTGTGTATTTATGTCTTGTATTGCTGGTAAATGTGTATTTATGTCTTGTATTGCTGGTAAATGTGTATTTATGTCTTGTATTGCTGGTAAATGTGTATTTATGTCTTGTATTGCTGTTAAATGTGTATTTATGTCTTGTATTGCTGGTAAGTAACTTTCTTGCACTGAGGTTTGTTTGTTGCAAATATCTTTGACTTGTTTTTGTGTCTTATAATGTTTATGTGTGTATTTATGTCTTGTATTGCTGGTAAGTAACTTTCTTGCACTGAGGTCTGTTTGTTGCAAATATCTTTGACTTGTTTTTGTGTCTTATAATGTTTATGTGTGTATTTATGTCTTGTATTGCTGGTAAGTAACTTTCTTGCACTGAGGTTTGTTTGTTGCAAATATCTTTGACTTGTTTTTGTGTCTTATAATGTTTATGTGTGTATTTATGTCTTGCATTGCTGTTAAATGTGTATTTATGTCTTGTATTACTGTTGAATGTGTATTTTTGTCTTGTATTGCTGTTAAATGTGTATTTATGTCTTGTATTACTGGTAAGTAACTTTCTTGCACTGAGTTCTGTTTGTTGCAAATATCTTTGACTTGTTTTTATGTCTTATAATGTTTATGTGTGTATTTATGTCTTGTATTGCTGTTAAATGTGTATTTTTGTCTTGTATTACTGTTAAATGTGTATTTATGTCTTGTATTGCTGTTAAATGTGTATTTTTGTCTTGTATTGCTGTTAAATGTGTATTTATGTCTTGTATTGCTGTTAAATGTGTATTTTTGTCTTGTATTGCTGTTAAATGTGTATTTATGTCTTGTATTACTGGTAAGTAACTTTCTTGCACTGAGTTCTGTTTGTTGCAAATATCTTTGACCTGTTTTTATGTCTTATAATGTTTATATTTGTACTTATGTCTTGTATTACTGGTAAGTAACTTTCTTGCACTGAGTTCTGTTTGTTGCAAATATCTTTGACTTGTTTTTATGTCTTATAATGTTTATGTGTGTATTTATGTCTTGTATTGCTGTTAAATGTGTATTTATGTCTTGTATTGCTGTTAAATGTGTATTTATGTCTTGTATTACTGGTAAGTAACTTTCTTGCACTGAGTTCTGTTTGTTGCAAATATCTTTGACTTGTTTTTATGTCTTATAATGTTTATGTGTGTATTTATGTCTTGTATTGCTGTTAAATGTGTATTTTTGTCTTGTATTGCTGTTAAATGTGTATTTATGTCTTGTATTGCTGTTAAATGTGTATTTTTGTCTTGTATTGCTGTTAAATGTGTATTTATGTCTTGTATTGCTGTTAAATGTGTATTTTTGTCTTGTATTGCTGTTAAATGTGTATTTATGTCTTGTATTGCTGTTAAATGTGTATTTTTGTCTTGTATTGCTGTTAAATGTGTATTTATGTCTTGTATTGCTGTTAAATGTGTATTTTTGTCTTGTATTGCTGGTAAGTAACTTTCTTGCACTGAGGTCTGTTTGTCGCAAATATCTTTGACTTGTTTTTATGTCTTATAATGTTTATGTGTGTATTTATGTCTTGTATTGCTGGTAATTATCCTTTTTGCACTGAGGTCTGTTTGTTGCAAATATCTTTGACTTATTTTTATGTCTTATAATGTATTTATGTCTTGTATTGCTGGTAAGTAACTTTCTTGCACTGAGGTTTGTTTGTTGCAAATATCTTTGACTTGTTTTTATGTCTTGTAATGTTTATATGTGTATTTATGTCTTGTATTGCTGGTAAGTAACTTTCTTGCACTGAGGTTTGTTTGTTGCAAATATCTTTGACTTGTTTTTGTGTCTTATAATGTTTATGTGTGTATTTATGTCTTGTATTGCTGTTAAATGTGTATTTATGTCTTGTATTACTGTTAAATGTGTATTTATGTCTTGTATTACTGTTAAATGTGTATTTATGTCTTGCATTGCTGTTAAATGTGTATTTATGTCTTGTATTGCTGGTAAGTAACTTTCTTGCACTGAGGTTTGTTTGTTGCAAATATCTTTGACTTGTTTTTGTGTCTTATAATGTTTATGTGTGTATTTATGTCTTGTATTACTGTTGAATGTGTATTTTTGTCTTGTATTGCTGTTAAATGTGTATTTATGTCTTGTATTACTGGTAAGTAACTTTCTTGCACTGAGTTCTGTTTGTTGCAAATATCTTTAACTTGTTTTTATGTCTTATAATGTTTATGTGTGTATTTATGTCTTGTATTACTGTTAAATGTGTATTTATGTCTTGTATTGCTGGTAAGTAACTTTCTTGCACTGAGGTTTGTTTGTTGCAAATATCTTTGACTTGTTTTTATGTCTTATAATGTTTATGTGTGTATTTATGTCTTGTATTACTGTTAAATGTGTATTTATGTCTTGCATTGCTGTTAAATGTGTATTTATGTCTTGTATTGCTGGTAAGTAACTTTCTTGCACTGAGGTTTGTTTGTTGCAAATATCTTTGACTTGTTTTTATGTCTTATAATGTTTATGTGTGTATTTATGTCTTGTATTGCTGTTAAATGTGTATTTTTGTCTTGTATTGCTGTTAAATGTGTATTTATGTCTTGTATTGCTGTTAAATGTGTATTTATGTCTTGTATTGCTGGTAAGTAACTTTCTTGCACTGAGGTCTGTTTATTGCAAATATCTTTGACTTGTTTTTATGTCTTATAATGTTTATGTGTGTATTTTTGTCTTGTATTGCTGGTAAGTAACTTTCTTGAACTGAGGTCTGTTTATTGCAAATATCTTTGACTTGTTTTTATGTCTTATAATGTATTTATGTCTTGTATTGCTGGTAAGTAACTTTCTTGCACTGAGGTCTGTTTATTGCAAATATCTTTGACTTGTTTTTATGTCTTATAATGTATTTATGTCTTGTATTGCTGGTAAGTAACTTTCTTGCACTGAGGTCTGTTTATTGCAAATATCTTTGACTTGTTTTTATGTCTTATAATGTATTTATGTCTTGTATTGCTGTTAAATGTGTATTTTTGTCTTGTATTGCTGGTAAGTAACTTTCTTGCACTGAGGTCTGTTTATTGCAAATATCTTTGACTTGTTTTTATGTCTTATAATGTATTTATGTCTTGTATTGCTGTTGAATGTGTATGTATGTCTTCAATTGCTGGTAAGTAACTTTCTTGCACTGAGGTCTGTTTGTTGCAAATATCTTTCACTTGTTTTTATGTCTTGTAATGTTTATATGTGTATTTATGTCTTGTATTGCTAATTGTTAGGAACTACCTAACTTTATTTATTTTTATAATAGTAAGATGTGTGTGTGCGCGCGCGTGTGTGTGCGCGCGCGCGCGCGTGCGTGTGCGCGCGCGTGTGTGTGTGTGTGTCTGTTTTTTGTCCACAGATGAGGTTTGAAGTGTCTGTGTGGTGCAGCTGGTCTGGTCTGTCTCTGTACAGTCGAGGCTGCACCCACCCATAAAACGGTGGAGGCTCACCAGGACATGCACACCTCACAAGTTCCCGGCTCTCTCGACTCGGTTGAAGACGGGTTTCTTGGAGAAGGGGAGGGCAGTGAGGCACAGTCCCCCGTCCCCCGACGCCCCTCGCGATGCCCCTCCTTCTTCGACTAACCCTCTGCATAGGAGCCGTGAGAGCCAGGAACTTGTGAGTTTTGTATGTCCACTCAGGCATCCTTCATACCTGGTCTGTAGGAAGTTCCTGTCAGAAGGAGGATGGACAGTGAACATTTTAAGCCCACTCGGCAGCGACAGATGGCCACCCCTTCCTGAGCCTGGTTCTGTCGGAGGTTTCACCCTGTTAAAAGGGAGTTTTTCCTCCCCACCGTCGCCAAGTGCTTGCTCATAGGGGATTTTTTGGGCTTTTTTTCTTAAAACCAACCGCTGATAAGTTCACTGGCATCAAGTTTAGGACTCTGCAAATATTTAAATGGATAATTCGTCATCAAGTGAGGAATGATCCATTTAAATCATATTTGAGAGTCACATATATTTGTATATAAATATGATTTGTTGGACAATAAGGCAAATCACAGACTAATTTGGACAATTGGGAAAAATTAAATAAATAAAAAAATTGGATAAAATGCATGTGTCATTGTTTCATATTGATTTCAAATAACATACCATTTGATTTCAACATATTTTTGTTACACTTGCAGTGGTGTTATTTTGTTATGATCCTGTTCCTTTTAAATATAAATATAAACCATCTAAATAGAAATGGAAAACTAGAAAGATTAAAAATATAGCTTTACTAATCTGAAAGTTATTTGTCATTGGATCCATCATTCCCACAGTGGAAACACATTATCTCATATTATGTTCAATTCAGTAGTTAAAAGTATAAAGTTTAATAATGTCTATTTTTAGTTTACTTTGTTAATAAACACATTTTTTAGTATTTTAGAAACATTAACATCATACATATCCAAATATGAAGCAATGTTTTAACTCCCATTTACATACAGACCTGTGGCCAACTTTACAAACCATTTTGAATTTTTCCAGCTGAGGCGTTCAAAATAGATATACTTTTGATTGTCACAGTGTTATTTGGGCAGCTGCCTGCCTAATATAACATAACATCACCACAATATTTTACATTAAATGAGGAAATGTATCTTTGTTTCCTCAGCTAAGACTGCTTGGCTGCTGTAGCTTGTGTTTATGTTGAGAGTGACATCTGATTTAAAAGCAAGAAGCAAAAGCCACTGAGCACCATCAGTCAGCACAGAGGCAATGCTACAAATTTAAGGAACGAAGGTCAATTCTTTGTGTGTGTACATGCACAGAGCACATGTGCACACGGTTGTGCAGATTAACTCACAGATGTATATGACAACTCACGTTTGTGGCATTGATATTGTTTTCCAATCTTAAATGTAATACATACATTTCCGTCATTGGCCATAATTCTTGCAAGGAAGGGACTCAAAGGTCACAAGTTATTAAATAAAATTAATTAAACACACCATTAAAAGAAGTTCACTATTCACTCCTTAAACGTCATAGCTAGCAGCAGTTATTTATATCTATGAAAGAGAGAGCTTAATTGTTTGATTAAGCTTGATTGGAATGTCAGCTCCACACTGTGGCTGGTTGATTAAATAAGTTGGGGGAGCAAAAGTAAAATGAGCTACTTGTGGGATACTATTTAACTTGGCTTGGGTAAGCTGCTCATTTTATGCTCATTTTACTTTTCAGATGGTGTCAAGCCTGGCAGTTTGGTGTAATTGTTAGCCTTGTAATTCATAGTAATATATTTCTCACACACAACCTCAACCTCTGCCTCTCCATGTGAGCAGAGACGCAGCAGCATCTTGTTTCTACAGGAAGCCTGATTAAAATGTGAGGCATTTATACGGTGTACAAGATTAAAGAATATAAAACTGATATTACTAAACCTGATTTCCTTCCATCTATTTTCTGCTGCTTATCTGAGTCCGGTCATGATGCCCAGACGTCCCCCTCCCCAGCCACCTACTCCTGCTCTTCCTGGAGAACAGTGAGCCGCCACTCTGGTGCCTTTCGGTGTAAACGAGTAGCTTTCCAAATAACTCAGCTCTTCATCGTGTTTCTAAGGCAGAGGTCAGACATCCTTCAGAAGATGCTCATTTGTGTCAGATTTTAGTCATAGGTAAAGGTATGACTGTAGACTGACGGGTAAATCAACAGGGATCAATACCCTGCTCCTCTTTTTTCCAATACAAGTTCCTCTATCAAGTCATTTTTTGACACTTGAGTCAGCAGTCCAAGCAGAGATGTCCAGAAGTTCCTTTTCCCACTTAAGTGGTATTTATGGTCACACAAATGCATCTGACAACAGACAGGCAGCGAATACTGGGATACCACGGCGAGCCGGCCGAGATACATAATGTGTCCAGTGTGTGTTTGGTCTGCCCTTACCAGCTCGTCTAGGAGACATTCTGGAGGCCTCCTATTTCAGATGCCAGTCAAACCACCTACACTGGCTCCTTTCCTTTCTGTGAATGATCGCAGTTGAGGAGGAGAAGCTATGCTGTCCCCTGGTATGGTCTCCCCAAGGCAACTGGTTCTTGATGAGGGGCCAAACTTAAGTACAATTCAAAAGACCAAAGTTACTAGCCTGGGACCAGTACTGGGGAGGTTTCTTTGTTTTCCAGAACAGCTAATAGCTGTGCCCCATGAGTTCAGCTTAAAATATCCACACAGGTACTTCGTCCTCCCTCGGGTGGGCAGAGAGCTTTGTGGTCCAGGTTGTGGTCCAGTCCCCGGCTGCTTTAGCTGGCTTTAGAAAAAACCTGAAATTAGAATTAAAACTGTTTGTACCTTCACCTGTGTTACTTACAGTGATATGTTATGTAATTTGTTAACTGTCTCTTTAAGCTTTCAGCAGCTGGAGAGTTAAAAATAGTCTGTGTGAAAATAGGCAGGCGGTGAACTCGAGCCTGTGATACGTTTTTAATGTCAGGCTGTGACCACAAACACCAGAGTGGTCATCAGCATTCAGATCAGCTGATAGTAACCAGAAACGGCTTTATGGTCATTCTCTTAATTGTTATTGGCGTTTTCTTTTATTTGACTTGTTTAAAATAATAAAAAGCTGATTTGGGTTCATTTTATAAGCAAATCACATAACTTAATACAACAGAAATAAACTGACAGAGTAATGGAAAATAAAAAATGATAAATGTGGCCCAAAGCTACACGGATCACTGGCCACAATTCATTCAGCTGGAGGTCTTTTTTTTTTTTTTCAAAGTTAATTTTAAATAGAAATAAATGTGGGCAAGAAATTAAAACTAAATAGGGAGCAAGCCTGAACCCTAAAGGCTTTACTAAGTGTTAATTATGCAGGTTTAGACATGGGCTGATTTGTAAGCTTGTGATAAACCTTAAATAAGTATATATGTATATTTTTGTCTGTTCCCTTGAAACGCATGCAGGTTCTGCAGGAGTTTCACCAGCAGCTGTTTGTGCAGAAGAACATGGCGTTCCAGCAAGCACCAGACTTCATGTTCCAGCCTGTCGACTCAGATACGGTAAATACTGATGTTTTTCTCTTTTTAGTCATTATTAAATGCATAAAATATCACATGCGATTGCTTTTAGTGATTATTGGGGAAAATAAACTCGTATTTATTATGCATGGAATGAAATCCCCAACCTTAAAAATTTAGAACTTAACATGATTTCTCTAAAATGTTCAAGTAAAACTTGAAGAATAATTTTTGAAACTATTAAAATCCAAATCTCAAAGTGTTTGGGTTGCTTTTAATACAAATTTTGTAGCATAAAATAAGGTTCGTGTTTGACTAATTTAGTTGGCAGGAGGTGTTAATCAGTTTACCGGAAAATCAATTTCTACAGAAAAGTGAAGTGAAATGTGGATCCTTCAGGTTTGAACTGCACAGGTTGGAAACCACAGGTAAAATGCTGTAATGAACACAGATCAGAGGAGATTGTTGAGAAGTGGAACAAAGCTCAACAGATGACAGATTAATTTGTTTAGACAACAATCAATACAAAATCAGACGAGTGGAACAAGCAGCTCACGGGCATCCTGAAAGCTGAGCTGGCCGTGGCCACAAAAGCCCGGACTGGACTCGGCTCAGGACCTTGATGCTCAAAGCGGCTTTAGGCAGAGCAGATCCACCTTTTTGGTCCAGAGTTAAACATCTCAACAATACCAGATGCAGAAAAGATTTTTTTTTTTTTTAGACATTCATGATCACTGGAGTATGAAGCTTGAGAAGCTGGGTGATGACCTTTCCTCTAAATTGATACACAAGCAGGAAAAAATGTTCTAATTTTCTAAAAAATTGTAAGTAACAGACAAAGTAGCTCCATTGTTTGAGTGTCAATAATCTGTCTGCACTGAAATAAACAACTAATTTAAATAGATTTTAATCACAAAAGTGCTGCACACACATTATGGAACAGTCTGGGTAAGAAGTCAAAGCAGGAAACATAATAAGTCCTGCGTGATTGGTCTTTATCTTTGTTAGTCTGAACTATGAGCCTGAAGGCAGAACAGTGAACTTTGTACTGTACTCCTTGCCCTGCACAGGAACTTAGATTATTTCCCATTTTTAGTTTTTATTTACAGATGTGTCGTCTCATTTCCTCACCGTGGGACTATTTCCAGCTCGTGTTTGTTCCGACTTTATCAGACTGTTTATCTTCCTAAATAAATGCACAACCTCCACTTTTAATTAAATATTTGGATTGGACGTGGATCTTTAACATGTCACCAGGTGAAGGACTGGTGACATCCTTCAGAAGATGCTCATTTGTGTCAGATTTTAGTCATAGGTAAAGTTATGACTGTAGACTGACGGGTAAATCAACAGGGATCAATACCCTGCTCCTCTTTTTTCCAATACAAGTTCCTCTATCAAATCATTTTTTGACACTTGAGTCAGCAGTCCAAGCAGAGATGACCAGAAGTTCCTTTTCCCACTTAAGTGGTATTTATGGTCACACAAATGCGTCTGACAACAGACAGGCAGCGAATACTGGGATACCAGTTATAATTCTGACTTTGAAGTGAAGCCACTTTTTGTTTTGGCTGTTTTTAATCAGTTCCAGTCGTGTTTAACCCCCATTTAGATTTACTTTCCCAAACTTTGTGGCACTAATGATTCTGTGTCCAGGTTTAAAACACCTGCTCTTTGAATTTGTACAGAAATTCTAGTTTAAGTCTGAGTTTTGTGCTGCTTTGGAGTATTAGTTGTTTTATATTACCTGAGTCCTGAGTAAAGTGTGGTATAAATGCAGGCATGGTCTCAGTGTTTTCTTCAGTGTTCTGGCTGATGTTATTGAAGCCACAGTGAGCATTTTTGTCCGTTCACCAGTGTGGCGGTATTTGAAAAATATACATCACGGGTGAAATGAAGATGGTTAAACTGTTACATCGCAGCTTTAATTTGAATGAACGTGTTTGTCTGTCTGCAGGCTTCTCAGCCAGACGAGCTGACCATCGAGGAGCAGGAAATCTTGGAGGTCATCGATGATGGCGACATGGAGGACTGGGTCAAGGTACAAAAATAACACAAACACAGTTATGTAGCAGATGCACTCTCATGTTTGAGGGTTGGTTGTTTTGTGTATTAGTTCACTCTCTGGCTCTTAGACTGTTTGACAAACATTTAGTTTCAGTTTTTATAAGACCTCGCACCGGTACAGACTATCTACTGGACGTTTTAGTGTTTCTCTGGGATCAGTTGAACTGATGTGGCTTCAGGAATTAGAATAATTCAACTAAAATGCCTGCGGTGCATTGAGGCAGGTCAGGTTGGCCTGGGTGGTAGAAGCTCTGCTGAACATACAGACAAATCAAAAAATGTACAAATACACAGTTCTCTGCTTCTTTTTTGGCCCTGCAGCCGTAAAGGGCTGATGGGAGATTCTCGTCACCCAGCCGGGCAGGCAGGTGGGCGGGCATGGCACCCAAGTTTGTGAATGCAATAATTCATGAATGAGGCAGTTTTTAAATTCATACCTTAAGTGCAGCTACTGAAAATCTGGACCAAATCCTGATTGATGGTGATCCAATCCTGCCTCAGCAGCGCTCCGGTTTGATCACAGTTTGTCAGCTTCTGCTTTTTAACAGCGGTTCGTGGACTCTTGATCAGTTTGAGATCTGCGGAGTGACCTGGTCATGGATATAAAATGTTAATTTGATGATCTCCCAGCTACTTAGTTATCATTTTCACTTTGTTTGTCACAGACTGTTACAAAGTTGCTCCTGGACCTTTGGGAGAAAATTTGAGAAGTCTTTGAGGACATTTTTCGGGTGGTCAGTGGTGTCTACTTAAATGTAGAAATGTCAGCTGTGGATGCTCCCATCATTGTGTGAAGTCATTCTTTTATAAACGCCTCTGCAGAGCTGCTGGTGTGTAGTCATTGTGTACTTTGTGTGTGGTTGTTTTCAGATCATTTCCCTGAAGGAACATTGTGCATTGTTGCTGTTTTACTTTTGTTTATTGTGTAAGTCTGGCTTTCCTGTGAGCCATTGTGCAAATGTTCCACGTGTTGAGCCAATATTTTATGTGTATTTACTTAGGTGATTATCTTTTCATATACAGATATAGTGTTTTAATGGGGTATTTATTTTAATGAATATAATCATACATAAAAATGTGAGCAATATCATTTATATAGATCTGTTTTAGTGCTGTGATTCCCCACAGCATGCCCCAACAGAGATCCCAATACCTCTGAGTGTTTTCAATCTGAATGAAAATAAGTAAGCAGCGGAAGGGGAGGCCACCGGTGTTCATGAAATCAAGCTTCATGAATTCAGCAGAGGCTTGTTTAGGATTTTAGATTTCTCGTTAATTCAGGAAGAGAGAACAAAAGCTCTCCTATTATTCTCTTTGTGGCTGTTATTAAATTCTGGCGACGATGCAGTGATATTGTTACAGCCCTACTCTTTACGTCTGACTTTATTTTTTCTCATTAGGAGTTTTCCTGTTGAAACATTTTTGGCTGTTGTCATCGTCTGTGTGCATTGTCTGTGTTTCCAGGCCAGAAACCGTAGCGGACAGGTGGGCTACGTCCCGGAGAAATACCTGCAGCTGCCCTCCTCCAACAGCCTGCTGAGCATGCTGCAGTCGCTGGCCGCGCTGGACGCCCGATCCCATTCCTCCAGCAACTCCACCGAACCTGAAACCGAACCCCCAACCGGCTCCGTCAACGGAGACTCGAGGAGTGAGATCCGCCTCCACCAGATAATATCGGAGTTTTGATTTCCTGCTTTGTTTAATACCCTCGTTGCCACTGTCTGTGTTGCAGTTTCATTCGCAAAGGCTTTGTACGACTACGCGGGACAAACGGAAGATGAGCTGTCGTTCCCAGAAGGCGCCATCATCCCCATCCTGAGCAGAGAGACCCACGAGGACGATGGCTTCTGGGAGGGCGAGTTTAACGGCGTTGTTGGTGTAAGAGTTCAAATAATAGTTTGCAAAAGCTTGTGACTGCAAAATTGTGTCTGCCTAAGGGACAGTTTGTTCCAGGAGATAAGCGAGAAGATTAATAGGAAGCACCTGGCCTCCAGACGGAGAAGATGTCCTTTTAAATGTGTCCAAAGTCGTCAACAGAACATTTGTGGTTTTGAAACTTATGCCTGTGTTGTATCTGCTTGACGCATGAGGGTGCGTCATAAAAGTAAACCCTGATGGTATAAAACAACTGCTTGTGTATCATTGGGCGGAGATCGATGCTGTCTGTGGGCAGTGTTCATCTCCCCACGCGCGTGTTCATTAAAAACATTGTTTGACCGAAGCTCTTCTGGACCATTATTGTTTTGTGCTCACCCTCAATATTTGAACTCGTAACAAACAGCAATAACAGCAAAACATGTAATGGACGTGCTGGTCCACTAGACAACATCATGTTGATGTAAAGCTTTGGGTCTCTTATGCAAAGTAAAGAGGCTGAAATAAGGTGTCCATGAGTATCAGTTTTCAACATTCAGTATTAAGAGACAAAGACTGTACGGGTTGGGCCAGTCGTCAAGTCCTGGAGCAAAGTGAGCCTGCAAATCAATAAGATGCAAATCAGTTTATACCTTTCATATAATGTTTGAATTTGTTTATTCTGAGTTTTATTGTTCAGTTAGTTTCCACAGTTCATATATCATGTGTAATTTTTCATTAGTTTCAGTGTTTGTTTGTATTTTATTCTATTCATGATGGTTGTGTTGACAGATTTGTCCAAATTTAAAGCTATAGATGTGAACTTTTGGTTCCTTTATTATTACCTGTATAATTAGTTTCAGTCTTTGTGAAGTGGGGAAGGAGGACCCAAAAGCAGGACTCGTGCGATGGACAGTGCTCTTTATTTACAGTGGAGTAAATAAGACAACACAATAATCCCTTGAGCTCCCTCGACTCCTGTGTCATGTCTTCACCCAAAACTCCGTGCTCTCTGCTCCGTGGCTGCTGTCCACCTGTGCTCCACTCTCCTCCTCCTGGGAAAAAAAACAACAGAGGCAGCCGTCAGGACACCATGCTGCCTAATCAACAAAAAACAGTCCCAGTCTAAATAATCTAAAAGACCAACCACGGCTCCAGTGATGGCAACACACAGTTCTAGTGACCAACCCAGTGGGCGGCACTCGAGACGAAGCAGTTCAGGTGGCCTGCACACATTTAGTATCAGGCTTTACAAAAAAAAAGTTTCAACTATGTTAGGATCCATGTTCATCATGTGTGATGTGTGTTTACATTTGAAGGTGTTTGTGGATTTGTCACCTCTCTTCAAGGTGTGGTTTGTGTTTGATGCTGAAAGAGATAAAGACTGCTGATTGGCTGAAGTGGGGTTCAATAAAAATTGTTTGGTTGTTGTTTTGGGCACTGCTCAGGTCCACATTAAATAAACTGCTGCTCATGTGTGTTTGTAGGTTCTCAGTCATCCAGGTCATGGTTGTCTAAGGAGCCTGGAAAGAAAGCGACTTTACTTCTTTAAGGTTCTGGATGATGTTTAACTTCTGATCCAAGAAGCTTCTTCAGTTGATGTGCTTCCTTTGCTCATTTTCCACCTCTGCACAGTTTCATTTGATGACAGTGCAGTGCAGTTCTCCCAAACATACAACAGAGGGCGCTATGCACATTCACTGAAGTGCAGAAAAATACAAGTGGAGGAGGAAACAAACAGCAGCATCAAGAGAGAAAACTGAAGTGTTCAAAGCGAGTTACTTTAGTCTCTTATTGTAATATTAATCGACATCTAAACATCACGTTGATGCTTCATGTTTGACTTCCGTGTCCTTTTACTGCTCAGTTGGAAAATATTGATGCAATTTAAAAGAAGAGGAGAAGAGTAATTTCTCTGTACTACTTCAAAAGTAATTTGAAAGCACTGCCTCATATGGAAAATGAATCATGATGAAATCCTGAAACAAATAGTGTTTGTGAATATGAAGAGTTTAGTTTTCAGTTTGGTCTTAGAAGTATAAAAATGCAGGACTGAAGACAAGATGGAAATGATGTGTTATGAGAAATAAAACACATATGTCACTATGTACTATCATTTTATTTTGTTTATTTTTTGTTCTTGTAGGTTTTTTGCTTTAGTGTAAATTTTGAAAGCACTGCTTTTAGTTTGAAAATTGGATTCAGTGTTTAGAGTTCGGACAAAACAATGGACGGTTTCAAGAAATGTATTTTATCAACAAAACTTATTTTCATGGTTACTGTATTTATTTTAATGCCCTCAGTGCACGGAGGCCAACAGCCTCCATGTAAACATTTCCACCCCCAACAATCAACTCAGATTTATGAAGTTTATCATGTTCAGGCCCTGCAGCTGGTTGGTGGCATGTCTGATCAGAAAGCCTTTCTGCATCTTCACAGTGTGAGTCTGAGAGTTTCTGAACAACAGGATGAGCTGCTACACACCTGACACCACATTCAAACACACACAAGCTGCAAATCTGACACAATATTTTAGACCAAAGAAAAAGGTTCACAATTTGCAGTTAACATGAAGATATTCTAGAGTAGAAACAACACACAGCACACAAGTTTCATGTAGAGATGATTGTTTATTCTGGATGTTATTTTCATTCAGTTATTTTCCATTACTTCTTGGATTAATTTTCTCATTTATCCATTTCATGTAAGGACAGACTTTTACAGAAACAGATAGTCTAGTACAGCCACAACTACTACTACCTATGTGTACACCATAGATCTTATTATCGTATATCACTCCACCACCAGAATCACCCTGCGAGAGACAAAAATGTAATTTGTTATGAGTTTGTTTCAGGATAATTGCTGTCTACACAGTAAATATACAATAATGATAACAGTAATGCCAACTCACCGGACATGTACGCATGTTAGATTTTTTGTAACACATCCTGTTATCATACGGCACATTGTCATAACACTTTTTGTGTCTGATATCCTCACAGCTAGCAACATCCATTTCTACACACTGCAGTTTACTTGGTTCTGTTTCCACTACAAAAAAGTGAAAAGAACAAAGCACTTTATAGTGTTGAATTCTATACACATTAAATTAAATGCTATGTTAACAAGACGGATATTTTATCTTATTCAGGATATTACCAACTAAAAGAAATGTATTCTTCAAGAGAAATTGAAGTTAAAAGAAGAACGGAAGAAATACTATGTGTCAAAACATTTTTTAAATAAAATTTAATTTCAAAAGTGCACAAAACCCCAAATTAAACAGAAATTGTCTAGCTGTGACATAATCAAGCAAAAATGGTCTTACTTAACTCTCCAGTGTTAGGATCTTTTTCAAACAAACCATAGCCGGCCATCTGAATTTTGTCTCTAGAAAAAGACAAAAAATAAGTATTTCCAATTATATTCTATACCCGGGATTCAAGCCTTGAGTCCACTTACAGCCCAAGTTAACCCTACTTGGTATATTGACATGAAGAAATATAATGCAATTTGACCCTTGAAGGGTTTTTTGTTGTTGTTGTTAGGGAGGATTTGTTTGTTGTTGAGTGGACAACCAACTGCTCCAAGCTGGTCAAGAAGGCTCACCAGCGCCTCTTCTTCTTGAGGACTCTGAGGAAGAACCACCTGTCCTCAGACATCCTGGTGAACTTCTATCGCTGCACCATCGAGAGTATCCTGACCAACTGTATAACAGTCTGGTACGGGAACTGCTCTGCCTCGGACCGGAAGGCGTTGCAGAGGGTCGTGAAAACTGCCCAGCGCATCGCCGGAGCACCACTTCCTGCCATAAAAGACATCTACAGAAAGCGGTGTCTGGAAAGGGCTGGGAAAATCATCAAAGACCCCAGTCACCCATCACATGGACTCTTCACCCTCCTGCCCTCTGGGAGGCGCTACAAGAGCCTCCGGACTAAGACCACCAGGTACCGGAACAGCTACTTCCCCACAGCTGTCAGACTCCTGAACTCTGCCTCCTGACATCTGACCCACGTTAACTCATGGACTGAACATACACACACCCACAATGGACAACTGTACCCTCTGACCCACGTTAACACATGGACTGAACACACACACACCCACAATGGACAACTGTACCCTCAAACACACAATAATAACATGGACTGAACCACCACTCACAACCACTAGCACTTTATATAGCCTCTGTAGAAACTATCTACACCCTCACTTATCTTAACTGCACTACTGTATAGCTCTGTAATAATCATTCTGTACATACGATAATTTTTAACCCTACAACTGTTTACAACTTGCATAGTTCCCATTTCTGTATAGCTGTATATCTCAGATTCTGTAAAGTTATTTATTTCATATTCTGTATAGTTTTTCATATTTATATCCTGTTCATAGCCTGTACATAGCTTGTACTCACTACAGCCTGTACATACCTATAGTTATAGAATATTCACAACATACTTCATACCGTGTACATTATAACATACCATAATAGACCCATTTCTGTAATATACTCACATATCTATACTATTGCTAATATATATTGTAATATATCTATATCACTAAAGCACTTCTGGATGGATGCAAACTGCATTTCGTTGCCCTGTACCTGTGCATGTGCAATGACAATAAAGTTGAATTCTATTCTATTCTAATTCTATTCAATGCTAAAATAAGTTAAATGCAATTAAAGTTAAGAAAAATGTGATTTAACATGAAGGCCATATGAGCAGAGAGTACAAACATGTTGAGGGACTGGCTGTGTTAGTTCAGTGAGAGAGTCATTTGTAAAGAAAACCATTTTCACTAGCAGTCAAAAACTAATGTGTACACTTATGTCTGTTTTTTCTTTCGTTGAATACATGCAAAATGATAGCAGAAGTGCTGCCACGTGTCTAGCCAGAATAAGAGTCACTGTGAGTATAATATGGCTTCTTGACAAAAACTTAAGTTAAATGCAAAATGTAATGTTAATTAAATAATTTAATATATTTTGTAAATTAATGGTCAGGTCAGAGTCAGGGTTCAGTAAGCAGGTGACTAATATTCAACATTGTGAATAAATAAATAAATATCATAATGTAAATAAATGTAAAATGTCAATACAAATAAATAAAAATAAAAAAGTGGAAAAGTCAGAAAGGATTCAGACTTATTAGGTAAGCGCACAACTTACATATTGGGAGGATTTGCACAGTCTGGTAAGGCAACGGTTTTCCTGCCTGGTTGTGAAGGAATTTCCAGTAGCATGATGTCATCAATTGTATTTATGCCCACAAAAAATGATCCACCTGTGATTTCCACCTTTTTTTTTTTTATCTGAAGATCGTTGAAATAATAACTTTATCCATGATGGATGTGGATGAACTCCTAAAGTTGCATACATATCCCTGCACAAGGGGAAATGGGTGTAAGCTACGCTAATTACAGAACACAAGCATTTGAAATACTGTCCTAACTTTTAAATTCTATTAAAAACATTTATAAGTGAAACTGTTGTTTTCTCACCATCCAGGTTCATTTTTCCAGCAGTGGGCTGCAGTCAGAATCCACCGTTCATGGATCAGTGAGCCACCACAGAGACTTTCATGTGTTGCACTGGTTGCCTTTAGTTTCACGTGATACTGACGCTCAGTGTCTGGACACTTGTGGCCTCCATAGATCCTTTTGTGCAAATCTACTCCTGTGCTGACTGTGATGCCTGAAAAAGAAAATAATTTACTCACAACTGGTTGTTTCTTCCATCTGAAGAACAACATATTCTTTCTAGTTAATATAGTTGCAGAAATGTGTCTGCAAATTGATGAAAAGAAGAAAAAGTACAATCATACTGTAGAGACAGTGTTCCTGATACTGTAACATTCTGACAAATGCATAATAACTGATATCAAAGCAGAGACAAAGAAGAACAAAAACAGTATCTGGTGGTTTAGTGAAAACCTAAATAATCCTTTAGTAACACAGAATTTGTCGCAACCTGAGAAATAAGTGCAATATTTCACTCACCAACACACAGAAGAAGAAGAAGCTTCAGATGAGCCATTGCTGTCATTCAGCTTGCAGTGAATGCTGTGCTGGGACCTTTTTAAGCCTCATTTTTTAGTTAGTGATGGATCCACCAATCAAAGAGCCTAATGTTATCAACAAAACCCCATTGGTTCGTTGGGACAGTTTTCATGCAAATGTTGAACATCTCTTCATCTTAACAAAAAAGTGTCCTCATTATTTGTAGTCTTTGTCATCCACATACTCCAGGAAATGATACTGCATTTGTTAAAATAAGTTGTTTTTTAACAGAATAATTTCAAAGTTTAAGTTAATTTATACACACACAACTTTTTAGGGTGTGTGTATATCTTTTTCTAAGAGTAGCATAAAGGAAAAACTATAAAACATCTGTTCTTCAATTAGCAAGATATTGACTGACTTCATTTAACAATGTTTTTATTTTCTTTTTTGTTTGTATTTTGTATTGCACTTTTCTGTACTCATAATCAAATATAAATCAATTTTTGGATAAAAAGTTGTTTGACATCCTCCCGGATCATATTCTTAGCTTTTTAATAACAGCACAATTTTAATAATAATCAGTTTGTTTCTTTGATTTTTCATCATATTTTTCTGATATTCACTCTGTGCTGTTTCAGATCAGTTTGTGATGTGTCCAGGTGACAAAGCCTTTTGGGTCAAATTTGTGATATTTTGCTATGTAAATTAAAGTGGCCTTTGTCTTGACTGTTGTCACATATGATGATGTTTCAAAGGTTCTACTATGGGCTCAGATGGTGCAACCGAAGATTAAGTTTTTAGTTTTATTTTTTTCTTACCCGGACTAAAAACAAGTGCAGCAGTTTTTCTCAACTAGTCTGTAACACTTTCTGACACGTTCTTTAGACGGACTCAGGCGCACACCAGGAATTCCTTGTGAAAGAAGACAGTGCGTTTATTTACAGTGAGAAAACACCAGGTGAATATATGTACAGAGTGCCAGTGAAAAGGCGGTCCGGGGCTCCAGGGTCCGAAGGAAACAGGGAAAGGGTCCAACATGCTCCACTCTCTCACAGAAAAGTCCAATTCCGCTGCTCCTCTCGCTCACATACTCAAACTGTGACCACAAGTTTGCATCATGGCGCTGATCCAGAATCCTTCCCTTATTGTTAATTCCTAGTGCTATAATAAAAAAGCGATAAGAATAAAAAAATGAAGTAATAAATATACAATAATGTATGTATGATGATTCAATTTGTTTGACTATCCACTCGGTGCAGGCACAACGTTTATGTATTATTGTATAAAATACAATCATGTATTTTCTTTAAAATGTGTTTTTTGAATATCATAATTACAATAATCCAATCCATAATTGTGTTTTCTTGTCATTGTCTTTTCAAAGCAAACAGGAGTTTAAACCACAGCAGTGAAATATGAGCTGAGTCAACTGAAGGTGAACAAGAAAGAGCCTGACAGCTGTTGTGTTGTGCAGTTTCACCTGCAGTATATAACATATCAGACTAGAGTTATGTCCTACAGCTTCGGTTCCTGAGAGTGTGAAACGTTAACATGGTCCTTGTGTGTGTGTGTGTGTGCACAATGTTTCTTTACAAGTGAAACTAGAACCACTAGATATGTGGTTCTAGTTTGGCTCTGTTGGCTCTGCTGCTGCTTTGTTTGCTTTACTTCCAAACTTTCTGCATTTAGCAAATAGCCTCTTTTGCTGTTAGCTAATCAAACAGAGGCAAGCAGAGCGAGTCTGTCACCTTCCTCCCTAAACTTGATTAAATATTACCACAGTGTAATAGTGTACATATAGTTGAGGACAGAGAGACAAAACAGGTGAGATGAGGAAGTGAAGAGAGAGCGTTATGCAGTTTTCCCACTCCCACCTGATAAAACCATCTGTTTTGTTTCTCATGACACTTCTTTCTCTCTGATTCTTTCACTGTCTGTGAAAACAGAAGACTTTATTCATAGAGTTGTTGTTTTTCAAGGTTTTTATTTTGTTCTGTTCCATTTTGGCATTTTGGCATTTTGTCTTGCACCGTATGAGTGCTGCACACTTTGGAGGAAGAATGAAATTGTTGCTAATAGTATTTTTGTCAGACTGTGTCATGTATGTCACCATAAATTCACTCAACAGTCGTGTTTACCGTTCTAAAAGTGCTCTACATGTACTATGGTCCAGTGGGTGCTGCACAGTCTCCTGTTCTAACATTTAATCAGTCTCTTGGTGCTACATGACTCGTGCACATGAGCAACTAACAGATGATCACTCGAAACAGGAAGTATCTGTGCTCAATTTTCAGTGTCATGGCAAACGCTGTGGAGGATATTTTATGATCACTGACCATAATTTCAAAATACTTATTTGAGAAGTCGTTGTAATATTAACTTTGAGCATTTATTTTTGATGACAGATCATATTGACTGATTGTTCTGAGAGGCTGTGGCTGAGAATATTATAAGATGGAATCAGACAAGGAAGATGAAAAAGGAATAGAGAAGGACACGGGGAAAAGAAAAGAAAAATATAAAGTGCGATGATGCAGAGTAGAGAGAGTAGATGTGAGATGAATCAGTAAAGAAGTAAGAAAAGAGCAGCCTGCAATAGTCCACTGTTAGTATAACGTACAGTGGGATGCAAAAGTTTGGGCAACATTGTTAATAGTCATTATTTTCCTGTATAAATCGTTGGTTGTTACAATAAAAATTGTCAGTTAAACAGACACACACAGTGATATTTGAGAAGTGAAATGAAGTTTATTGGATTTACAGAAAGTGTGCAATAATTGTTCAAACAAAATTGAACTCACTAACAACCTTGGAAGAGATTTTTATTTGTTTATTTTGCATAGGCTATTAGTATTAGGGACCCACTAATCCAATAGTTTGATTAGATATCAGTCCCATATTTACAAAAAAACCTTGGTCAGATATCGGTGACAATGAGCTGATCTATTATTCACTTCTGGTTTTACTTCAACATGCCACAAGAGGGCTAACGTAGCATGGAAGCAGCTAAGAGCACAGCAACAGTAGTGTGGGCATGTTTTGCCCCACCCACAAGTTAATTATTGTAATTATTACTTGACTTGAAAAGAATCAGCCTTTTGGGATTTACTTACCTGGATGACTGAGCATGCATCATCTGGACGTAGCGTTTTCAGTGAGAGAAACGTTTCGTCACTCATCCAAGTGACTTCTTCAGTCTCAGCTGACTGCAGGTTTCCCCAGTCTTATAAACAGTACATTTGCAAAATGACTGAAACTAGCACCACTGATCCCATTGATCAATGGCCTTTGATCAGTAGTTGTTCATCAATGGTCATGAGAATCTGTATATTAATTACCAAGGAACTGACCTCCCAGACCATTGTTCATTCAGTGGTGCTAGTTCAAATTCAAAGGTTCCTTGTTGATTGATATGAATTTTATTTCACGTGAATAATCAGTAATGACTTATCAAAAGCACTATGTCCAGGTCATTCACTGTCATACAGGTTCTGCTGTGTTGATATATATTGGGCAGCCAGATGTGCCTTCTTCACCTCCAGAAGTGTTTTTAATTTTGAGATGTTGCTTAACTGGTTAAAATTGGGAGCTGAATTGGAAACATGTGTTTCTTCAAAAGACCAAAGCTCAACCAGTAACAGCACGAGGTTGAAGAGAAGTGAGAGAGTCGTCTTTTCTTTGGCAGTTAATGTTGCTGTGCCCACAGTTCCTTATAGTGGTGAAAGATAAGTAAGCACTGAAGCAGCTGCTACTTAGACAGAACTCCTTAATGCCATTTGCAAGTCAAATTCACCTTTTAGGTTGGTAAGGGGACACAGGAGCATTTTCATCTTCATGATGTTTTATTGCTGTTTTACTGCTCTTGGAAATATCAGCATCAGTTCCACAGTAAAAAATTTGCTTCTTATCAATGCAAACGTGGTCATTTGTACTCAATGCAAACTACAGCTGAGGAAGGCAAATCAGACACATCAATGGTTATTCATACACTTCCTCTCATAATACCCATTGTGTTGTCTATTGTCTATTCTCTGCTCTGCTGACTATATACTGGGCTGGACTGGGACAAAAAATCAGCCCAGGCATTTTGACTAGTGACCGGCCCACCATGGTATTATAGGAAAAGCCATAAAGCCTTTATAATAAACTTAAACCTACACCACCCTCCCTATTCTGGTATTCTAAACGGTCTTTAGCAAAAATATAAAACAACCAAATTTATAATTACATATACCTAACTAATAGGGTTGCCAACTCCCAGCAAAAAAAGAAAAGAGAAAAAAATAGGGAACCACTCCCCCACCCTCTGTTTCAAGATGCTTAATTGACAAAACTGATTTTAATTTAATGCATGTACCAAACAAATGCACAGAAATCTATTATTTTTCTCCTGTAATCAAATAGATTCAACATCTTTCTTCAACAGAATTGCAGACTGCACAGATGGTACCTTCCCAAAGGAAAGAACACTATAACTTACTAGGGTATATACTAGACTTAATATTTACTGAATACAATAATGTATTTCTATACATTTTACATCAGATGAAAACTTTGGTTGTAAGATTCAGATATTATATTGTATTCTAATTTTTGCCTCATAACTTTTGCACTGTCCACTTCCTGCTGTGACAAAACAAATTTCCCACGTGTGGGACTAATAAAGATTATCTTATCTTATCTTATCTTATAAATATTTATTAAAAGCGAGACATTTTAAATGAGAATATGAAAGAAACGTAAGGATCCTGATGTTATTTGTCTCTCAGAAACAGTTCATAACTTCCCTTCAACTCATTCATGTCACCTAAAAGGTAACCCTGTTTCTCCATCACCTGTTCAGCTCTGATGATTCAGTAAGGACATCTCCTGGTTTCATCTTCATGTTTCCCTCTCACCACATATCCAAACCGAAATCATGACCAGCAGCTTTACAGCCGTGGCTCCAGCAAACATCAGCTGATACTAGAAATTAACATTAACTAAATTCTACCGACAGCTGATCAAGCTTAAACGTGCTGCTGTTGTTTAGCGCAACATCTGCTGGTTCCCTCTTTCTGGCGCAGAGAGAAAAGCTGATCAGCTGATCATTGATCAGTTTCATGATTGAATTAGCATCTTTCTAGCTGAAGTAGTTATGAAATCGCGTTCCTTTTCACCTCAACTTTAAAGTTCGACCTCCTCTGCTGTAACTGGTCAAGCCCAGAGTCGATCATGACCAACTGGCCAATCCACCACCATTTATTTATATCGTTAAAAAAGAAAAGAAATAAAACCCCATCGGCCCATAAAAACGAAAAATCACGAGCAGCCCATCGGGCAAATGCCCAGTATGCCCGATGGCCAGTCCAGCCCTGACTATATACAATATTTTGAAAGAGAAGACACGTCCATGCATTTTGCAATCACTACTGGAGCTACTGCGAAGTTGGCACTCAATTCCAGCTGTAAGTCAGAGCTGTGCAAGACATGATACCAGGAGAATTCATGTCAAGCACGTTTATTAATGCAGCAGAAAGAAAAAAGTGTGCGCAGTATGTGTTTTGTGGTTTGAGGATACTCACTGTTTCTGCACTCAAAGCTCACAGACTAACAAAAACAACAGTTTACAAGTGAAGTTAAATTTAGTCTCTTTACATTTTTGTGCCACTTATATAAAAAGGTAAAACAGTGGCAAGTTTTGGGTTTGCAGGAGCTGTTTTACCTCCAGTCTGCCTGCAGATGGTTAGCAGCTGCTAACGTTTATCTCTGTTAGTAAAATGTCTTCTCCTGCCGTTGGCTTATCAAACAGAGGCGAGGTGGTGTTGTACATTAACTTATACTCCCTCAGAGTGCGTTCGATTCAATTTGCATTGTTATAACAGTGAACACATTATTATAAGCTGCTCTTTTTATGACTGGGATTTTGCACACAAACACAATAATTTACTTTGACTACAAACATGTGGCCACATAATTTTATTTAACCCATTTTTAAAAGCTTGACTCTGATCCCTGGATTGTCTTGCAAAATACTACACAAGATATTTTGTAAGTTGTTCTTATATAAACTTTCAGGATTTTATTGGTGATGACAGATTATATTGACTGATTGTTCTGGAAGGACAGACAAATAAAAACTGGAGGATGCTGAGTAGAGAGGGTGGATGTGAGATGAGGTAGTAAGAAAGTAGGTGGATAATAGAAACTAATAATAAGATCATCAAGAGTTAATTCATTTGATTAGTTTCATTATTTTTATCTTACTGTTTTGTTTTTAGTGAAGGGATGATTAAAATTACACTTTCAGCAGTGATTAGTAAAGTAAAGAAAATGAGAAGCTGTTGTGTTTCAGTGTGACCACACAGGGGCAGTGCTGTATAAATGTTGTGTTATCTTACCAGGCATGGTCTCTTTATAAATGCCCAACAGAGCAACAAAATGACTTTAATTATATGCTCTGTGGTCAGTTGTCAGTTTGGTTTACTTGATACAAACCGTCTCCTCTCAGATCTCAGAGGACTGATGTCTCATAATGGGTCCCTGCATTAGTGTGATGGAGTGTCTGTAGTCAAAATCAACTGATTTTGTTTTTCTTCAAAAAACAGAAACTTCTGACTGACTGATGGCTGATCTTCTCTGTTCCCCACAGATTTGCCAGCTACTCAGCTAATGTGATGGTGGACAGGAAACCTGGGCTCTAATGTCAATTATTTGTTTTCAAATCATATAATATATTCAAAGCACTTGAGCTATTCCTAAGAGATCGAACTTAGAGATAGATCCACCTTTTTCCTCATCGCCACATCATAAACTTCATGTAAAACACTGACCATAGCTGACACATATTCTCAGCACAGTCAGACATTTAAGACTAAACAGCACAAGGTGGAGGAGAAGTGAGAGTCAAACATTTGAGTAAAAGTATTATATTTGAAATTTCCACCAACTCTATTTCTGTGTTTGCAGTGCTGTGTTTACTCAGTGGATCTAGATCAGGGGTGTCCAATTCGAATCCTCGAGGGCCGGTGTTCTGAAACTTTTACATGTGCCCCTGCTGAATACAATTAGAAGGTCATTAGCAAGACTGTATAGAACAGGGGTGGGCAATTCCAGGCCTCGAGGGCCGGTGTCCTGCGGGTTTTAGATCTCATCTTGGGTCAACACACCTGAATCACATGATTAGTTCATTACCAGGCCTCTGGAGAACTACAGGACATTTTGAGGAGCTAATTTAGCCATTTAAATCAGCTGTGTTGGTTCAAGGACACATCTAAAACCTGCAGGGACACCGGCCCTCGAGGCCTGGAGTTGCCCACCCCTGGTATTGAACCTGACCTGAACACCTCAGCGTGCAGTCAAGTTCTATAGTCTTGCTAATGACATCACTTCCCTCCCTCTTTTTAAGTCCAGACTCAAAACTCACCTATCCACATTAGCCTGTTCCCCATCAATTTTTCCATCCCGCTACTTTAATTTATTTTATTTTTTACTCAACTTTTCTAATAACTTGTTGTTATTATTTTGTAAATTGTTATGTTTGTTGTTGTTATTGCTTGTGTGCAGTGTCCTTGAGTGTTTTGAAAGGCGCTTTCTTAAATAAAATGTATTATTATTATTAGTAGTAGTAGTTTTAGTAGTATTAGTATTATGTTATTTCAGGACACCAGCCTTCAAGTTTTGATGCCTTTTTTTGTCACCTGCATTCCAGATGGTCAAATTCTGTGTTTTCTAATATGTAGAGTGTCTCTGCTCTCTGTCACACTCTGGGATGAATCACAGCTTCCATTATTACTTTACAGTTTGTGTTTCTCATTAAACTTTGCATTATTTAGCACCATTTTCTATTTCTAAGCTTTATCACAATATCTGTTCATTTAACCATCTTTGCACTAAAATGCTGTTATACAAGAATCCATTTCAAGCCTGGGAGACCTTAGAGAATATGACAAACATTGTTGTGTTTTTGTCTGCATCTTTTTGGAGCATCTCAAGATTTTGTGATCTTTTCCGATGCCATAATACTTGAAAGATGGTGTGCATGTTTCTTCAGGAAAAACAAGCTTTAACACAAACTGAATGTGCTGATGTTACAGTGATGATGTGTCCTCAGTCATATTGTTCAACAATGTCTCCCTCAGCTGGACTGGTGAAAATTAGCAGACAGGAAATAAGGCTACGTTCACACTGCAGGCGAAAGCGCATCAAATCCGATTTTTTTGACCCTATGCGACCCATATCCGATCATGGTATGACAGTGTGAACGGCACAAATCCGATATTTTCAAATCCGATCTGGGTCACTTTCGTATGTGGTACTGAATCCGATACATATCCGATGTTTCAGAAAGCGACTGCTGTGTGAATGGTCATTTCGCATTAAATCCGTCTTTTACGTCACTGACACAAGACAGACGCCAATTATCAGCGTCGGAGAAGCGCCCGATAAGACATTGCGAACGCTTCCTGGCCATCCAGTGTAGATGTTAGTGAAACTGTTGGGAAGACAACGTTGGAGAAACGTGAACATTTTATTTGTACTGTATAATCTGTAGATTCTGACAGAAATCTGCAACTATCCTTTGAAGCACCGCTCCTCTAAAACAGCAATAAGGATAATTATTAGGTTATTTACATTATTATGTAAATAACAAAATAACTTAAAGCAAAAATTGGGAAACGTAAAGTCGGAAGTCTTTATATTAACGGCCATCAGTCAAACAATATTGTTTGCTCAGGGTATAACCAGAGTGCGTTGTGTGTGACGTCTTCTTTTGCGCATGCGGGCCGCTTTTAGCGTTCACACTAGAGCGCGTTTGCTGTCGCATTTTATTTGTAGTGTGAACACGCAGACAAAAAAATCGGATTTGATCAAAAAATCGGAATTGAGCATTAAGACCTGCAGTGTGAACGTAGCCTAAGTGTCCCCTTCAGTCTGGGCAGAATGAAGTGTTTAACCCTTTAAGACCTACCACAGAACCAAGTCTGCCAGAGCTTATATTATATTTTTACATGTTGTAGTGCCATTTTTGGGAGCATTTCAAGTTGCTATACATCAATACAACCATTACAGCCTAAATGTTAATAATATGCATGCATTAAGTGCATAGTAATTACATAAATTGCAAAAAATTGCAATAAACTACAAAAAAATTGAAAATCGTTTTTGTTTTTTAACATATATTTCTAGTTAGAGAAATTTAAGAGGCTTATCCCTCAAAACTGTAAATACAAAAAAGTTGCACAAACAAGTTTCCCACCACAGGAAATTTATTTTGAGTGTCTTCATAGTTTTATTTTTGAAATACACCAATTTCTATACACTGCAGGAAAAACGAAAATAAATATTATAGTGCAAATTTGCAAAAAAGCAGCATATGCATCAAAATAAACTATTTCCAGCAGTGCAATATGAGTCCTAAGCATCCCAGAAACGACAGAGAAAGTCATAAAGTCAAACATAACTTTTAAAAACACCAGTATAGGCTCATGAGGCCTTGGTGGTAAAAAACTACATTTCCGCGACAATGATGTCACTTCCGGTTTCGGGCAGGACATGACGGACATGCGATAGTTTGTGCTGATGGACGTAGGAAGTGTTATGAACAGCTGATCGGATCGGCAAAGCCTGTTTCTGGAATATTATGGGTTTTTTTGCTGCAAGTGCTTTTTATCCAGTTTTTGCAAAGCTTTATGTGGAAGGAAACTGTGACCTAGGACAAGCTGATGCCATAAGATGTAAGTACAACTCCTCCGGTTTCATATGCAAAAACAATTATTGCGCTACCACGCTACCACGCTAGCTCACGTGGTTGCAGTGCTACCGGGATTTTAAAATAGTTACGCAAAACGGAGCGTGCCCGCTCTGACCGGTTTTAAAGGGTTAAATGAACTGGTTAAATATTGATGTTGAATTTCTTATTGACTTTTCGTAGTGGTGTATCCATTTGTCTTTTTATCTCTGATTGTTCTGTTTAGGATCATAAGAATAAATCATTTTGACCAATGATGTTGTGTGACATTGTGAGCTAAAAAGTTCAGCACTTTTTTAAAGCACTCTTACTATTTTGTTAGTTATACTCCAAAACATTGTTTGAATTTATGAACTTATGATGTTTTCAGTGTTTTGGATCAGGTCAGCTGAGAAAAGTTCAGACAAGTCGATGACGATGTGAAATCATGTTTGAGATTTCAAATCAATATTTCAGGTCATGTATCAAGTAAAAAGTCACTAAAGGCAGTTCAAGTCTGTTTGGTGCTTCATCCCCAAGATTTTATCTTCAGTTATTTTCTTGAACTGAAACTCTTATTGTTGTAAACTGCTGTGTTGGCCTCTACTTTATGTTGCAGGTTTAGAACCTGATCGCAACTAGTCTGAAGTTTACTCTGTTCTCTGTTGTGATTAATGCCAATAAAAAGTAACAATTACAAGCCTGTGTTCACTAACAGTCTGTTCAATACTTCTAGAAGATATCATCTTTCATTTCCTCACTGAGGAAAATGAATGAAGAGAGAATAAAACAGGTTTGGTTGAGAGAGCAAGTGGATGAAGAGGAAAGGGAGTGAGGAAGAAAAATAGTTAATAGTTTGTGGTGGATTTTTGTATGATATGTATAACTATCTAACTATATACACTATATGCCTATCTGCACTGAACATATATACTCTAATTTTCACTGTAACTTTCATGTAGCGTCTTAAGCACAGGGTTTTCGGGAGGAGCCGTGCTGCTCTCTGATAGGAAGCAGGACCATGCTCTCCTGGAGAATGGAACAACTTAAAAATTCGATTAGAGTGTTATCTATTCTAAATATCGCTTGGAAAAGTAGAGTCAGCTAGTAAAGCATGCACTTTAGAACAGCACACAGCAACACTACATCTGAGCGGACTACACCTTTCTTGGCTGCTGCCTCAAAGCACATTGTGCGCTGTCTATCTTGCGTGCTGCACAATAGCGTTTAATATTTAGTATCTACTGTTATCTACTGCTAGCTAGTTTATTGTGATGGTGCTGTATTTATCATTTTTTGTGTTTTGTTTGTTTTCTCTTCTGTTTTTTTTTCTCTCCATACAGGTGATCCAGGTGTTTTGTTTGTTTTTCTTTCTTCCCCCCTTTCTCACCGTCTCTTCTCCCCTCTGTTTTTCTTTCTCTCCCTCTCTTTCTTTCATTCTTTCTCCCTGTCCTATCCCTCAGTCATGTCTGTCCCGTTTGTAGCAACCGAAAATAAAATAAAATAAATACATATTTATAATAAAGGTCAATCAAATGGACCAATATGGCAAGGCCATGATGATCCACTCGGTAAAATAGATCCGCTTGGCATCTTTCTTGGCCTTAAGACAACAATTCTGATGGCTAAAGATCCAAACGGGACAAAAAAAAAAAAAAGAGTCTTAAGCACAAGACATTTTGCTTCACCGTGGTTTATTAAGGTTTTACATTAACAGGACAGTTAATGCTGTCGAGAGTTTGCCTGAATAACTCATCTCCAGCTCCGGTAACTAACCTTCCCTAATACACACTCAACATCTTTCATGCAGCACAACCAAAACAGTAACATTGTAACAGAGCACGATTAAAATATCATACAATATAATCACACACACACACACACACACACACACACACACACACACACACACACACACACACACACACACACACACACACACACACACACACAGCTGATTGACTGAAGTAGGGTTCAATAAAACTTGTTGGTTGTTGGTTTGGGCACTGCTCACCTCCACATTAAATAAACTGCTGCTCATGTGTGTTTGTAGGTTCTCAGTCATCCAGGTCATGGTTGTCTAAGGAGCCTGGAAAGAAAGCGACTTTACTTCTTTAAGGTTCTGGATGATGTTTAACTTCTTATCCAAGAAACGTCTTCACTTCATGAGCTTCCTTTGCTCATGTTATACCTCCGGGCAGTTTAATTTAATGACCATGCAGTGCAGTGCTCTCAAACACACAGCAGAGGGCGCTATGCACATTCCCTGACGTTACAAGTGGAGGAGGAAACAAACAGCAGCATTGAAAGAGAAAACTGAAGAGTTCAAAACAAGTTAATTTAGTCTCTTATTGTAATAATAAACAATATTTAAACATCACTTTGCTGCTTCACGTTAAAAGAGCTCTGTGTGCTTTTACTGCTCAGTAGGAAAATATTGATGCAATTTAAAAGACGTTGTTTTAATTAGCATTTAATGATATCTACTTTGAAATGTTTTCACTACTTCCCAGGAAATTTGAACGTGCTGCCTAATATGGAAAATGAATCATGATGAAATCCTGAAATCTATTCTCATATTAATTTTCTTTTAATGTTCTACAGGTCTAAAAATAAAAACCTCCAGTGATAGTAGGCAATATAAATATATATTTTTTTAAAAACTATATGTTATAGAGCTTTGATGAGGTGAAACACATTCTCAGTTTATTGGTTATGAGAATAGTTATGACAGTGTTTACGCGAGAAGCATTAGAGTGAAATAGTTTTGTGTAACAGCGACATCTGGTTTGAGTAATAGTGTCCATGAGCTTTGTGAATATTAAAAGATTAGTTTTCACTTTGGTTTTAGAAGTATAAAAATGCAGGACTGAAGATAAGATGGAAACAATGTATTATGAGATATAAAATACATATGTTCATATGTACTATAATTTTATTTTATTTATGTTCTGTTTTGGGGGTGGGGGTTGTGTGATTAGAGTTGGGACAAAACAATGGACAGTTTCAAAAAATGCATTTTATCAACAAAACGTATTTTGATAGTTACTGTATTTATTTTAATGCCCTGTATAGTGAAGTGATTAAAAGAAAAGTTTATCTGCCACCAATGAGCCAACAGCCTCCACGTGAACATTTTCAGCCTCAACAATCAGCTCTGATTCATGAAATTTATCATGTTCAGGCCCTGCAGCTGATTGGTGGCATGTCTGATCAGAAAGCCTTTCTGCATCTTCACAGTGTGAGTCTGAGAGTTTCTCAACAACAGGATGAGCTGCTACACACCTGACACCACATTCAAACACACACAAGCTGCAAATCTAACACAATAATTTAGACCAAACAAAAAGGTTCACAATTTGCAGTTAACATGAAGATATTCTAGAGCAGAAACAACACACAGCACACAAGTTTCATGTAGAGATGATTGTTTATTCTGGATGTTATTTTCATTCAGTTATTTTCCATTACTTTTTGGATAAATTGTCTGGTTTATCCATTTCATGTAAGAACAAACATTCACAGTAACAGCTGGTCTGGTACAGACACGTACACCACCGCCTTTGATTACACCATAAATCATGTTGTTGTAAATCACTCCACCACCAGAATCACCCTGAGAGAGAAAAATATAGTTTGTGTTCAAGTTTCTTCCAAAAGATCTAAAACATACAGAGATGATATACAGTGATGTTAGCAGTCAACTTACCCCACGTGTATCTACATTAGGTTCTTCCAGACACAGCCTGTTGTTATACGGCACATCTGAATAACATGGATCGTTTCTGGTAGGCTCACAGTCAACAACATGCATGTTTGCACACTGGAGATGAGGTGGTTGGCCAGGGACTGGAGAAAAAAGCCAAAGAACAAAAGTCATTCATAACCTTTCAAAAACTAAAATCTTGAGGAAATTGATGTTTTGTCTTTTTTCTGGATGTTTCCAAATGATTTTTAAACAAGGAACCTGGCATACAGTATATCTACTATAAAATTTAAAATCTTTGTTTATATTACAGTAGTCAAATAAAACGTGAATGTAGCTGTAAAACAGACACAGAAACCAAAATAAAGTCTAGCATAAACTGTGAAATAATTCATCAAAAAACTTTCTTACGTGTGTGGCCTGTCGCATTTACCCTATACCCACCAAGTCCTGCAACCTGAACGACGTCTCCTCTAGAAACAGACCAATAAATAATAATCAATTAATTTCAGGTCCATCCATGTGTTTTAAACATCAAATAAATTAATAAATCTCAAAATTTCAACTTTATTCTCAAAATGATCTATACTATGTTTTTTTTTCTGGTCACCAAGTCGCTTCCACACAGCTTTACTAAGAAGCTTATAAACATGTTTGATTCACAAGGAAAATTCTGACACTTTCTGCTGCATTAACAACACACTGTCATTTACCTGCTACTGCCTCATGGCTTGGCTCCTTTTGTATGGGCTCAAACTGTGGTCATAAATACTTTGTACTTGTAAAGCAAATGTGTAGTTGTGAACTGAGTGTTGTAACCTTATAAACCAAAATATCTGAAAATTTTATGTTTGTGCATCTATAGATGAGAATTTTTGTGTGTGTAAAAAAGATTTACACAAGATACAATTTTTTTAGTCAAGGTCTGCTTATAACACAAGAATGAACAAATTGAGAGCTGTTTTTTTACAGTCTTGGGATTTGGTCATCTTGATGAGCAAACAGTTCTCAAGCAATGCAGAATCCATGAATTAGGCGCAATCCTCTCAGCCATAGACTGTCAGCATTAGTCAGACAGGGCAAATTAGTATGATCGCAAAAATGGGTTGACGTCAGCAGAAACCCAGCAAACATCTACTCAAAATGTAAAAATACACTCAAAATAAAAGTTGAAGAGATGTTGCAGATCTTGCTACAGTGTTGCTTTGAGTTATGTCTTTATGTCTAATGTGTTAAGTTGTGTTAAGCATATTAGATGGTGTTTAAAAAAACAAAACAAAGATACATGTGGTTACAGAGGCTCTTAACCTTCCTGCGATTTTATTTTAAGTGTTCGAGATGTTGCCTTCCCATCAACTCAAAGCAGGCTGGCCATTCTGATATCTGGCACTGACGAAGCATTTTCATCCAGAAAACTGCGACTCACTGGATATTTTACTTTTTCATGCCACTTTCTGTATACCCTAGAGATGGTTGTGTGTGTGTGTGTGTGTGTGTGTGCTATAAATAATATAAAAATATATAACAGCAAATTACAACGCTGGTGTTGCAAATCAAAGAAAAGTTGCAGAAACATTATGATTTGATCATCACTGTGCTATTGGTGCTGCTGTTTTTAATCTAACATGACAGCCACAAATTGGAGATCTGAAACTTTAAACGGCGTACATTTAAAACAGGTCACTCACTGTTTTCAATGCCCATAGCTTAATAAAGAAGGCCAGGAAGTCACTTTATTTTGGCTCCAGATCAAATTGAAATTTTATAGATTGAACAGCTGATAAATAGTTTACAAATGTTACTGATACATTTTCTAATCTGTGTTCTATTAGCTGTATTTCCAGCAGTGTGAAGCAGAGCAGATTCAAACCAAACCTGTTTGCTCCTAAACTGATGGTGTTAGTAATGTATGTCTTAACAAGTTGCTTATATAAAACTTATTAGTTCAGCAGACAATCTATGTCATGTTTAAAGCATACTATAAATTAAATAACTAATGAAAATTTGATGCTTCCTGCTCATTTTACACAAAAACTCTGAACATAATCTCAACAGGAGCATATTTCCATGGTGATCTTACCAGGTAACAAGAGAGCCACCTGAAACACTGGAAACTTAGAAATTAGGCTCAGCGTGCATCACTAACAGATTAACCTTGCTTCACTGTCCACCACTCTGAAGCCAGTCGCCCAGAAGAGGGAGACTAAATTCTGAAAAGGCTGCCAACCCAGTACATCATAATAATATGCTAAAAATACAGAAATGTTATTGAAGTTGTGTGATTGGGACGGAGATTTTCTCTTTAGAGGGAATGAATGAAAATGATAATCATTTATTTTAAACTGGTATTAGTATGTTTATTATTACTATATTATATTATTTTTCTTAAATGGTCCTCTTTTATATTCATTCATGTTTCATATTCCACTTGTTGAATGAAATTCACTGTCTAAAAGACACAGAAATACTATTTTTAATGTTGTTAATGATGTTAATGTGTACAGTATAACGTGTCACGGTTCTGGGTCATTTTGACCCAGTATTTTCAGTTTGTTATATTTTTATGTATTATGGTTTTTATGTCTTCTGATTGTCTTGTTTTAATTTTATGTTTCAGTTTATTCTGGTTTAGGGTTTTGTTCTTAGGTTTTATGTCTTGTGCCCTCGTACTTTGTGTAGGTTTAGTTCAGTGTCAAATCTGCGCCTTTGTGGATTGTTTCCTGTTTTACTTTGGAGGTCCATGTCTTATGTCAGTGTATTCAGTTTTGCTTCCCCCTGTCTCGTTACTAGGGATGGGTATCGAAAACTGGTTCTTGTTGAGAACTGGTTCCCACTGTTTCAATTCCTTGGACTTGTTTGCCATTTTTGCAAACAATTCCCTTATCGATTCCAGTCGCCCCGAATGACATCACCACGTTGCGGAGCATCATTTACCTGGCAGGAAACATGGCGGCTCAAACGCTCAAAAGTTTGGTTATACTTTACGAGAACGGATGACAACGGGGCAACTTGCAAAGTAGATATTTCATTTAAGGGAGGAAACACTACGAATATGCAAAAGCATTTGCTCACAAGACACACGATAACCTTAAATGAATGTCGCTTCTTTAATTCCGCTCCAGACTCGTGAATCTCAACCCAGCAGCAGCGGTAACGTTTGCACGTCCTCTCCCGTTAATGCGGCAGGTAAATAATCAACTAACAGCGCATATTATGTTAGCGCGATCTGCCTTATTACAAAACCTGCCATTACTGTGCATTTAGGTGACCATGATGAGAGAGACAGACAGAGTCTGGCTCAGATGCTGGCAGTTCTCGCTGAAGTCTACCGGTAGCGTCTCCTTTCAGGCCAGGATAGACGAATGTCACCGAGCAGTGACTAAGTTTGTGGTCAAAGGCTTGCACCCATTTGCCAGCAGATGCCCCCGATTTTCGGTAAGTGAATGTGTTTAATTGTAGGCAGGGACATTACTGGATATTCTTGTGTAATTGCTACTGAATAATTTATGTTATACTTTGTTATTGCTACAGAAGAATATTTGTTTTATTATTTTACATTTACAATGTTTTTTCCTGGGGACCCTGTGACACCCCATTGAAGAGCCGTAGGCTGGATCTCTTAAGATCTCACTGTTAGGTTTGTAAGGCCATGTTACTCCTAAATTTCTATCTTGTTCAAAGAGAAGATATAAAACAAAGTTCTAAGCTATTCGACTTTAGTGTTTTCCTTTTTTAAAAAGAATCGATAAAGAATCGAATCGTTAAACAGAATCGAAAATGGAATCAGAATCGTGAAAATCTTATCAATACCCATCCCTACTCGTTACCCCTAATTTCTCCCAGCTGCGTCTCCCTCCTGTTTCCCATTCCCTGATTACGCCTCTGTGTATATAAGCCCTGTGTTTTCCTTAGCTCGCTGTTGTGTTGTATCCTCAGAATTGCCTATGTGTTCTTGTCATACCATTCTCAGTTTGGTTTATGTTTTGTTTCATGCCAGCAATAAAGCTGAGGTTCTTTGAGTTTGCCGTTCATTCTCTATGAGTCCTGTATTTTGGGTCCTCATCCCTGCCTGAGGCACCTCAGGCCTGCCACAGAGCCCTGACATAAAGAAAAGTTGGAAGGATTGTACTTGTTATTGAATAGTGGTGCAATCCCACAAAAACATTATGCTTGCTGAGGGAGTTTGTCATTGCTGTTGTTTATGTTTAAACTCCTTCTTTAGTGTAATGTAAGTTTTTACTGTGATATTGTGTTGATTGAGCTGTCCCATATGGAAAAGCAATAGAGAAAACTTATAAAAGACTAGCAGATTTGGCCTACTTCATATAGTGAATCATATAAGGCTGATATGGTTTACTCATGAAAGTGGCCACTTTCATATATTGTTTTAGTAAGTATCCAAAACATACAAGTTTCATTTATATGATTTTCAAGGGATCTTGTATCTCTTGTTTTCACTCTTGTATGCTTTTCATACAAGTTTCACACAAGACAGACACAAACTTTATAAGATTTATATATATCTTTTCCACATGGGGTGGTTTGTTTATTTGTGTGTTCTTGGTTGCAGTAATTTCCAAAATAAAGCATTATTTTGGAAATTACTTATTTATCTATTTTATTTTTTATCTATTTTATTTACCATCAAAGTTTTGTTTTGATGATAAAGTCATAATTTTATCATAAAGTATTAGATAACTCTTTATATGCTGCAGATATTGCAAGTGGTGAGGTACTATGGGGATTTATTATATGATACTACACTTGTGCTTTGAGAGGCGTACTATAGACAGAGCACATTATTATTTTATGGTTCTTTCTACTTTGATTTTTTTCTTTATGTTTGTCTTATATTCTGTACCATACAGCTCTATAAAAAGTGTGCGCCCCTGTTTTTCCCTTCATTGTTTTTATGAATGGAAACACTGTGAGTATAATATGGTTTTCTGACAAAAACTTAAGGAAAATGTTAATAATGTTAATTAAATAATTTAATATATTTTGTAAATTAACATCATGACATACAAACATACAAATATATGGTCAGGGTTCAGTAAGCAGGTGACTAATATTCAACATTGTAAATTAATAAATATCATAATGTAAATAAATGTAAAATGTCAATACAAATAAATAAAAATAAAAAAGTGGAAAAGTCAGAAAGGATTCAGACTTATTAGGTAAGCGCACAACTTACATGTTGGGAGGATTTGCACAGTCTGGTAAGGCAACGGTCTTCCTGCCTGGTTGTGAAGGAATTTCCAGTAGCATGATGTCATCAATTGTATTTATGCCCACAAAAAACCATCCACGTGTGATTTCCACCTTTTTTTTTTTATCTGAAGATCGTTGAAATAATAACTTTATCCATGATGGATGTGGATGAACTCCTAAAGTTGCATACATATCCCTGCACAAGGGGAAATGGGTGTAAGCGACTCTAATTACAAAACATGAGCATTTGAAATACTGTCCTAACTTTTAAATTCTATTAAAAACATTTATAAGTGAAACTGTTGTTTTCTCACCATCCAGGTTCATTTTTCCAGCAGTGGGCTGCAGTCAGAATCCACCGTTCATGGATCAGTGAGCCACCACAGAAACTTTCATGTGTTGCACTGGTTGCCTTTAGTTTCACGTGATACTGACGCTCAGTGTCTGGACACTTTTGGCCTCCATAGATCCTTTTGTGCAAATCTACTCCTGTGCTGACTGTGATGCCTGAAAAAGAAAATAATTTACTCACAACTGGTTGTTTCTTCCATCTGAAGAACAACATATTCTTTCTAGTTAATATAGTTGCAGAAATGTGTCTGCAAATTGATGAAAAGAAGAAAAAGTACAATCATACTGTAGAGACAGTGTTCCTGATACTGTAACATTCTGACAAATGTATAATAACTGATATCAAAGCAGAGACAAAGAAGAACAAAAACAGTATCTGGTGGTTTAGTGAAAACCTAAATAATCCTTTAGTAACACAGAATTTGTCACAACCTGAGAAATAAGTGCAATATTTCACTCACCAACACACAGAAGAAGAAGAAGCTTCAGATGAGCCATTGCTGTCATTCAGCTTGCAGTGAATGCTGTGCTGGGACCTTTTTAAGCCTCATTTTTTAGTTAGTGATGGATCCACCAATCAAAGAGCCTAATGTTATCAACAAAACCCCATTGGTTCGTTGGGACAGTTTTCATGCAAATGTTGAACATCTCTTCATCTTAACAAAAAAGTGTCCTCATTATTTGTAGTCTTTGTCATCCACATACTCCAGGAAATGATACTGCATTTGTTAAAATAAGTTGTTTTTTAACAGAATAATTTCAAAGTTGAAGTTAATTTATACACACACAACTTTTTAGGGTGTGTGTATATCTTTTTCTAAGAGTAGCATAAAGGAAAAACTATAAAACATCTGTTCTTCAATTAGCAAGATATTGACTGACTTAATTTAACAATGTTTTTATTTTCTTTTTTGTTTGTATTTTGTATTGCACTTTCCTGTATTTTAATAAGTGATACTGCTGAACAACTACGTCTGGCTCACTGAGCACAAAACTCAGGGCCTTAGAATTTCCTGTTCAGTTCGATACTTGCTTATGAGAAGCAACATTTTCAAGAAGCAACACATATCAGTTGTGGTAAGAGCCTTAAAACCTTTCTCTGTGCCTCTTTCAGTGGTCAGCTGCTACTTTCTAAGTTTTTGTTGGTATTTCTTATTCTTTCAGCGCAGCTTAGTCATTCATGTTCGCATGGATAAATAATAATACTCATAATCAAATATAAATCAATTCTTGGATAAAAAGTTGTTTGACATCCTCCCGGATCATATTCTTAGCTTTTTAATAACAGCACAATTTTAATAATAATCAGTTTGTTTCTTTGATTTTTCATCATATTTTTCTGATATTCACTCTGTGCTGTTTCAGATCAGTTTGTGATGTGTCCAGGTGACAAAGCCTTTTGGGTCAAATTTGTGATATTTTGCTATGTAAATTAAAGTGGCCTTTGTCTTGACTGTTGTCACATATGATGATGTTTCAAAGGTTCTACTATGGGCTCAGATGGTGCAACCGAAGATTAAATTTTTTAGTTTTATGTTTTTTCTTACCCGGACTAAAAACAAGTGCAGCAGTTTTTCTCAACTAGTCTGTAACTCTTTCTGACACGTTCTTTAGACGGACTCAGGCGCACACCAGGAATTCCTTGTGAAAGAAGACAGTGCGTTTATTTACAGAGAGAAAACACCAGGTGAATATATGTACAGAGTGCCAGTGAAAAGGCGGTCCGGGGCTCCAGGGTCCGAAGGAAACAGGGAAAGGGTCCAACATGCTCCACTCTCTCACAGAAAAGTCCAATTCCTCTCCTCCGCTGCTCCTCTCGCTCACATACTCAAACTGTGACCACAAGTTTGCATCATGGCGCTGATCCAGAATCCTTCCCTTATTGTTAATTCCTAGTGCTATAATAAAAAAGCGATAAGAATAAAAATATGAAGTAATAAATATACAATAATGTATGTATGATGATTCAATTTGTTTGACTATCCACTCGGTGCAGGCACAACGTTTATGTATTATTGTATAAAATACAATCATGTATTTTCTTTAAAATGTGTTTTTTGAATATCATAATTACAATAATCCAATCCATAATTGTGTTTTCTTGTCATTGTCTTTTCAAAGCAAACAGGAGTTTAAACCACAGCAGTGAAATATGAGCTGAGTCAACTGAAGGTGAACAAAAAAGAGCCTGACAGCTGTTGTGTTGTGCAGTTTCACCTGCAGTATATAACATATCAGACTAGAGTTATGTCCTACAGCTTCGGTTCCTGAGAGTGTGAAACGTTAACATGGTCCTTGTGTGTGTGTGTGTGTGCACAATGTTTCTTTACAAGTGAAACTAGAACCACTAGATATGTGGTTCTAGTTTGGCTCTGTTGGCTCTGCTGCTGCTTTGTTTGCTTTACTTCCAAACTTTCTGCATTTAGCAAATAGCCTCTTTTGCTGTTAGCTAATCAAACAGAGGCAAGCAGAGAGAGTCTGTCACCTTCCTCCCTAAATTTGATTAAATATTACCACAGTGTAATAGTGTACATATAGTTGAGGACAGAGAGACAAAACAGGTGAGATGAGGAAGTGAAGAGAGAGCGTTATGCAGTTTTCCCACTCCCACCTGATAAAACCATCTGTTTTGTTTCTCATGACACTTCTTTCTCTCTGATTCTTTCACTGTCTGTGAAAACAGAAGACTTTATTCATAGAGTTGTTGTTTTTCAAGGTTTTTATTTTGTTCTGTTCCATTTTGGCATTTGGGGATTTTGTTTTGCACCGTATGAGTGCTGCACACTTTGGAGGAAGAATGAAATTGTTGCTAATAGTATTTTTGTCAGACTGTGCCATGTATGTCACCATAAATTCACTCAAAAGTCGTGTTTACCGTTCTAAAAGTGCTCTACATGTACTATGGTCCAGTGGGTGCTGCACAGTCTCCTGTTCTAACATTTAATCAGTCTCTTGGTGCTACATGACTCGTGCACATGAGCAACTAACAGATGATCACTCGAAACAGGAAGTATCTGTGCTCAATTTTCAGTGTCATGGCAAACGCTGTGGAGGATATTTTATGATCACTGACCATAATTTCAAAATACTTATTTGAGAAGTCGTTGTAATATTAACTTTGAGCATTTATTTTTGATGACAGATCATATTGACTGATTGTTCTGAGAGGCTGTGGCTGAGAATATTATAAGATGGAATCAGACAAGGAAGATGAAAAAGGAATAGAGAAGGACACGGGGAAAAGAAAAGAAAAATATAAAGTGCGATGATGCAGAGTAGAGAGAGTAGATGTGAGATGAATCAGTAAAGAAGTAAGAAAAGAGCAGCCTGCAATAGTCCACTGTTAGTATAACGTACAGTGGGATGCAAAAGTTTGGGCAACATTGTTAATAGTCATTATTTTCCTGTATAAATCGTTGGTTGTTACAATAAAAAATGTCAGTTAAACAGACACACACAGTGATATTTGAGAAGTGAAATGAAGTTTATTGGATTTACAGAAAGTGTGCAATAATTGTTCAAACAAAATTTAACTCACTAACAACCTTGGAAGAGATTTTTATTTGTTTATTTTGCATAGGCTATTAGTATTAGGGACCCACTAATCCAATAGTTTGATTAGATATCAGTCCCATATTTACAAAAAAACCTTGGTCAGATATCGGTGACAATGAGCTGATCTATTATTCACTTCTTTTTTTTTTTTTTTTTTTTTTTTTCTGCCTGTCCCATTTGGTTCTTTAGCCATCAGAATTGTTGTCTGAAGACCAACAAGGATACCCAATGGATTTACTTTGCCAAATGGATCATCGTGGCATTGCCGTATTGGTCCATTTGGTCGATCTTTGTTTTTATTATTTATTATATTTTATTTTCAGATGTTACAGACGGGACAGACATGAGTGAGGGATAGGAAAAGAAAGAGGAAGGAAAGGAAAAACAGAAGGGGAGAGGGACAGTGAGAAAGGGGGGGAGAAAAAAAAGTAAAAATCTCCTGGATCACCTGTTGAGAGAAGAATAGAAAACAAGCAAAAAAACAAAAAAAAACAAAGCAACATACTAAACACAACACCATCGCATTAATCTAGCTAAGTGTAAACAGCAGTAAATACTAAATATTCAATGTTGTTGTGCAGCACGCAGGACAGATGTGCTTCGAAGTAGCAGCCAAGAAAGGTGTAATTTAAGTCTACGAGCAGTGAACACCCGTGTGCATACCTGTGTGGATCAGCGCGCTTGTATTCCAAAGGTTTCTCCATGTAACGATCTGCTAGGGAGTGTGGGGGGGCCACAGCCCCGTCCTCCAGGGTATGAAGCAGGTATGGAGGAGATCAAAACTCCAGACATCCAGAGGCCCCCAGAACACAAGAGACCATGGCAGACCAACAGAGGGGCAGCCGCGCCACTGTCCCAGAAAGAGCTGAGGAGAGTCCCAGATGAGGGTTCACTCAGCAGCCGCGGAGCAGAAGCCAGGGGGAGTTGCAGTGACGCGCCCGTGAGCTCCGCCGGCAGCCAGCTGTGCCTGAGTGACCGAGCCCCAGGCCGAGAGGCCGGGGGCACCCCACCTCCGAAGTGGACCGAGCGAGCCCCAGGTTCCAGGCCCCGATAAGCGGCCGCCAAGGAGTGAGCCGGTGTGTACCTGGACGCCCACCCCCAGACACAAAGAACCACCAACACACCGACACCTGAGGGAGTCCGCCACTGGCAGGGGAAGTGGTGGTGGGTGGAGATAGGCCTCCAAACCTTGGAGGACCTGAGGTGTCCCCAGAGAGGTGGTGTCTGATACCCAACCTGACATATAGACACAGACATACAGGCACACACAGACACAAACATCCATTCCCACCCTCATGCTCTCATATGCACTTACTCCACACTCAACCAACGTGGAGACAGACATAAAGAGACGCTGTACACACGATCACACTCCCCAAGCGTACTCTACAAACCGGGTCTAGGTACCCTTGCCCCTGGAGGGGGGAACTGCACCCAGACCCAGGTGGTGTTACCCTTTTCCCTGCGGTGGGGAGAGGCAGACCACCCCGACTCCGTAGCAGCAGGGAGGCCCCACACTCCAGACCGCAGTCGGACGGCCAACTCCTCCTCCTAGCCCTCCCGCTCCAGCAGGCCGCAGAGAATGGGGGTGGAAGAAGACTCCAAACCTCCCTCCACCCGCTCATTGTAGTGTTGATGCATGTGTGTTCTAAGGTGCAATTAAAACCCAGGAGGGCATGGAGCTACCTGCCAAGGATAAGCAGGTAAGCGCATAGTCCCTCCTGATAGCCCTCAATGTCTAAGTGTATATTAAAATTGAGAGGTGGGCAACGACGCCAGGGGTGAGGTGTACACCCTGATGGTAATTTGGACTCCGTGATTGTGCCCACCCCCAAGATCCTATATGTATGTGTAATGAGAGTGTGATCTATTATTCACTTCTGGTTTTACTTCAACATGCCACAGGAGGGCTAACGTAGCATGGAAGCAGCTAAGAGCACAGCAACAGTAGTGTGGGCATGTTTTGCCCCACCCACAAGTTAATTATTGTAATTATTACTTGACTTGAAAAGAATCAGCCTTTTGGGATTTACTTACCTGGATGACTGAGCATGCATCATCTGGACGTAGCGTTTTCAGTGAGAGAAACGTTTCGTCACTCATCCAAGTGACTTCTTCAGTCTCAGCTGACTGCAGGTTTCCCCAGTCTTATAAACAGTACATTTGCAAAATGACTGAAACTAGCACCACTGATCCCATTGATCAATGGCCTTTGATCAGTAGTTGTTCATCAATGGTCATGAGAATCTGTATATTAATTACCAAGGAACTGACCTCCCAGACCATTGTTCATTCAGTGGTGCTAGTTCAAATTTAAAGGTTCCTTGTTGATTGATATGAATTTTATTTCATGTGAATAATCAGTAATTACTTATTAAAAGCACTATGTCCAGGTGATTCACTGTCATACAGGTTCTGCTGTGTTGATATATATTGGGCAGCCAGATGTGCCTTCTTCACCTCCAGAAGTGTTTTTAATTTTGAGATGTTGCTTAACTGGTTAAAATTGGGAGCTGAATTGGAAAAATGTTTCTTCAAAAGACCAAAGCTCAACCAGTAACAGCACGAGGTGGAGGAGAAGTGAGAGACAGACTTCTTTTCTTTGGCAGTTAATGTTGCTGTGCCCACAGTTCCTTATAGTGGTGAAAGATAAGTAAGTAAGCACTGAAAGTACTTTTTTAAAAAAAGAAAAGAAAAAAGAAACAGCTGCTACCCGACAGAACTCCTTAATGCCATTTGCAAGTCAAATTCACCTGGCTGGTAAGAGGACACAGGAGCATTTTCATCTTCATGATGTTTTATTGCTGTTTTACTGCTCTTGGAAATATCAGTATCAGTTCTACAGTAAAAAAAAATTGCTCCTGTCATTATTTTATCAATGCAAACGTGGTCATGGTAAATGGCCTGTATTTGTATCGCGCTTTACTAGTCCCTAAGGACCCCAAAGCGCTTTACACAACCAGTCATCCACCCATTCACACACTGGTGATGGTAAGCTACATTGTAGCCACAGCCACCCTGGGGCGCAAGGACAGAGGGCGAGGCTGCCGGACACTGGCGCCACCAGGCCCTCTGACCACCACTAGTAGGCAACAGGTGAAGTGTCTTGGCCAAGGACACAACGACCGAGACTGTCTAAGCCGGGGCTCAAACCGACAACCTTCCGATTACAAGGCGACCTCCCAACTCTTGAGCCACGATCACCCCCACGATCGTAGTTTGCATCTGTACACAATGCAAACTACAGCCGAGGAAGGCAAATCAGAGACATCAATGTGTATTCATACACTTCCTTTCATAATACTCATTGTGTTGTCTATTGTCTATTCTCTGCTCTGCTGACTATATACAATTTTTGAAACAGAAGATACATCCATACATTTCACAATAACTACTGGAGCTGCTGCAATTTTGGCTTCCAGATGTAAGCCAGAGACATAATAACAGGAGAATTCTAGATGGAAAAGTGTGCACAGTATGTGTTTTGGGGGTTGAGGGTACTCACTGTTTCTGCACTCAAAGCTCACAGACTGACAAAAACAACATTTTATAAGTAAAATTTAGTCTCTTTAAATTTTTGTGCCACTTGTATAAAAAGGTAAAACAGTGGTAAGTTTTGAGTTTGCAGGAGATGTTTTACTTCCAGTCAGCCTGCAGATGGTTAGCAGGTGATACTCCTGCCGTTGGCTTATCAAACAGAGGAAAGCTGTTAACTTATTCTCCCTCAATGTGTGTTTGATAAAATTTACATTCTTATAGTTTTAAACACGTTATTATAAGCTGCTCTTTTTATGACTGTAATTTTGCACGCAAACACAATAATTTACTTTGGCCAAAGTGTCTTGCAAAATACTGCACAAAATATTTTGTAAGTTCTTCTTATATAAACTTTCAGGAATTTATTGGTGATGACAGATTATATTGACTGATTCTTCTGGAAGGACAGAAAAATAAAAACTGGAGGATGCTGAGTAGAGAGGGTGGATGTGAGATGAGGCAGTAAGAGAGTAGGTGGATAATAGAAACTAATAATAAGATCATCAAGAGTTAATTAATGTGATTAGTTTCATCATTTTTATTTTAGTTTGTTGTTTTTGGTGAAGGAATGATGAAATTATACCTTCAGCAACGACTAGTGAGGCGAAAATGAAAAGCTGTTGTGTTTCGGTGTGACCACACGGGGCAGTGCTGTATAAATGTTGTGTTTTCTTACCAGGCATGGTCTCTTTAAAAATGCCCAACAGAGCAACAAAATGACTTTAATTATATGCTCTGTGGTCAGTTGTCAGTTTGTGTTGTTTGTTAAGCTTTTTGTATGTCAGTATGTCCAGATAAACTTTGTTCCTCGTGGTTTACTTGATACAAACCGTCGTATTATGTGTCCTTGCATTAGTGTGATCAGGGCCGTGCAGAGAGGTTTAAAGGGGCGGGTGCTCAAAGTTAAAAAGGGGCACATTGAACCAGGTTGAATAATAACAACACACATTCATCAAGAATCTAATATGGGAAGGGCAGGGGCCTGTTCTTCGTACCTCGCTAAGTAAGTTAGCTGGATTAGATTGTTGACGATTTCGCGTGATCCTGGATCGTTCGGTTCCCCGAAGCTCATCCGGGACTTGCTGTCATAGCAACAGAGCCGTAAGCGTAAACCTGCTCGGGAGCAGGTTCACTTTATGTAAACAGGATTAGATCGCGGCCACGCAGGTATGTCCGCTTCATTTATACGAAAGCAACAGCGATATTCCACCACTGTTTCACCATAAATAAATAACATCAATGTAACTAAAGATAATGCAGCACCTGATCCTTTTATTGATGTCACACAGATACATACAGGTCATTTCCTAAAAAAGGGAAATGTACTATTAACATTCTATTACATGTATGTGATTATTACAGATGTAATTCATATTTCAGAGTAGTAATTGTAAATTACTTCGTGTAATCAAGATGAGAGACCACGGCTATAAAAGCGAAGGTGGATTTGGGAAGTCTGTCGCAGTCATATCCTGTCCGTTTACGCGAGCAACCCATTGCGGAAGGTCCAAGATTGATAAGGAGAGTTTTCAGAATTCAGCGTATATTGCGGGATAGACAGGATCCTTTAGCTCAGCGCGACAGTGTGCTCATTGAGAGATATCGATTTCCCCGTGAGGGTATTATTTACTTAACCAACTTGTTGACGAGGGGGTGCAGGACCACCACCTGTCTTTTTTTGCTCTGCCCTTTTCTTGGTTGCTGTTATGAACAAACAAACAGATTATTTCAGGGTCTCTTTCCAAGAGACAACAAGCAATATAAGTGATGGATATTACCATTCTATAGAATATTCTTATATTTCACTTTTACTTGTTCCCATGTTCTAGTGGGTCCTGTTGTGGCTCTAATGTGAAAGAGGATATAATATAACAATATAATATAATGTAATATAATATTGGATAATATGGTGTGATATGATAAATCTACCCTACCGCCTACTGGTGTTGGCCAGAGGGGCCGATGGCGCGATATGGCAGCCTGGCTTCTGTCAGTCTGCCCCAGGGCAGCTGTGGCTACAACCGTAGCTGCCTCCACCAGTGTGTGAATGTGAGAGTGACTGAATAGTGGCATTGTAAAGCGCTTTGGGTGCCTTGAAAAGCGCTATATAAATCCAATATATTATTATTATTATTATTATTAAATTACTTACGAGTTTAATTTGTCAGCAACTTTCTGCCAGCCCTCTCTCCTTGCTTTTGCAGCCTTTGCAGTGTTCCCTTGCGTTCTGATTTAACTCTGAAACTCCTGAAATCCCTCACTCAGGAGTTCTTGCTCTGCTGCCGAAAAATACCGAGCCGAGCGCGCTCCTTCGACATTTTCGCCGACCAATCAGAGGGTTGCCGATCACTGTTTCTGCTATCGATGCGTATCCCCTTTTACGGCACCCAGTGATCGCACATTACTTCATCCAGCTGTACTAATCGTCAACAGCAGGTGTGTTCGGGGAACCGGATTAGCGCGCTCACGGTTAGCGCGATGGTTTGGTCTTGGATGTTTCATTTGATCTTGGATGTAGTAAGCGACGTACGAAGCACAGGGCCCTGGGCTGTGTTGATCTGAGACTTTAGACATTAAAAAGTCCATAGGAGAGATGGTAGCTGATTAAACAAGTGTCATGAGATAATAACAAAATGCAAAGATTGGTGACAGCGCTTGGAACCATAAGGCAACAAAAAACTGTGAGAAATAATTTAGGCTCTGCCTGTGAATCACTCTTTGCTTCTCTTCTTCCTTCCATCCCATCTTTTCATATATCACTCTCCACTTGCTGTCTATCTGAGAACAAGGCACAACTTGCTATAAACTACAATCTAATTATCCACACCTAACAACTCTTGCACTTAATCTATAATAAAATGATGACAGTTTAATGTTATAGCCCTGCCTTTAGTAGCCTCACACAGCTCCTACTGTTTCCTCCTCATGTCCTTACCAGCCATGTCTGGACAATGTTATATCATGAGTAATATTTTTTTTTAAATCCATCTAAATAAAACAAACACATGCACGCACACACAGTGACATTTTAGATCTTCTTCAGAATACTGTATATACTATGGGCATCATGGTGCTGATCCAGAATCCTTACATTATTATTTATTACTAGAGCTACAATAATAAAGCAATGAGGAGGGGGAAGTAATAAATATGAAATAATGTATTTATGATGATTCCATTTGTTTCACTATCCACTCTGTGCAGGGCAAAGCTTATTACATTTTTAAACTGTAGAGATACAATCATTTTACTGCTGTAAAATCCAACTTTTGTCTTATTTAAAATATAAATCTAATATAATCTGCTTCTTAATGTATGTTCTTTAAAATACAGCGTGTGTTTTTTTAATATATTATAATTATAATAATGCATAATTATGTGGACATGCATATTAGATCGTTTTTTAGTGAAATATAATCCCTCCAGAAAGGCAGGAAAAGCTCTGTAACTTGCTTTAAAACTAAATATGTTTCTAAATACTTTAAAACTAAATATGTTCCCTAAAACGGTGACAGAGCTACAGACCCATGACAGCCTTACACAGGTAGCCAGCAGCTATGACCAGCACTACTTGTGCAGTTAATAAAAGGACAGGTAATGTTTGTCGCGCTGTTGCACACACAGCACGCTCGTTTGTTTCAGTTCGTCAGTTGCAACAAGACAGCTTACTAACGTGTACGTAATAAGCTAATACTCCTTTGTGCTACACACTACAGTGTGCGCTGTACACCTACTTACTGGTTTTGTCGCATCAGTCTGTGTCTCTGAGTTAACTTGTGTTTCTCCTACAGCTCCGGACCGCTAAAAATGCGCGTGCTCTTTGTGAGCTCGTTCCCGGCTCGTAACCAGCGCGTTCTGCCGTCAAGGGCGATCATTGGTTAAATGTGATCATGTGACTGATGCAAGCCAGATCCTTTTATTTAGCAAAACTGTGATTAATAGTTAAATATTATTGTTGAGGGGCACAGACAGGACTCCGCACGCACACACACATATAAAAAAAAAAAAATTTTTTTTAAAACTTGCCTCAACAAAAGGGCACTTTGGGCACCCATCAGGAAAGGGGCGGGTGCTCAAGCCCCTCTAGCCCCCCTCTGCACGTGCCTGAGTGTGATGGTGTCTGTGGCATGTCAAAATCAACTGAAAACAGAAACTTCTGACTTTCTGTTCCCCACAGATTTGCCAGCTACTCAGCTAATGTGATGCTGCCAAACAAACATTCTCATTAAACTTGGATGCACCAGTGGAATCACTGTTAGGAAATTTAGGAGTAAAGTAATCGCTTTCTGTGCCCCACTCAGGCATTGACCCATGTGCCTGTTCATCTTAGCCGCTATGATTCCTAACAGGAGCTTCAATGTGGTGCTGAGGCAGGTTATTGGTCGGTAGTTGAATGGGGCCGGTCCCTTCTGGGGTTCCTTGAGGATCAGGACTGTCCGGCCTTCAGTTAGCCATTCCAGGTGTCTCTCATTGACTAGCAGCTGGTTCATTTGTGCTGCCAGACACTCATGGAGTGCAGTCAGCTTCTTCAGCCAGTAGGCATGAACTATATCGGGGCCTGGTGCTATCCAACTCTTCATACTGGAGACCCTTTCTTGCCACTGTAATGGTTATTGGACCGTGCTTAAGGAGGTTGCTGTGGTCTGCTCTCAGATCCACTAGCTACTGAGCATTGCTGTGTCTAGACTTACATCTGATTGCCTATCCTGCCCCATGTCATGCTAGCAGCAGAGTTTCACTGTTACAGTTCAGTGTATTTTCCCGGGCTGCAGATCCTGAAGAACACTGTGTAATGTAAATATACAGCATGTAGGACTACTCCAGGATGGAATATCAACACGTGCCACTGCCAGAAGACACGTGTTGATGCCTTCTATGGACAGGGTCATAAAAGGTCCTTAACCCATCAGGACCAGTACAGTCTCCTCCTTTGTGCAAGGAAGAACAGGAGTCCCAACAGAATCTTACAAAATGAACTCCAGCAGGTCACTGGTGTGAAGTTCTCTGACCAAACAATCAGAAACAGACTTCATGAGGGTGGCCTGAGGGCCCAGTCTTCTGATGTGCCCTGTGCTCACTGTCTGCCACCGTGGAGCCTGATTAGCATTTGTCATAGAATAGGAGAGTTGACAGGTCCAGTACTGGCATCCTCTGCTTTTTCACAGATAGAGCAGGTTCATCCTGAGCACATGTGACAGACATGAAAGAGTCTGGAGAATATGCTGCCTCTAACATCGTTCAGCATGACCGGTTTGGGCTCCACAGAAAGTGAAGAGATCCATTGAAAATTTACTGTAGTTTTGTTATGTCATGTGAAATTTGTTCCCCATAAATATTATAAACATTAGAAATGTTCAGATTTTAATTGTGAATTTTTTTTACATGTTACAAACATTAAACCATGAATCGTGCTCTACAAGCTAGATTTCAAATGGACATGAGTGCAGACATCAGTCAGATTTATATTATATTATATGATATGATATGATATGATATGATATTATATTATATTATATTATTATAGTCTATATATAGAGAGACTAGATTCAATAGGAGTAAAATAAATTTGATAGAACTGAACAGGTTTATTACAACTTTACAATGGTGTGATAAACCAATGTAAATAAGATCAGATCCAGGATCACAAAAATCCAGTCTACCCATACAGTACAGAGCAATGAACAAAATAGTTCTTACAGTTGTTTCTAAATAAAATGAAATCTCATAAAGTTTTCAAAATCAAGTACACTGTTGTTTTAACATCTTTTCAGTTTCTATGAATTCGTATTGCTTTGCAGCATTACAATCAAATATATTTATAGATCCCTTTTTAGGGCATGTGTAATCAAATCATGAAATTTTTGTAACTTAATTAGTTTTAAACAACTTATTCATATGAAATAACTTATAACTGAAATGACAATGTCCCGAAAAGGCACTGAATAACAACTAAAAGAAAAGTGCATCTTGCATTATTTTGGTGCATTTGTGAAGGTGCTTAATCAAATAGACAATAAAATAAAACATAACACTCCATTTCACACACAGGTCAAGTACTCCAACTGGTTTTCGCTTCTTTTTTTTTTAGACATTACAGGGTTCACACTGTTGCAGTAGTTACCACGTGTAAAGTTAGCATAGGTTTTCCTGCTAGCTTATCAATTTTAGTAACTCACCATAGTTTCCAAGAAATAAACACACGCTCCATCTGGTTTGGTCAAGAGCAAAACACATAAAAAGCTTGCGTAGCTTGTTAATTGCTTTCTGTCTTGCTCTACCACTTTTAGGACTCCATAAGGGCTGCTGAAAGGCCAAAGGATGATGCAACTGTTCATCATTTTTTTAACATGGTGTTATATTGCTAACATGCTCTTAGAAACTAGTACAGGTTCCTAAGATCAGTGCAGTTTTACCTATAGTATAAACATATCAGACTAACATATTGTCTTTCCACTTGGGTTCCTTGGGTTAGGGTTACAGGACAGGATGTGTGTTATGTTGAGGATAGAAAGGCAAGTATGTCTGTGCACAATGTTTCTTTACAAGTGTAACTAGAACCACTAAATAACATGTAAGGATACTGTGCCCCTTCAATAAACAGAAAGATGGTGTTAAGTGTATTTTTATGATGAAAATTGTGCTTGTTGGCTCTGCTGTGTTTTACTTGCAGGAGCTACTTTACTGTAAAACTTTCTGCATTTCATTAGTAAAATAGCCTCTACTGCTGTTGGCTTATCAAACAGAGGCAAGCAGAGACAGTTTGTCACCTTCCTTGCTAAAGTTGATTAAATTTACCTCATTGTAATAACGTTCATAAACAGTAGTCGACGACAGAGAGACAAAAACGAGGTGATGAGGGAGTGAACAGGGAGTGAACAGGTTGAACACCTGGTAACAAACCGTCTATTTCTCATGACACTTCTCTCTCTCTTATTCTTTCACTGCCTGTGAAAACAAAAATTATTAGAGTTGTTTGTTAGCTTTTAAAGATTTTTATTCACTTCTGTTTGCGGGACTATTTTGGGATATTTTATTCATTAATTTACTTATTTATTCATTTTGAACTTTAATGCTGCACACTTTGTAGGAAGAGAAGGAAATTGTTGCTAATATTCTTTGTGTCAGACTGTGGCATGTATGTCAGCATAAATTCATTCAAAAGTCATGTGTACTTTTCTAAAAGGACACTCTATATGTGCACTTTTGTACAGTGGGTGCTGCACATTCTCCTGTTGTTACATCTAATCGGTTTCTTGGTGCTACATGAGTCATGCACACGAGCACCCCATTGTACTGCATGTTTATCTGAATCTATGCATATGTGTGGCTTGGAAAAGACATTCTATGACCACATTTACCTCCTGTCAGTTTTATAATAGGAAATGTGGGTGAAGACAGCGATGTGGCCTGGATGCTAGCTGGATCCAAATCCTTGAATTATAGGAAGCAGATTCCCTGGAACGTTAACTAATTTTTGGTCCATTTGTAACCGTCAGGTATTTATCAGCTTGATAAAAAGTTGATACACAAAATGAATACTTTGTCCTCCTGCAAGGTTGTGACCTCTCGCTGTCGGCATTAATGTTATAATGTCTTTGTAAAAATGCATGCTGTGGATGTTGACTTGCGAGATCTATTCTATTTATCTATCTATATTTGTTAAAGAAACATCATAAGTTCAATAACTGCAAAAGTTTGTTAAATTATCCTGATAACGACACTATAATAATAATAATAATAATAATAATAATAATAATAATAATAAATACCCTATAAATAATACACCATATATGGTGTCATTCATCATTCATTCAACATGTACACATAAGCACCCCATTGTGCGATCGCATATGTGCAATCACATATCTGTGATCTGTGATTTGGGGAAAGCAGATTACATTCCAAACTGTTCTGTGAGCTTATTATTTTGCATGTCTTATTCTACAGACTTGGAAATTTTCTCACTGAGTTTTGATTGTGAGAGAAGTTTTGTAATAAAAGTCTGCAGTGTGGCTGTGACACAGACCAAATTTGAAAAGCCAGTTCTCTTTCTTTTTGACAGTTTTAAAACTTTAAAGTTGCAGTTTGACTAAGACGTCCCAAAGGACCCACACCTGGAGGTGACAGAAACTTTATTTATCCCCAAGCATCAGACAGGGAAAGGCAAAGGGAGCAAAATCATTTAGCTTAACATACAGGGACAGCTAGATAGATAGATCTACATATTAAATTTTAGCTGTTGTTGTACACTGTTGTAGACACTATTGAAAGCAGTGTTCTGTCATGTTGTGTTGCCTTGACCTCACACACGTGTGCCTCCATAAAAGTGTTTTCAGTGAGTAAAGTCAAGAAAAGAAATTGTGAACAAATCCCACACACAGTAGAGACTGTTGAGGAAGTGATATTTTATATATATATATATATATGTTTTTTTATTGTTTTATTTTTTTTGGGGGGGGGGGGGGGGGGGTTGGAGAAATGTGCTGATCCAGTTCTTGATCCCAAGCAGATCAAATTTTACACACACTGATCAGGATAATTAAGCTGGATAGCTAGTTAGCTAGCACTTTAGTGAAGATGACTTACAGAGAATGTGCTGTTTTGACTTTTCATCCTGACTTGCAGATTGAACAAACAGATTTCAGATGAAGAAAAAGAAGAACAAAGAACAAGGAGTCACTCTCACAGAAGAAGTTGGCATTGAGCAAATGTTTGTCCACATCATAAGTTTTGCTTAGTCATCACCCAAATGTACAAAAATATTTACACATGCCAACAAATAATGAGAAATGCAATAAAGGCTGTAAATAAGTTCACAAATTGTTTTGATAACTTCTGCTGCCATGTTATAACTAAGCCAGAGTGGACACTAGTATAGATCACCAGGTTCAGTATGTGATACATATGCTGTAAAGCTATTGCTATTGCAGAAGCTTGGTACTGAATCTGCCCTGGGCCCTTTGCTGTGTTTCTTCTTCCTGCTCTCTGTCCTGGCTGTCTTTCCACTTTCAACTGACAAAGGCCCCAAAAGATATATATAAAAAAGAATTAATCCAAAGAAACTGGAAAAAAGTCAAAATGATTTGTGTCAAACAAATATTATAAAACAAAGAAATTCAAACTCTTGGGACATTTGGGATAATTCATTTAGAAAAGTACCATTCCTCTGGCATCCACGAAACTCAGACTTATCCATCGGTTGTCAAACGGAGAAGCGTGACTCATTGCTCCAGACAATACATCTGCACTTCTTTAGAGTCCAGGGTCAGTGTGCTTAACACCACCGCATCCAACATTTTGTATTTCACTTGGTGATGTGAGTCGTGAATGCAGCTGCTCAGCCATGGAAGCCCACATTCAATGAAGCTCTCTGCAACTGTTCTTGAGCTAATCTGAAGGCCACATGAAGTTTGGAGGTCTGTAGTGATTGTCTCTATTGAAAGTTGTTGACCTTTGCACACTATGCACACCAGCAGCATCCTCTGACCCCACTCTGTGATTTCATGTGTTCAACCACTTCGCGGTTGAGTTGCGTTCATTCTAAGTCACTTCCACTTTGTTATAATACCACTAACAGTTGACTGTGGAATATTTAGTAGTGAGTCAATATAATGGCATCTCAGTATCACGCTGGATTTCACTGAGCTCCTGAGAGCGACCCATTCTGTCACAGATGTTTGTAGAAGCAGTGTGAATGCTTAAGTGCTTGATGTTATACACGTGTGTACATGCAAGAGACTGTAACTCAATTCAATGATTTGGATGGGTGGGTGAATAGTTTTGTCAGTGTAGTATATATACATACATGGTGATTTGGATTTCTGTGTTAATGTTGTATTTTAGTTCCTCTTGTTTACAGCGAGCTTGAGAACATCTGCTGTTTATCTTACAGATTGAAGAAGGTGATATCAGGGGAGAAAGAATACCAAGAACTAAAGTACAGACACATTACACAGAAGTGAGAAGATGTTTTTAGAAAGAGGAAATATTCTGTAATTATTCAGAGATCATTCACATAAGAATGGACAGATGTCTAGTTTACCACTAAAAGAATGTCAGAACAGAGTAAAGAGGAGCTGATGTCTGATATCCAGAGGAGAACAAAGTTACAGCAGACATCTAATGTGTCATGATTTTTGAATGCAAACTATACCTAACTATAATGTGATATTTAGAATCTCCATATAACACAGGTGTCAAACTCCAGGCCTCAAGGTCCGGTGTCCTGCAGGTTTTAGATGTATCCTTGATCCAACACAGCTGATTTAAACGGCTAAATTACCTCCTTAACGTGTCTTGCAGTTCTCCAGAAGCCTGGTAAATCATCATTTGATTCAGGTGTGTTGACCCAGGGTGTTATCTAAAACTTGCTGGACACCAGCCCTCGAGGCCTGGAGTTCGACACGCCTGCCATATAACATTATCTGTCATAGGCCGGTGAGTGGCTGTGTTTCTCCATGTTTTGGCTGTGGTTCCACCTGTGGGCGGAGCCCTCATCAGTCCACCTGGCAACTCACCTGTCCATGATCTGGGATAATCAGCAAGTAGTATTTAAGAGCAGCATTCACAACTATTCTAACCCATGCTAGAATAGGTCGCCTTAGTTTTTTATCTTCAAGTTGACTTACCTCGTTTTCCCTGTGTCCTTAGTAGCTTCCTGGATAAACCATACTCATCATTTGCAGATGCTCACTCACCTGGACACTGGTCATCTTTGGAAACAGTATTTGCTGGTTCATGCTCACAACTCCACACCTACCTGTCTTCCTGCTGCTGCAATCCTGAATCACTGTATTATTCAGCTTGGACTGATGAATCAAACCCATCTGTCCGGACACTCACTCGGCCAAAACACTCTCCTCCTGGTCTTAAAGTAAGTCATAAAAGATCATAAAAGATCAGACTACCACATCTCATCTCGTCTCCATTCCCTGGTGCCCCTGCTAATCACTCTCTCCCTGTGTTTCAGAGACCCACGTTCGAGTTCCACACGCCATGCGCATTTCCCTCATGAACTGTTTATTTGCTGTTTTGGAAATAAAGTTTAGTTAAATCTGATTCCTGCTGTCCGTATCTGAATCTGTGTTTGGGTCCACGTTCACGTCCTGGCTTCCTGGCCCAGCTTGACAATTGTCATTTCCTACATGTTGCTAATATAAACAATGGCAGTTTAAGCACAATTTTAAAGATAAAAGATGTTTTATGAAAGTTTGACCTTATTTGACCTTGAAGAAGTGATCAGAAGTCCTAAGTCAGGGGTCGGCAACCCTGGGCATACATGCCACAGCTGGCATGCCAAGGGTTAACTGATGGCACAACCATAGCTGGACTGGCCATCAGGCATACCATTTGCCCGGTATGCCTGATGGTGATTTTTTGTTTTTATGGGCCGATGTGTTTTGGGGGGGTTTCGGTTTTTTTGTAACGGTATAAACAATGAAAGGTGGTAGATTGGCCAGATGCTGTCATGTGTTTCTTTGGTGTACTAAGAGTTTTTTCATGTGCTATGTGCAGAGGTGTTTTTCTCTGTTCTCAAACTGATCTCCCTGTTGGAGCTCAGACTGCGGGGAGTTATTTTTTTCTCCTTATCTTTCCTCATGTGGTGCATTTTCCATTGTTATACCTCTCTGACCTGTCTTCCCCATGTGATGTTTTGTGTAATGTATGTATGGTCGGAGGGTAAGATGGCACCGCCATTGCGTGCAATAGGTCGGCAGCCTTATGAAATTTCCCCTTGTGGGACTAATACAGGTATATCAATTCAATTCAATTCAATTCAATTAAGAGCAGGTAGAGAGTGCCTAGGAGTGAGAAGTGTTGGCCGTCTGAGTGTCCGGACAGATGGGTTTGATTCATCAGTCCATTCATCAGTGAATCTGCTGGACATTTGACAGGAAGTCTGTCAGCAAAAGATTAGGAGCACGTTCCTACAGCCCACTGTCATTTTAACAAACTCTAGACCATTTTTCCTGATGTATATATTCTCCTCTGGATATCTTCAGACATCAGCTCCTGTTTACTTGATATCAACTTCTTCAATCTGTAAGTCAAACAGCAGATGTTCTCAAGCTCGCTGTAAACAAAAGGAACTAAATTGCAACATTAGAAGAGAAATCCAAATCACCATGTATGTATATATACTACACTGGCAAAACTATTCACCCACCCATCCACACAGTCAGTGTGCTGCCCTGACATTAGCATTAGCTCATCTATTTGACAAACTAAGCAAGGGTCTTCCTCAGTACCTTCATGCTGATTTACCTGTGTTTATTATGCTAAAAGGAAATTATACCAAGTTTGTTTGATTGCTAATGGGCAGTTGTATTGTATTAAACATATTTAAAATGTATAAACATCTAATCCTCCCCAGCCCCCTTTTAATGCCAATTCAAATCAGTGCTGGGAATTACAGTTTACAAATAACCACATACTACAGCAACAGCATGGCTTCATCGGAGAGGAGCCTGGGTGCTGAATCGTCCAGCCTTCAGTCCAGATCTTTCACCTGTAGAGAACATTTGGCGTATCATTATATGAAAAATACATCAAAGATGAGCACAAACTCTTTAGGTCCTGGAAACTAACACTCCAGAAACTCATAACCTCGATGCCCAGATGTCTTCAAAATGTTTTGGAAAGAGGAGATGCTACACCATGGTAAAAATGGCCCTGTCCCAACTATTGTTAGAGATGTCTGACATTTACAAATCTTTTGGAGTGTGTAGTTAGTTTGTGTTTGCCTTGTGTAGTTAATGTGTAGTTTAGTGGTTTGTTCTGTTTTGTGTGTCAAAACAGTGAGGGAACTAGTGAATGTCACAGTTGTTAGCCAAAAAGCCACTAAAGACAGATTGCAATGCAAACGCTGAGTCCAGGTGGAAAACAGGAGTTGTGCACGGATCAAATTGCTCATAGCGACGGACCAGGTGGCTGAGGAGTGAGATCCCCCTCATAGTTGGAGCACACCCTCCAGACCAGCATTTTAAAAGACCTTCCTGATGCAGTCCTCAAAGGTGATTTGTGTTTCTGGCTGAGTGAAAATGTAAACCAGTACATTATGGAGGCACACAAGTACACGCAAGTATACTGAGTTTAAAATATTAAGAGTATTTATTTTTTGCTAGAATTAGGTTGGGATTGATGAGATTTATATTCCACCTGTGCATACAACACATTGAATATAAAATTCATTACATCTTATCTGCTTGGGATCAAGAACAGGATCAGCACATTTCTCCAAAAAAAAAGCAGGATCACTTCCTCAACAGTGTGGGATTCATTCACAATTTACTCACTGAAACCACTTTCTATGGAGCCACACGTGTGCATCACTGTCTAGGGACCCAGGACTCGTGTGTATTTTGTGTTTCATTGGACTGGCGATCCTCGCAGGTCGTCCAGCCCAGCAGTCTGGATAATGTACTATTTACTGTGTGCAGTGTTTGTTCTGTTCTCTCCTTCTCCCTCCATCTCTGCCTATGTTTATGTTCGCTCCCGGATGTTTTGGGTCGCCGGAGGGATCGTGACCCTGGAAGTGCTCCCTTACTGGATGCTGCCACACCTGCTGCTCATCACCCATAGCTGCAGCAGATGGCCTCGTTAGGAGCGCCCTACTGAAGAGCAGTGTTGGGGAGTAACGGAATACATGTACCGCCGTTACGTATTTACAATACAAAATATGAGTAACTGTATTCCGTTACAGTTACCGTTTAAAAAGGTGGTATTCAGAATACATTTACTTTGCTAAAATAAAGGGATTACACGGCGGTATTTTCCTGTTTCATATGTTTGGCTATGCCCTCTCTATTTTTGACAAAACACGCATTAAGAGGCTCTAATGTCTGTGTCTCAATCTTGCAGTCCATGTCACCTCTACTTGCGGCCCGCATAATGGCGTGAAGAAATATTTTTAAAAATTATTCACAAAAATTATTTAATATGAAGGCAACAGGCAGAGTGTTACAGGCATAGGCCTAGAGAATGTAGCATCATGGGCAATGTAGTCCGTGCTGCAGGGAGAATGGACTGCCATTCCCGTTATGGTGTCTGTGAGCGAGGGAGGGAGAAAAAGGAGAGTCAAAAAGTACGAGTTGCCACCGAGCAGAAGCGGATGATGGAACCATGCAAATATAATAATAACCACTGCAACCAAAAAGAGTGCCTGACGAGCCCAGTTGTAAGTAAGCTATCAAGACTCGACTGTACACTTTTTTCGTGTTTTTCTCTCACAGTCTGTTCTCTAAAACCTAAAAGAGGAATTATGGATTGGATCAACTGGTCCCTAAATGCAATTGACCCCCCTTTCTCAACAAGAAGTCTGGGCTTGGGTGAGCCTGAGTGCTGAAGATATTGTAACGATGGTTAAGTGTTACTGGACAGTGACATGTTGGTTTTCTCTGCACACTGTTGTTGTTCCTTTAAGATTCATGTTTGGTTGGGCTGCAGGAAGTAGTGAGGGTGGTGTACAGGAAGGGGTGGGGGGACCTGGTTGTTCTGTGTGTGTGCCAGGCTGAAGAGAGGTGTAGTTCGAGAGCGCTTCCCCCTGAGTTAACAACCCGCTGGCTTATGTGCCGAATAAACGGACAAACTGAGACCCCAACCGTCTGGTTCTTGTGAACGTTACATTGGTGTCAGAAGTGAAGAAAGAAAAAAGAACCCCAGAACGCCCGAGACCCTGTTGCCGGCGACGCTTGCCGTTACGAGACGAGGATGTTGCCGGGCAGGATTAAGAAGGAGACGGAGGAGAGGGAGGAGAGGGAGGTTCGTCCGCGCTCGCCCGCCCATGGAGTGAGGGAAACGGCGCTGCGGCTGTCTGCCGAGGCTGGATTTTCTCCAGGTTTGACTAGGCTCGGGAACTGTTCGCACAGCGGCCGCGATTCCGGCGGGAAGGAGTCGACCTCGCTTGGCGCGCCATCACGTGATGTAAACAAACATGGCGGCGCCCAGCAAGCTGCAGCGAATATAAAAACGCCTAAGTTCAGCGGCAAGACGCCATGGGAAGTGTTTATCGCACAGTTCGAGCTGTTAGCTGTTGCAGCTGGCTGGTCTGAGGAACATAAAGCTCTCCAATTGGCTTTGTGCCTGTGTGAGGATGCAGCTGCATGCCTGCTGCTGCTGACCGAGGAGCAGAGGGGAGATTATAATGCTCTGGTCGGAGCACTTCAGAGGCGCTTCGGGCAGTATAACCAACCAGTGCTGCTGAGGTCGGAGTTCCACAACAGACGCAGATTGCCAGGTGAGCCCCTCCGCATTTTGGCCCATGAAGTCGAGTGCCTTTGCCGGAGGGCGTATGACAGCATGCCACCATCAGTGCAGGCGGAGTTAGCTCGGGACCAGTTCCTGCAGGCCCTGAGCCCTAAAGAGCTCCGCATGCAAACTCAGCTTGCTCGGCCGGCCACACTCAGTGCAGCCCTGGAGCTAGCGTTGGAGAGGGAGATGCTTGCAGGATCCTCTGGGGGCGCTGACGACGCACACGTGGTGAGGGCTGTGTCAGCACCTGTGGAACAGATGGAGACGCCAGCGGGCCTGTGCAGTTTGGTGCAGACAGCTTCGCTGCAGTCGCCTTCCCCTCGGGCTGGCCCACACCGCCGACCTCAGAGCTGCTGGGGATGTGGACAAGTCGGACACCTCATCAGGCAGTGCCCCAAGCTTGCAGCGGTTCAGGGAAACGCCCACGGGCCCGTGTAGGCGGGAGTACACGGGCCTGGGAGAACGACATCCCCACACCACCGCCACCTCCATCCGGTGCGGCCATCACTGTGGGCTGGACCCAGGTTGGCGGCTTTTGCCATGTTCCAGTGACGATTGCGGGGGTGTCCTGTACGGCCCTGCTGGACACGGGATCCAATGCAACGCTGGTCCGACCCGATATTGTCCCAACCGGAGCTGCTGTACAACCGACTAACGTGCAACTTAAGACTGTGACCGGTGATCTGGCCCCAATGAGAGGGAAGGGAGTGTTCCAGTTCAAGGTGGGGGACCTCGGTGTGTCTTATGCTGCCTGGGTGGCTGACGTGCAGGACGCCTGCATCCTTGGGCTGGATTTTTTACGAGCCATTGGTGGTGTACTGGACTTAGGCAAAGGCCTCCTCGTACTCCCTGATGGGAAGAAGGTGCCGCTTATTCCTCCCCCGGTCTGCACAGCATCTGCCGCGGCGTCCACCTCCACCGCAGAGACCCCTGCAGACCCGCCAGCAGAACAGCGAGCGGAGGAGGAGGAGGAGGAGAGGCTCTCAGCAGTGAGGAGTATCTGGTCAAAGAACTGTGAGGGGCTGACTCCACAGCAGCAAGAGAGTCTATGGCAGGTACTAAAAGAGTTTAGTGACATTTTTGCCCTGAAAGAAAGTGATGTTGGCTTGACACACTTGGTAGAGCACGTCATTGAGACCGGGGATGCCCAGCCTATTAAAGTGCGCCCCCGCCGCCTGCCCCTGGCTCATCAGGAGGCTGCAGACAGGGAGCTGTGTGAAATGATGAAGGCGGGCATCATAGAACCATCTGATAGCCCGTGGGCCTCCGCGGTGGTGATGGTGCCTAAGAAAAAAAGTCCTAGGATGCGTTTCTGTGTGGACTACAGACCACTCAACAAAGTGACGAAGAAAGACTCTTACCCCCTTCCCAGGATTGATGAGTCCCTCGACTTAGTAGCCGGGTCCTCCTGGTTTTCCACCCTGGACCTGCGGAGTGGCTACTGGCAGGTGCCACTGTCCCCGGAATCCAGACCGAAGACAGCCTTCTGCACTAACAGGGGACTATGGCAGTTCAAAGTCCTGAGTTTTGGCCTTTGCAACGCTCCTGCGACCTTCGAGAGGCTCATGGACAGTGTGCTGGCTGGCGTCCCACGGCAACGGTGTCTGGTTTACCTGGATGATCTTCTAGTGCACGGGAGCTCCTTTGATGCTGCCCTGGATGCCCTGAGACAAGTGTTGGAGAGGGTGGCGGCTGCAGGCCTGAAGCTGCATCCCGACAAGTGCCACTTCATGAGGAGGGAGGTGGAGTTTCTGGGCCACAAGCTGGGTCGTGAGGGCATCAGCACTTTGGAGGAAAAAATTCACACCATTACCGAGTGGCCCACACCAGCAGACCAGAAACAGCTCAAAAGCTTCCTAGGACTGGCGTCTTATTACAGGAGGTTTGTGAAGGGCTTTTCCTCCATAGCCGCACCACTCTTCCACCTGCTGCAGAAGGACCGTGACTTCATCTGGACCCAGGACTGTCAGCAGGCGTTCGACACCCTCCGCAGATCGCTGACAGAGTCCCCAGTCCTTGCCCCCCCTGACCCCGCCCTGCCTTTTGTCCTGGACACTGACGCAAATAATGTGGGGCTGGGAGCGGTGTTGTCGCAGGTTGGACCGGAAGGGGAGAAGGTGGTGGCGTACTTCAGCCGGGTCCTGAACAGGAGCGAGCGGCACTACTGTGTCACACGACGAGAGCTGTTGGCTGTGGTGGCGGGGGTGAGACACTTTAAATACTACCTGTGCGGCACAGCATTTGTTGTCAGAACTGATCATGCTGCCCTTCAGTGGCTGATGTCTTTCAGGGAGCCAGAGGGACAGGTGGCTCGCTGGCTGGAGGAGCTCCAAGCCTTCAATTTCACAGAGCAGGGACGCACCATTCTAACGCAGATGCCCTCTCTCGCCGCCCATGTGCTGCAGCTGGCTGCCGTTACTGTGAGAAGCGAGAGGAAATAGAGCGGGAACTCACGACAATAGACGGAGCAGCACAGCTCGCCTGCAGGGTTCTTCTGGTGGTGGATGCAGCGGAGTGGAGGGCACGGCAGGAACAAGACACAGACCTGCTGCCGGTCCTGCAGTGGCTGGAGAAGGGGGAGCAACCCCTTTGGGATGAGGTCACTGGGTTTTCCATCTGTACCAGGGGGCTGTGGGCCAAGTTTGCAGCTCTCAGGCTGAAGGAGGGGGTGTTGGAGCGTGCCTGGAAGGATCCTGCCACGGGGGAGGAGAGGTGGCAGGTTGTGGTGCCAAGGTCGCTGAGGTCAGCTGTGCTGGGAGCCTGCCATGGGAGCACTGGCTCTGGCCACTTTGGGGTCTCCAAGACTCTTCGCCACCTCCGCCAGGGCTATTACTGGGGTCAACAGCGGAGGGATGTGGAGGACTTTTGCCGCAGCTGTGATGCATGTTCCTCACACAAAGGGCCACAAGACCAGTCCCGGGCTCAGCTTCAGCAGCAACCAGCAGGAGCCCCAATGGAGCGAGTAGCTGTGGACGTCATGGGCCCATTTCCTCGCACAGACAGAGGAAACCGCTATGTTCTTGTGGCCATGGACTATTTTACCAAGTGGCCGGAAGCATACGCCATCCCAGATCAGGAGGCTGAGACGGTCGCTGATGTATTAGTGGAGGGGATGTTCAGCCGCTTTGGAACAGCAGAGACCCTCCACAGTGACCAGGGGCGTAACTTTGAGTCCAAGGTATTTGCTGCCATGTGTGAACGCCTTGGGACTAAGAAAACCCGCACCACCCCACTTCACCCCCAAAGCGATGGGCTGGTGGAAAGGTTTAACAGGACGCTGACCCAGCAGCTAGCCATCCTTACCTCAGAACACCAACGGGACTGGGATTACCATCTTCCCCTTACCCTCATGGCCTACAGGTCGGCAGTGCAGGACTCCACCCAATGTACGCCTGCCCTGCTCATGTTAGGGAGAGAGCTGAGAACTCCTGCAGAGTTGGCTTTTGGGAAACCCCCGGACGCGCCAGAGGCACCACCGGGCCGGGACTACGCAAGGAAGCTGCAGGACCGGCTGGATTCTGCACATTCCTACGCCCGAGAGCAGCTGGCGAAGGCAGGCCTGCGCCAAAAGAGGAATTACGACATCACCACTAAAGGGAGGCACTTCCGTGCTGGGGAGCTGGTGTGGGTCTACAGCCCAAAGAGGAAGAAGGGACGGTGTCCTAAACTGGATAGCAGCTGGGTGGGGCCTTGCAGCGTCCTAGAGCGAGTGGGGGAGGTTGTTTACAGGGTGCAGTTGCCTCCTAGGGGGAGGATAGTAGCGCTGCACAGAGACCGGATGGCCCCCTACAGAGGACAGTCCCTCCCCTCCTTTCCAGAGGGACGTGTACAGAGCGTCCATGACCCTGCTCAGAGGGGCCCCCGACCGGGGCTGCGTTCCCCCCCCCTCGGACTCTTCACCCCAAAGCCCCGAAGCTCCGCGTCCTCCTCAGGGGCTCAGGAGGTCAAGGAGGGAACGTAGGCTACCGCCCCGCCTCAGAGACTGTGTCGTTCCCTCGGGGACGAGGAACTTATTGCTGGGGGGGCAGTGTAACGATGGTTAAGTGTTACTGGACAGTGACATGTTGGTTTTCTCTGCACACTGTTGTTGTTCCTTTAAGATTCATGTTTGGTTGGGCTGCAGGAAGTAGTGAGGGTGGTGTACAGGAAGGGGTGGGGGGACCTGGTTGTTCTGTGTGTGTGCCAGGCTGAAGAGAGGTGTAGTTCGAGAGCGCTTCCCCCTGAGTTAACAACCCGCTGGCTTATGTGCCGAATAAACGGACAAACTGAGACCCCAACCGTCTGGTTCTTGTGAACGTTACAATATCTACCTATTCGGAACCATGGTAACAGGGTTCTGGCGGATCGGAGCTGGCTTGGCCCTGACTTATCAAAGAATTAAGAAAGCGTAACCGGCTGTTCAAACCTCTAACTAATTACTGATTACTTCCCCCCAAAAGTAATCCTGTTACTTTACTGATTACTTATTTTCAAAAGTAATTAATTACTTAGTTACTTTTTAAAAACACGATTTACAACCTGAATAGGTGATAAAGCGATAGATCTTTCAGCCCAATTCTACTTTTTCTGCATAATTCATCATACAAAATGTAATCAAATGGAAAAGTCTCTTTTTAAAACTTGTTTTATTAGTTTTAATCTTTTAAATTTATGCATCAAACAAAAATGTAATTATATGCAACATTCTCTGACTGGAAGAAATTAGTTTAACATTTAAACTTATTTTCTGCACATTCCAGCACATAAAATAATTTTTTGTGTGTGTTTACACTCAGTCTTTCAAATAGATGCAAGTAAAACACAGCAGAAAATAAATAAAATCAAAGACTTGCGGTCCTGTTGCTCTATTTTCACCTGTAAAGCAGGAGTGGGGTAGGCGGAGGTTTACCCTGGTGCAGGTGTGCCGCAGCGAGTCCAAAAACAAAACATGCGTAGAGTCCACCAATAATTCAGGGGGCCGACCGTGCAGACGTGCCCACTTTAACCACGTGCCCAGCGTTGATACGACTTGTTAGTATAATGACCTCTTCTTGGCTTAATGTATGATGGTGGATAAATGTAATGTACAAAGAAAATTTACTATATTACAAAAGAACATCTATCTTGGTAACATCAAATGACCGGAGTATAATTTGTCAACTAGTGTGAAAATAAGTTATACAGGAACAGTCAAAGACACGCTTTCTCATGTGTCACATTTCTATTCATTCAAAACACCATGAAGACATCATCATTTTTCTGAGAGTAGGTCGTGGAAGCACCGGTCGACGAAATCTTGGAGAGCGTCTAAACTCTCCTCATTGTCCTCCAGGGTGTTGGAGATAGTTGGACAAATGTGGTTAGTTAAATGACAATTGATTAGTGTATTAGTGTACCTGAAGTTTTAAAGCATTTTTTAAATTCTATGCTACCATTTACTTTTTTCCGCCAAATCTCCGGCGTCTGACGTCACCTACAGCATAATTCGCTTACCTTCTCCCGTCACTTCTGTCACTTACCTGTCACTCGCCTTCTCTTCCGTCACTCGCCTTCTTTTTAAAATATTAAGAGTACTTAATTTTTGCTAGAATTAGGTTTGGATTAGGGAGATTTATATGCCACCTGTGCGTACAACACATTGAATATGAAATGTTATCTGCTTGGGATCAAGAACAGGATCCAGCAGCACATTTCTCCCAAAAAATAAAAACAATACAAAAAAAAAAACCAAAACAAAACTGTTAGATTTGTATTGTTGATTGTCATTTATGCTTAGAAACATTTACCCACATATGCTTAGAAGTGTATAATCATTTGTAGATTGAAAGAATGTCTCATCCTAGGAGGTCTGTAACAGCTCTGAGTAGCATGAAGGGGGAGGGTGTTCACTCCCTCTACAGAGTGTTCTGGCATAGATCACACACCTCCTAGGAGAGGTCGTATCTTCTCTTGCTGATATATGGTATAGCAAACACACGTATATCTGTTTAAGTATAAGAGTCTTTTGTTCAGATGGACCCGCTCCTGGCACCAGCGTTTGGGGAGTCTTCACAGGGTCACACCTTGACCACACACACACACACACACACACACACACACACACACACACACACACACACACACACACACACACAGTATTCTTTGTTCACATGTATACCTATGTAAGATGTCATATGTTAATGACCCTATGCATATTCATGTAACCACAATAAAAGGAGTGCTATGGGGAGCCTGGCTGAGACTGACGGGGGCTAGGTGGTGGGACGACACTTGGCCCCAGCCAGGTTTCCCTCATGCATGAGTAAACCAGCCTGCTTGTGTCTTGCTTTGCAGTGTAACTATATTGTCTTCAACGTTCCAGCGGATAGGTACAAGCTACAAACCTATCAAAAACAAAAAAAACCCCTCACAGCAGCAGCTCAGGATCACTTCCTGAACAGTCTCTATGTGTGTGGGATTCATTCACAATTTCTTTTTACAACTTTACTCACTGAAAACACTTTAATGGAGCCACACGTGTGTGAGGTCAAGGCAACAGAACAAGACAGGACACTGTTTTCAATAGTGTCTACAACAGTGTACAAAATAGCATGTTTCCCCTCCTCTTCCCCCTGTTTTTATCTTAGCTCATCTCTGTCCTGACATCATCCCTCCTCCAACAGACTGATCAGAAACTGTCTGACTGAAACTTATCCATCCATCCATCCATCCATCCAACCAGCCAACCAAATAAATAAACTGGGTGGTTAGGAGCTGTCCCTGTATAGATGGATAAGCAGCATCGCACACAGTTCAACTTCATACATACTTAAATGATTGCATTCCCTTTTGCCTTTCTCTGTCTGATGCTTTGGTATAAATAAAGTTGCTATCACCATGTTTTTGGGTGTTCGTAT